>NC_081860.1:17437026-17737026 GCF_963259705.1 Myotis daubentonii | reverse complement strand
TGACAACATACCCAATATGACATACAATCTATCCTCCAGATCCATCCTAAATGCCAATTAATTACACGGGGGCTTGGAGCGAGAAGAGTAATGACTTTAAGGCCAATGAATTAATATTTTTCTCTCCATGAAACAATCAGAAAAGTCAATCCATTCTTTCATGTAAACATTTTACCAAACTTTACCACGTTGCGATCCAAGGCAAAAATATTGCTCAGTGAGTTGTGTTTAGTTTTCAGTTTCCTCATTGTGATTCGTATTTTGGGGGGATGGGAAATTTTAAATATTCCTTTGGCCTCACTAGGACCTTAACTGACTAGTTTGAGAAACACCCAGTCCATTCAGTCATGCTCACCAGAGAGTTACACATTAAGCAAAAGATAATTAGAAAAATACGACACATTTTTTGCCATCCTACAAAAATAAAAAAATTTGTATCATTGCCATAACTTATCCTCATAGAAATCATCAGTTTTTAAAAAATCCTGTGGGATTTCTCCCTATCTTCAGTCCAAGCCACAGAAAAGAGGTCTCCTTGTTTCAAATTTAGGTCCTTTTACAAGTCACAATTTTGTGAGTCTTCCATGATTGCTCATTTGAGTCCAAACCACAGAAAAGAGGTCTTCTTGTTTCACATTTAGGTCCCTTTCCTTTATAGGTCACATTTTTTAAGTCTTCCATGATTGCTCATTGTACTGAGTCCAAACCACAGAAGAGAGGTCTCCTTGTTTCAAGGTTGAGGTCCTTCATGTCACAATTTTTAAAAACCCTCCATGATTGCTCGTTTGAGTCCAACCACAGAAGAGAGGTCTCCCTGCTCCCATCGGAGTCCCTTCCTAAGTCACACTTTCCTAAAACAACAGGATTGCTCACTTTGTATTCGGTCCAAGCCACAGAAGAGGTCTCTTTGTTTCTAGTCTGGGTTCCTTCTTCAGTCCCTGCAAAGTCTCTCTACATCCATACTCCTCAGCACCTCCCAGTACAGAGAAACCCCGACTAAAGTGGCAACATGTCAAAGTTTGCCACTAACAGTGAACAGTCCATTGTAACACTATTCCCATTTAGAAGCATATTTACAAAAGTCCAATATCAATACCAAATATTGCCACCAGGATATTTACAGCCAAGCTATTAAATACATATTGAAATTTGCCACTAGAAAATAGCATCACCCATTACCTCATTGGTATTGCCAGTTTATGGCCATTTTAAATGATGCAGGAGTGGATGCTTACAATACAACAACCATATGCAAAGTAATAAAGTTGTGCACAGTTCAGTAACCAACACAGAACACAAACTGGATAAAACACTCCCCCAAAGTGGAAGCATCTGGCAAAAATTACCATGTCTATGAGATAAACATGCTATTGAGAATACTACTGTTTTCTGGAAACTTTACTGTTCAGTTTCATCCAAATTGAGGTCAATATTTGGGTAGTTGATTCATTATTAGAGACATTATCAAAATTAATTTGCTTTCTCCAATCAGGTACCTAAATTTGAATTTATTTTGGCAATTTGTTCGGATAAAAGGGTTCCCAATTCTCAAATTTCTGAGTGTCTGGCCAATTACAAATTTGGATCCTAACTGATTATATTTCAAGAAAAAAAGCAGCCAATTTCTTAGTGAATTTTAAATGTGCCACAATGAATCCCATATAGATTAGCAGTTGTGTAACAGTGCTGTCAGATAATGCCTAATGAATTCTGAATCAAACCCAGCTATTTGTTCTCTGTGTGGTGCCTGAACAGGGCATGTCACCTTCTCCGCCCTAAACCTACTGAATCAGCCACGGACAAACTGTACAAGCCGGCAGGCTGATTCTCATGTGCACTAAGGTTGGAGACAAGCCTGGTCTCATCTCAGCTGGCTACAGATGCAAACCCCTTCACCTTCCACTAACCCAGCTCCACGGTCAGCTCAGGAAAGGATCTGGGAGCTCCCCCATCCCGGCTGGCTGAGAACGAGGCCCTGAATCGAACAGTGGCAGGTCAGCGGTTCCTCCAACTCCTAACCTCCCAACACAGCCTTCGGATGTTCAAAGACTCACAAAGGAAGTCTCCCTTCACACCTGATAGATTCCCTTTAAACCCTCCTTTTTCCTTCCTCCCTGCGCTCCCCTCCCCCACCATTCATTCCCTCTCCATCTCGGCCTTTCCAGTGCTGTGTAGGGATTCGCTCTAGGCCACGTGCCCCTCAAGAACGGATGGATGTTCTGGATGGTTCTCAGCCAGCATGACCAGTGTCCTTTCAGCAGTCAGGACCTCCCTAGCTGGCACCCAACGTCCAAGGTCAAAAGACCGCTAACTCCCTCCTTTCCTTTCTCACTCAACTGATGTTCCCACTGTAATTCAGTTAGTAGAAAGGGCATCTTACTTCTCTCCATTCTCTAAGAGAAACCAAGCAAGTCTCTGAGGTAGTAAATATAAAAAAAAAATCTGGTAGGACAACTGGAACTAAACAAGGTAAAGAACTGTGAAAATACTTGTCTAACTTACTTTACAAAGAATGTAATTAATTGGAACCCCAACAGCTTTCCACTAAAAGCTGTTCACTCGCCACACTATCCACACCCACACTATTTACACACACTCACACACATGCATTAACAAATTAAGGTGACTATTTAAGGATAAGGTCTTAATACATTCAACTGTCCATGGTAACTTTTTTATACAGGTTTTCCTAAATACCTGTTTAATTACTATTCAACCCTCACAAGAGCTACTACAAGCAAAGCACAAGCACTTAGTCATAGAATGTCAATCTCAGGTCATAAGATCCATTACTCACACAAGACAGATGTTACAGATGTTAAAGAATGACGTGAAGACCCCGAAGAATGCATGGCATTTTGGCAAAACCGTTCCTCTCCTGGGCTCAGATTCACCCACTGCTACGCCTATTACGCCCCCTTGAATCTGAGCCAACAACTGAATCTCCATCTACATCTTGCCAAGATGCAAAAGGTGGTGACTTACTAAGAAAAGAATGAAAGGGCTCCCTCTGAGTGTAGGTGGAAAAAGTAAACTCATCTCAGACAAAATCAAGGTGTCAACCAACTGGCACTTTCTGTCTCCTGTGCTAACTGGAGCTGCTCCAATGGGCTGGGGCCACGGGCTCAGGAAGCTCTGGTCCAAGGTGGGAACCAGTGAGGCTGTCATGAGGGTGTCACTTGAAATGCATGCTGGGAAATTCCAAAGTGAGATGGCAGATGTGGTGGGTGGGGATGAGAGCCCACAGCGCCCCCTCTCTCTGACTAGCCCGCCATGTTGATGGGAAGCCTGGTGAAATGTACAGCCTACAAACGGATGTTAAAGAAATGTGCGGCCCACGTGCGTGGATGGACACTTCGGCTGGACTTCAGAGTATTCGGGTGACCTTCACGTCATTCACTTCAGACAACATAGCTCATCATGAGTCAAGCCCACGTCTTACCAACAGCAAGTGCACCTGGTTGAAGGCTATGCCTGTGGACTGTACATTTCTACTATCAGGAAGGCCCTGGCCTACAAGAGTGAGTGACTCATCAGCCATCTTTGACAGCAATTTCATTCAAGTGACACCTGGGGACCAAAGACCACGAAACACCCAGAAATCTGTTGGAATCAAGTTGAGACCTTTGGTGTCTTACAAGAAAATATCTTAGAATCCACTTCCCCAAGCTAACTGTCCAAACTGAAAAGTGGAACACCAATTATCACCAGACAGATGTAACGAGGAAGACCTGACAACTCATCTCCTCCATTAACTTGTTGTAATCCAATTAAGGAACCTAGGCTACA
Organism: Myotis daubentonii; assembly: GCF_963259705.1. Lineage (NCBI taxonomy): Eukaryota > Metazoa > Chordata > Mammalia > Chiroptera > Vespertilionidae > Myotis > Myotis daubentonii. The sequence continues at coordinate 17,733,237 of NC_081860.1, read as the reverse complement.
GGAAGAAAATATGAAGTATTCCAAAGTGTAAAAAAAATCAAGGTGGAAAGGTCATTGAGAATGGTCAAGAAAGTCAGTCAGATTGAACAGATGAAATCCACTCACCCTGACACAAGAAATCCAATGCTATGGGGAATGCCACCCTCATGTCACCATGAGGCCAGAGCACAAGCTCCTTTCCTGATGTCACCAAATTACTCACATTGGGAACCCTATATTTTACCTTTATTCTTGCTAAGTGACAAGGATGCTGCAGAAAGATTAAGATAAAGAACCTATAATCAAAGAAGCTGCAATAAGGTAAAGATGCTACATAAAGACAAATATGCTGCCATCAGATCGAGATGCTACATAAAGACGAAGAAGCTGCAATGCTATAAAGATGCTACATAATGACAAAGATGCTGCAATAAGATAAAATGCTACACAAAGACGCTGCAATCAGATTGAGATGCTACATAAAGATTAAGAAGCTGCAATAGGATAAAGATGCTACATAATGACAAAGATGCCGCAATCAGGTAGAGAAGCTCGCGAAGTTGCTGAATGACAAAGATGCTACTGAAGGCAGGAGCCATGGGGCACAGCTACGTCCTTTAGGTAAAGACCGAAGTCACGTAAGGCTTCTTCCCCTACAGCTTGAGAATGAAACGGCAGCCACACCTGATGTCCCTCCTGACTGCCCAGCGCCCGTTGTCACAGCCTGACTTCCCGAAGGCATTCATTCACCCACGCTCACTCCAGAATCAGTGTCCTGGGACTGATGTCAAATGCTGCTGCTCTGCCTAAGCAAGCCACGTCCTCTCACTGCCCTGTGACCTCACGCAGGACTTCCGGGCTACAATGGCTACAGTGTCCCTGCAGGCACCACAGCTCGGCCCTGTCTGGGAGCAGGGGGCTCCTTTAGAGATCAAGCATGGAGTTGGGTGGGACAGGCCTGGATTGTCATCACACGTTTCCACTGTAGGGGAGTCACTGAAGGTTTGTAAGGGCTGTACCGTTAACATTTGAAAACTAGTTAATGCCACACATTTCTTCAACATTTACTGTGTAAGACCTTAAACCTAGGGCAGTGATTTTCAACCTTTCTCATCTCATAACACGTAAGCCAATTAGTAAAATTCAGTGGGCCACCAAAATATACAATTTTTGCCAATTCGACCTAAAGATAAGTATAATGTTGATTAATTCATACTGAACAGCCATTGTTGCGTGGATTCTCATAATTTTCTATTTGATGGTTTAAGGGAGGGTGAGTTACATGCTTAAAAATTTCGGAGCACATGGGTTGAAAATCGCTGACCTAGGTTACAGACAAGATCAATTGTCCTCAAACAGGAGCTGTGTCCATGGCAAGGCATGTTCCATACAGCCGGCATGTTGGTCAACGTGAGGCCTTCACCTAGCCACCGCTAGATCCCGAGCACGCGGGTGTCGATGTTCCATCCCAGGCGGGCGGGCAGTCTCCATGCCTGGCACCGCTCCCTCCGCACGTGTGCCTGTCGGGGTCCGTGGGTGAGCCTCCTTTGTTGCCTCCAACAGCACAAATATGTACAGAAGAGAAAAGGATGCGCTTGAAATGTGTGTGAAGGTTGTGCGGAAAGATGTTTGAGGAACGAACGTGTGTTAACTGCCATGGAAAGTATGCTACGTTGTCATGTCAAGCCAACACTTCCTGTTGACCAGGTGTTCTAGGTGTGTGTGAGGCGCATGACTAGATTTCAGTGACACATCCAAGCTCATGTTTTGAGATCATGAAGTTCAGACAAGGTCCTGTGTCATCATGAACCTAGCCACTGCCTTTGCAATGCACGCGGGCGTTTCTGTGCGCGGTTACTTTACCTGGAGGGGGCGGGTCTGTCCGAAGGGCAGGTGTGGCAGTGCTGGCTCAGCAGGACACGGGTCGCATCCCTCCTGTCCAGATGAAACTGTGGGGCAGAAAGGGACTGCGTGAGCCTGGACAGGTTGTATTGTGCCACCCCCCACCCCCACCTGTCATGCCTTGTCCACTGGCTTCATACACCTCAAATCCTCAGCATTACTGCCGGGTGCCAGGCCCAAGGTAAGTAGGCGGCAACCATGACTAAGAAGACACCTGGCAATGTATCAACAGGTGATAGCCTTGCAAACCTCACGATTCAGTAGCAATTATAATGAACTATAATGACCTACTTGATGAAAGCAATAAAGTCTTATTGAAAATGAACACAAGCCCTTGCCCAGAGCTTGAAGCATTGTGGGGCTGTGATATCCTTTTATTAAAAAAGTATCAGTTAATTAAACACAATGCCCAAAAAACAAAGCCTTAAGGCAGACTCCTACTTGAATCTATGGCAATACCCTGTACTTCCAAGTGTTGTGTGCCTTTACAGAGGAAGACCCCCCCCAGCAGCAGGGTTCTGGCTGGCATCTCAAGATGTCTGCCTCCAGTAGCTGTGTGCCCAAAAACTAAAGGCCCCCTGCCTGCAGACTCCCTGCAGTCAGATGTCCTTAATTCGCACAAATAATCCTCCGGTATTCCACGAGCAGAGCACCCAGAAAAGGGGTCCTGATACACCAGTTACCCGTTGTGTCAGGCTGTGCTATCTTGGCTGCTGAGGGAAGGAAGCCAGCTGTGTGCTGCTTACCTGGCAGGCCATCCGCAGGCCCTGTAGCTCCCCTGCGTCTTGTGTGAAAAGGCAGCGGAGGCCAACAAGCCTGTGCTGGAAAAAGCAGACACAATGTCAGTCCAGTCCCGCGTTGCCGAATTAATCCCATTCACCAGTTACACATCGAGGGTCCCTGGTTTCCTAACTGCAGCCTAAGCCCAGATTCCCCCCTGTCCCCTTTGTAAGTGATTACACGTCCATAACTGCATAGTCTGACACCACCCGGGTTCCTTCTTAGCTCTTTTCCTCGACTGCAAACCCGATGCCTCACACCTCTGGGCTCCATCATCAAACCCAACTGACACAATGGACGTAGTGCCCACTGTCCTTTAGGGTCTGAGGAGCTCCACGTCCCTCTAATACAGTGGTTCTCAACCTTCCTACTGCTGCCACCCTTTAATACAGGTCCTCACGTTGTGGTGACCCCCAATTTCATTGTTACAAATGAAACATAATTAAAGCATAGTGACTAATCACAAAAACAATATGTAATTATGTGTTTTCCAATGGTCTTAGGGGTCGCGACCCACAGATTGGAAACCGCTGCTCTAATAGGAGCCCCTGCCCCCTACCCCCTACCCAGCCTGCCCAAAGCGAAGTGTGAGTCCTTACCTGTGGGCAGGAAGTGGCGGTCACTCCCAGGTCATGGCGACTGGTCATGGGCAGAGCCCTGGGTAAGACCAGGGCGGGCTTTCTGTTCCTCAAGCGCGATCCCCGTCAGCTTCCTCTCTCCGTGGCCTCACAAGCCCTCAGCCCATCCCAGCCCTGCAGGTATGTAGGGCCCAACAGGTACAGAGACCGTGTGCCTGTCAGCTCACCACCTAAACGCATGCGTGTGGAGGCTGTTACAATCGCCAAGGCACAGCGCGAAGGTTAGAACCCAACACCAGCAGGCCTCACCTCGCCCCACAGGATAAATCCAACAGGCGAGAAGGCTCGTGTCACTCTGACCTCAACAAACCAACGGAAGGAATGCACACAGCCCTCAGTGTGTTGCTCTATCGTTTATTAGTGCCTATCAGTGCGGCAGGACAGCTCACACACACGCTACAGTTTCACGAGACACAGTGCAGAGAGAGACTAAGGACAACAGTAGCCTAGGGTCTTGGTGGACGCATTCCTGGGGGCGGTGGACCTGGAAGATAAACAAGGCCGCATGAGACAATCATCAGGGGCGCACCTGGAATCCAGGGGCCTCTGAGCCAACTCACCTCTGATCCCGGGGGGCGGGGGCCTCATTCCTGGAGGAGGCATGCCGATCGGGGTCCCTCGAGTAGGGGGAAGCCCAATGGGTGGGCCCATGGGTGGTCTCATACCCGGTGGAGGAGCCATAATGCCTAGGACAGGAAAACAGCAGGGATGACCCACAAATTCAAAAAATATGAACCGACAAAGCTGCAACCAACGCAGACGCGGCCGAGACGCCATCCGCCACTCAAACACCCTGAGGCCTTGCCCCTGGACGCCAGGAGGCGAAGACGGGCATCTGTCCCCGTTCCTGTCCATGGTGCTCCGCTGCCAGACCTCCCCCATCAAGTCCTTACCTGGAGGGGGGGTGGCCCGGCCCACAGGGGTGGGGGGTGTCCCCCGCCCCGGGGGGTACTGAGTCGGGGCTCCAGCAATGCTGGCCGTGGCCGCCACCGCGGCAGCCGCAACCGTGCCGCGTCCCTGTGGAGTCATCACCTGGAGAGGACGCCAGAGACACCCGGTCATGCCCGTCCTCCCTCGTTCAGACAGAAGATCAATGGGGGTTGACGAGCATTCGATGTCTTGACACCCACAGCCCTTCGTGCAAGTCCCATTCACAGGTCAGAACACTGCTCCAGCGCCAGCACCTCCTCCATCACCCACGCCCCCTACCGCGCGCCCTGTGGCAGCTCCTCTCTGTGGTTGCCCTGTCTGAGCTCACGCCCACTCCTCTGGCTCTGGGCACGGCCCCCAGAGCATCAGACTTCTTGTTTCCTCACCTGCTGGGAGGGTCCCCCTACCCCTCGGACAGGGCCTGCTAGTCCCGCAGGAGCCTGTGGAATAGGAACGCCAGCTGGGACGCCTCTGCCAGCCGCCCTGCCAACCCCAGGGCCTCCTGCAGCCCCGGCCAGGGGGACGCGAGCGATGCCAGTCTGAAACCAGGAATAGCTTGAAGTCAGAGGACCACCAGAGCGACGCCATCCTATTTCCCACCCTCAGTCTCCTGTCCCGTTAAAGGACACCACAGGCACCTGCAGCTTAGCTGCTAATCCATCAAGAGGTGCTATTTTATGGGGCTGCCCGACAGCCAACAAAAGCCCCCGTATCTATGGGGCACCCGGCACAGTTCCGTGTGACCACCAGGTGTGCAGTCAGATTGGGGCACGTGGGCCTAGGACCCCCTGTGCCTGCTGTGCTCGGTAGAGCCGCGCCCCCTGCGCTGTCCCCACCCCCTTCCCTGTCTGCTTGCCCTGCTCTGTCCTTACGTCTTTGGGGGGAGGCCCCTCCACAGTCATGGACACCAGGTTCTCCCCGCGCAGCAGCACGAGGCCCAGCACCCGCTTCTCTTCTCGCTCGGGCTGCTTGGCGTTCTTTGGCCTGTAAACCGGAGTCTGTCTCAGTCACGCCGGGACCGAGCGCGCTCTCAAAAAGAGGACCAACCAACGAAACAACACGCAGACCCTTCTCTGTGGAAGAGACGCAACTGACTGGCTAAGACCATCAGGCAATGAAAGCCTCACTGTGTTACGACGGGAAGCTCTTAAATCACGTTTAACTGAACGTCGTAGCTAACCAAGGAAGGGGACAGTAATCAGCACCAACAGATAGAGGAGGTTGATTAGCCACGTGACATCCTGGCCTCCCCTTTCCCACAAAGGGCCATGGAAATGGGTGCCAGGGACCTCCCCTGTCAGCAGCAGGACTGCAGGGTGAGGAAGCAGGACCCGTGCTCCTACGGGAGAGGCCACCAGGCTCCTCCCACGGAGCAGAGGGGGCTGGACAGACAGTGGCCTCCACAGGACTCACTGTGGGTGGGTGGTCCCCGTTCTGAGCAGCGTGGACAGACAGTGTCTGGCTGGTGTGCCTCCCTGGCTGAGGTCCACCCGGCCCTGGAGGTCAGGGCGTGGCGGGGGCACCTGATCAATGATGATCAGGGACGTTTCTGCCTATTTCCCCCCCTCCTCTCTGACAGCAACGCAGAACTGAAGAGACCCCGTGAGAACGCGGCCTTACTTGATCTTGCGGAACTCGTCGCAGTCGCAGAGGATCAGGTTCATGTGCTTGTCGAAGGCCTTGAAGGTGCCGATGAAGATGCGGCCGTCCTGCAGGATGCAGCGCATGCGGTAGTCGATGTGCTGCAGCATCTTGCTGCTCTTGCCCACCGTCTGCGGGGACAGGGGTTCTCTTGTCCACAGCTGCCCCCCTCCTTCCTGGGTCTCCCGTTCCCTCCCCTTCCTGTGTCTCCCCTGACCTTCCCCAGGTGGCCTGGGCCCCTCTTGCTGAGGACCCTCCTCCCAGCACCTGCCTGCGCCCTGCCCCAACCTGACCCGCCCCCCATGGACTCCCATCCTGTCTAACCCGCAGCCGAAGGCACTGGTTCCTCCCTCTCCTCCCAGGGCCTTTCCTCCTGCAGCTTTGCACCTGGTCACAGCGCCCCCCTGTCTCGCAAGGCACTGCCACCCCCACCCCATCTCTTGGGCTCCCTTAAGGCCGTGGTTCTCAATCTGTGGGTTGCGACCCCTTTGGGGGTCGAACGACCCTCTCACAGGCGAGGTCTTAAGACCACCGGAAAACACATCTATAATTACGTATTATTTTAGTGATTAATCACACTGTTTTCATGATGTTCAATTTGTAACAATGAAGGTGGGGGTCACCACCACATGAGGAACCATATTAAAGGGTTGCGGCGTGAGGAAGGTTGAGAACCGCTGCCTTAAGGCCATCCTCGTGGTCTGGATTAAAGCTCCTTTCCCAGAGGTTTCTGAGTCGCCCTGAGATCTTACTAATATGCCAGCACCTTCTGTGGCGCTTTGGGGAGCCCCCCCATCTCTCTAGATAGACCCTCTCACTGTTAGAGTCTAGCAGCAGCTGCCCAGGCTCTGGCTGACCTTCGCGGTGCCCACCCCACCCCACCCCCCTGCCCGTGCCAGGCTCACCATGGCTGCGGTGCCACCACGTCCGCGTGCACAGGAAAGTGTGGGATCCGAGACCTAAGGGGAGGCTACAGACAAAGGGGTGACGCGGGCTCTGCTACGCACAAGCAAGCTGGCAGGAGCTCCGGCAGAGGGGGCGCCTGCAGAGGAAAGCGGGGTCGAGCTGCCGCCATCCATTCGGCTCGGAAATCGCTGGAAAAGGCACCCCTCAAACACCTCACAGCCCCAGGCGCCCAGCAAACCCCATTTCCTGCTCTCCTTCAATACGCTGCGTGGGCCTGAGTTTACGTGATATGATCCCCACAGCCCTTACCTGCCACTGAGCGTGGTCACTGCCGCCTCCCCCCCATCTCTCCCCCCCCGCATCCACTCTTCACCCTGCAGCCGCCCAGGGTCCCAATGAAGCCTTTAGCTCTCTCTGCAGCTACTGTCTTGCTCTCCTTACAAGTGCTTTGTGCTCTGGCCCGGAGTTCATGCCTAGTCATCTCACCGTAAGTCTGATACCCAACTGCTCATAAAATTCCTTCCTCCAGAACCGTGCTTCCCCTGCAAGGCATCACACTTCCAGCCTGTCCACACGGCTCCAACACCTTTAATTCTAGCATCTACACCCCACTTAATTCTAGCTTCTCTCCCATCACCCAGGTTTATGTCCTGAGACAAGCATGATTGTATGTTCCCATGTCTGATGTGCAATACTTAAAATTATGTAAAGATAGTTACTGACCCAAACCCCCGTGAGTACATTTTAGGTGACTAGTGAGAGGGTTCTCTATAAAAGCGCCAGCTATCTCCTCTTTCTCTAATGGGAGGGCTGGAAGTTTAAGCATAGTTCTCTCCTGACCCTAAATTTAGGTCCCATAATCTCTTTAATGTTGTGTTAATTTTATTCTCTATAAAAGCGCCAGCTATCTCCACTCTTTCTCTAATGGGAGGGCTGGAAGTTCGAGCATAGTTCTCTCCTGACCCTAAATTTAGGCCCCATAATCGTCAACACCCTCCTGAGAAGACATCACTGTGCACAAGGGCCCACTTGATGTCAATGGTGAAGGGGAACAAATGCCTGTGGAACAAGAGGACAGGTTCCATTGCGTCACCTCGCGCTGCACCAGCTGTCGGTGCTCTTTCCATCACAGGGCACCTCGCCAATCTTACACCCAGGTCCCTGATTTAACACCTGGCACCCTCACAAGTTCTCAAACTTCTGGGAAAGTGTGGACTTAGTAAACTGCATGAGAAACAAAAGCTTCTGCAAGTGACGGCATGGCCTGGTTTTGCCAAGACACATTCCTTCCCGCTCACCTGAACTGGCCAATAAGGCCCTCACCATGGATGTGCAATAAAAGTATAACAAGAAATAGAAAACGTTTCCCTCCAGAGAAACTCCAGGTAAAACTACAAAGCTTCCTTTTTCGGCTGTTTATTAGTCAAAAATATTAAGAAGTGTTCCTACTATCAGCTCCTTTCGTTCTGACGGCCAGAGACTGTCATCCTAGCACTACACCCTGCACTGCACGCTAGACCTCACCCTCATTTAAGATGCCAGTGTATCTGAAAAATACAGAACCAAGGCTCTATCATAGCAAACTAGGAAAATAATGAAATGTACAGCAGAGTGGACTATCATTTATTCACTATAAATGATCATCATGCAAGCGATGTAAAAAATGATCATTCATGACATACATGTCCGTGAAATAAATAGAAAATAAAATAAGTTTTAAGAGCATGATTCCACCCCTACCTACCATTTTCAAAACACAATCAAGCGGGAAAAATAAATTCCAACCTCGTGCTGTGTTCGATGGGCATGAAGTTGGGGGTTTACTTTTCCATTTTATTGGCTATCAGTCACATGCTTTAGATTAATAATGTGGAAGTAAGTATGATCACCGTTCACATGCAGAGCTGACTTTAATGCAGACCCGAACCCCCATCCTGCTGGCTTAATGCCCCTTCTCTAACCTCCCCATCAGCCTCTCCTTCTCTGCCTCTCCTCCTGCCATGGTTGCCAAGGCAACCAGACCACAAGCAAGCACATGGGACAGTGGATTGACAGGCAGGCAAGCTGCTTATCTCAAGGCCCCTGCTCGGCCTGCAGGCGTCAGGGTCTGATGGACATGATCTATGTAGGAGCTGCCTGTCTCCCTGGCCAGGAGGCAGGAAACCCTGTCTAACTGCTTGTGGGCAGCTCTGGGACTGCTCTGGGATGGGACAGAACCAGCCCTGTCTGGTGGGCTCTGTGGCCGCAGCGTATGAGGACACCACTGCAGACCACGGGCAGGCAACTTCAGAGGCTCGGGCATCTAAAATACTGTCTCCTTGGCTTACAACTGGAAATGTACCCATTAACAGGCTTTGTAATTGAAGTTGAGAAATAATATTTAAAAACAGAAAAAGAAATTGTGAAAGGAAACTCACCTGTAACCCCCTTCATCTGTTTCTAAAAAGCACATATTAAACCCTTTGCATTGAGGTAATTCCAATCTTAAATCAAAGTCACAAAGGAAAAACAAAGCATTAAATCAGAATTAAAACATGGAATGGATTTTTCCTAAAAATGCAAGCAACCAACAGAAAGAGACATACAGCAAATAAACGGACAGCACATGGCATCATGGGAAATGTCTTTATTACATGTCGCTGATGGGAGTACATGGGTGCGAACACAAAGGGGAGGCGGGCAACCCGAAAGGCGGGGCACCTGCTGCACCTGCTAATGAATGTGCTCCTCCCTGCGCACGCGCCTTCCCCCTGCGCACGTCTCACACGCACCTGCAGTGGCTGTTTAACGCAGAGCAAGGCCCTGCTCTATGCAAACTGCCAGCTGGAAGGGAGGGTTCTAGAACATTCATTAGCAGCTACTCAGCGGGTGTCTGTGCGCTCTGCTGTCATGGTCACGTGCAGGTGGAGACGCCCCCACGCGCAGAGGCCGAGGGAGGGCCTTCCTGCTCCTGCGAGCCCCGCCCAGTGACACCCCAGCCCGCCCATGGCCCCGGCGCCGCACGGGCCTCGCGGCTCAAACCTGCTCTGCGCTCTGGCGGCGGTGGGCGCGGGCTCTAGCCGCCCCGGGGCGTCTCGGCCAGGAAGGCCTGGCGCAGCTCGGCCTGGAAGTCCAGGAAGTCCACCAGGGGCGCGGGCTGCCGCGGGGACGGGCGCGGGTTCAGCGGGCACCTGCGGGCACAGTGAGCGCAGTCAGCGGGCGGCCCAGCCCCCCCGGGGGCGTGGCCTCGTGGGAGTGGGCGTGGCCGCAGAGGCAGGGCCCCTCCCCCTCCTGCAAGGAAGGCGGGGCTCACTCCCTGCTCAGGGGGCGCTGTGGGGCTGGGGGTGCCTGACTCTGGGTCTTGGGGAGAAGGGAGGGGCTCACACTCCCAGCACAGGGGGTGCTGCGGGGCTGGGGGGTGCCTGACTCCTGGTCCTGGGGGGAGGAGGGCGGGGCTCACTCCCTGCTCAGGGGGCGCTGCGTGGCTGGGGGTGTCCGACTCCGGGTCCTGGGGGGAGGAGGGCGGGGCACACTCCCTGCTCAAGGGGAGCTGCGGGTTTGGGGGGTGCCTGACTCCTGGTCCTGGGGGGAGGAGGGCGGGGCTCACTCCCTGCTCAGGGGGTGCTGCGGGGCTGGGGGTGTCTGACTCCGGGTCCCGGGGGTGGAGGGGAAGGGCGCGGGGACAGGGGGACTCACACGCGTGCGCCCAGGGAGGCCGTCCTGCGCCGCTTCACCTGCACCGCCGCCTCGGGCGCCTGCTGCTCGGGCCGTCGCTGGGGCAGGCGGTCCCTGCGGGGGACATGGGGGGTCGGGGGGATGTTAGCTGCGCTGGGCCCTGCGCCCCGGGAGCTGCGTCCCACGGCCGGGTCTCGCCCTCCCACGAGGCGCCTCCCGCGGGGACCTGGGGGTCAGAAAGTGCAGCACAAGCGGGAGGACCCCGCCCTCGCCACCCCATGGAAGCCCGCGCGCTCTGCAGACAGAGCCTCAGCGCGGGCACTGCCACGTGGACGGGAAGTGGCCTGAAAAACGTCCCTAAATAGCCAAGGGGCTTCGTTAGGGGAGAAAGGGCATCCATTGTAAGTGAAAAGCCCGGGGCGCCCCCTGCGAGGACGAACCGGAACAAAGGGAGGCGGGAGCCACGGCGGCCATCTTAGGGCCTCGCCCGCCTCCAGCTCACAAAATGGCCGCCCAACATGGCCGCCGGGGAGGCCACACAAAATGGCCGCCCGCAAGATGGCCGCAGGCTCACAAGATGGCCGCCGCGGGCGCCACACCGCCACGTGGCCCTTCCTGTGCGCAGGCTCAGGAGCCCCCGTCGGAACCGAACTTTTGATAGCCGCTGGTTCAGGCGGACAGAAGGAAGGCGCTTCGGGAGGCGGGGCTTCCCCCCCAGCCCTGAGCTGTGACTTCCGTCTTCGCGGGCGGACAAAGGGGCGCCCTCGCCCCGCAGCCTGTCCTGCGGCCTGAAGCTTTGTTCTGACCCATGAGACCCTCCCCTCGGGCTTTCGCGTCCAATGAGCGACTGAAAAGCCTCTGCTCCCCTGAAAAGCCTCTGCTCCCCGTCAAGGCGGGGCTGGCGGGAAGCCCACACTCCAGGACGGGCACAGCCCGTGGCAGCCGCCCTCCCGGGACCACTGAGGCGCTCAGCCCATTGACCTGCAGGCTGCCCCGCGCACCTGGGCGCCGGGCAGTGGGGGGCGCACCCCACCAACGCCCCCAGGGCGGAAATGCATCCTCGGCCGGCCCACACCGCAGCTGTAATACAATTAATTAATAAAAATACCAGGATGCCCTCTCGCCCACCCCCACACTTGCAAAATGTGTTAATTTGGGAAAAGTGAAATATGTTCTGCGCGCACGTTGAGGATCTTCCTTTCCTGCATCGCACCCCCAGAAACCAACATTTCTCAGAATTAGGCATTTAAGGCGGGAAATGCTGTTTTAGACACACAATGCAGTTTTGTTTCCCAATAAACTTAAAAAAAAAACCTGCCAATACACAGCCGATTCAGATCCCACAATAGCTTTCCTAAGTAATGTTTAACCAACCATAATATTTTCCCCATTAAATCCTCAAAACCCACGCCCCCCCGCCCAAAAAAAATCAGTAAAATCGAACTGCTGAAATCTCAATAAAAACCTGCAAACTGCAAGCGAAGGACACCGGGTGCGCACCCGCCCGCAGCTTTTCCCACAAACGTGAGAAAACCCGTTCGCTCGCCCAGAACAAAACCCCGCGCGGAGGATTCTGGGGGGCGGGCCCGAGGCCCAGGACAAAGAACGGGCTCCCCTGCGCGGCCCCGACGTGGGGGGGACAAAGGAGCCTCGACATCGAGGCCCAAAGAAAGTGTAACACAAGGTGTCAAATTGCCCGAAGGCCCCGCTCGCCTGGGCGGGCTCCCCGGCCCCGCCCCTGCGCGGGCTCCCGAAGCCCCGCCCCGCCACGTCCGCACGGTCCTGCGGGGCCGCCCCACGGGGCCCCTGCGGGCGGGCGACCAGGGCCCCCCCCCCGCCCCCCGCGCCACGTCTCCCGCGAAGCCAACTCGCAGATGGGAGGCGGGACCGTGTTTGACAGAATAAATGGGCGCCGTCCTTGCGTCGCCAGCCCGGGCCCCGCCACCCCTCCTCCCCGAGGACAAAGCGCCCAGAACAAAGCCCGCCCCGGGCGGACGCCGTTTCTGAGTTAAATTCCTTCCCAGCCCCGCACAACCAGATGTCCTGGGTGCGAGGGATGAGAGGAAAAAGGGGGGCCACACCTAAATCCTGGAAAAAAAACCGTTAAGAGCCCCCCCCCCAATAACCTTTCAAAGGACCTCTCCTGGCGCCCGCCCCCCACTGCAAGAATGATGCATCGCAGACGTTAATTTACAAAAAAAGCCCCACGTACCCCCACCGACCCTGGCCGTTCCCCCTGCTTTTCGGGTTCTCCCCTCGGCCGTCCCCTTGGTCCCCGACCCCCCTTAAGACACCCCTCTGGAAAGGTGACGTCATGCACGGACTCCCCGAGGACCGAGCACCGCTCCCGACTCCCAGGGGTGCCTCCGCGTGGAACCCCAAACCTGGAAAGGGGAAAGTGTTATAGGAGGGGCCGCTACAGGGAAGGCTGTTGGATCCACTCTGCAGAGAGACAACAATTAGTCAGGGCGCTCAGCATGCACTCCAAGGGCAAACCTGCAAAAATGAAAAGAAAAGAACTTTCTGGGGAGTCAGAAAACCGGCTGCCTTACCTTCCTCGCTCTTCTGGGTGCTCGTCCAGGCGGGCAGCGCATGCAGGCGTCGCCCCTGCACAAAGCGCCCGCATCCTCGCCGTCCGCATTGTGCGGCGGGGAGGGGCTGCCGCGTGGCAGAGGCCGCGCCAGCCCGCCTGCATCCTGCCACCTCCCTCCCGCGACTGCGCGGCTGCAGCCGGAGGCAGCGGCTTTAAAGAGGCGATGGGCGTGGCCGCGCGCCGCGCCGGGCGGAGCCTGCGCAGAAGCCCTCCCCGAAGCCCGCCCACTGCAGTGCGATGCGCCTGCGCAGGACCGCACCCTCTGCCACTGCGGCACTTTGGAGAGGGGGGCATCAGCCCGCCCCCGAGGACCCGCCCCCTCGGTTCTGCGCAGGCGCCGGGCGCCGCACCTCCCCCACTGCGGCACTGGGAGCGGTGGGCGGCGGTCCCCCTGCCTTTGGCGCCTGCGCCCTGCACGCCCCGCGCCACTGCGGCAGCGGCCATCTTTGAGGCGCTGCACAAAGGCTGAGAGGCGCCACCCAAGTCCGCGCACCCAACCCGCCTTCGGGCGCCTTATACCCAAAGCCTTTGTCCCCGAAACGGCAAAGACTAACCAGGGATCGCATCCCCGAAACACTGGGCACGTTCTCGCGATGCCAGGAGCCAGCCCTGCACACCGAGCCCCCAATCGTACACCGAGTCCCTATTCGCACACCGAATCGCTATTCGCACACCGAGTCCCTATTCGCACAAGGACTCCCCAAACGCACACTGAGTCGCCATTCGCACAGCGAGGCCGCAATCGCACACCGAGTCCCTATTCGCACACCGAGTCGCCGTTCGCACACCGAGTCGCCGATCGCACACCGAGTCGCTATCCCTCCAACGCAGGGACCATGCGATGGAAGATCCAGGAGCCAAATATAAACACGGGAACCCTTTCCCACGGTTGCGGCCGCCCCTTCTGCGCAAGGGGGGCACCAGTTCGCCACAACACACAGAATGTCCCCCCCAGGTCCCCGAAAATCGGACCTTCTCTCCACAGTGACGTCAGCGCAAGGCGGGCGGGCGGCCGTCCCGCCACCGCAGCCACCGCAGCCACCGCCTTGGCAACCCCCGGACCGCAATCGCACCGCCGCCACCATCGCCAACCGCGGCCCCGGCACCGAGCGCCTCCGCCATGGCGCCGCAGCCCCGGGTCCCCTGGCCAACCCCGCGGTCCCCATCGCCACGCCGCCTCCTCAGCGGGGCGCTCAATCGGCCGCCGCCTCTCGCACCTGGGCCTCGCCCGCCGAGGGGCTCGCTGACCCTCCGAGCGCCGCTGTGGCTGCACCTCGCCGCCGGGGCCATTAAGAGCACCCACGCTCCGCCCCCTCACGCCACCGCGGTCAGCCCACCCGCATCCCCCTCCCCGCGCCCGCCCACCCGCCCCCTCCCCACCCCGCCCCCGCCGCCGTGGCAGGGCCCCCCGCCCCCACCCCGGGCCCGCGGGCTCAAGGACAAAGGGACGCCCCGCCAGGAAGCCGCGCTTTGCGCCCCAGGGCCCGTGCGCCATCCCATTACGCACAGCCAAGCCGCGCACCGCAGGGCCCAAGGGGACCCCGCGATCCCCCCAAACAAAGACCGTTTCGGTCCTCGGTTCCCCCCCCCCCCTTTCGACCCCCGTTTAGACCTCACACCGGCTCCCGCTACCAGGGAGGACGGGACTCAGGAGGGGCCGTGCCGCGGACGCCCGAGGCTGACCTGGCCCGGTCCATGGCGCCGCCGGCCGCAGCTCACACCGAGACGTCAGGCATCTCCGGCGGCCGCTCCGCTCTGCACGGGGTTCGCCGCCGCAGCGCCCCCAGAACGCGCCAGCCGGTCCCGTCTGCGCAGGCGCCCCCTCCGCACCCCCGAACCCCTGCGGCCCCGCGCGTGCGCGGCAACTCGCCGCAGTGCCGCCTTCTTGCCGCAGAGCGGGGCGCCTGCGCGCTGCCCGCCGGCGATCAAGGGGGCCGGGGGTCCGCCCGCCCCGGGGGCACCCCGCCCCGGGGTTCAAGACAATGGCTCCCCAGTTTTCGGTGCATGTCCCACGTTCAGGAAATCATCATTCCCGTTTCCCGGTAAACTTCTGCGGGTACCATCGGCCCTATTCCGCCGCCGCCCACCCCGGGCACCCCGAGACCCACCCGAGCTCGGTGCCCGACAGCGATGCAATCCCCGCCCCGCAGAACCCAGAACCCACAGGTCCCGCGTGGTTCCCATTCAGCGAGATCCCCCTGTTCCCCTATTTTTTTCTACTTTAAATTGTGCAAACGAATGCCAAGACCATCGATTCCATCAAACTCGCCAACCACCAAAAAAAAGGGAGGGAAAAAAAAAAAGAACTTAGATCCCTTTATAAAACAAGAGCCTTTACTTGGAAACATTTGAATGTCTACCAACAATCCAGGGACGGGGGGGGGGGGGGGAATAGCACTTTCCTACAACACGAGTGAACAAGGATTTCCACCCCCCACCCCCACCCCCCACAGTGCCCCTGCGGGTGTCATGGTCGCTTGGGAACCAGGATGTTTGCATCTGCATAGCTTGGAACATCGTCCCAAGCCCGAGGGGAAATTGCGCCCCGGATTCCACCGGGTCATCTGCATTGTGTTTTGCATACCTTTCCCTTTTCCCAATTGTCCGTTGGGGGATTAAGTGGCTCGGACCCCTTCCCCATCCCCCCAAGCTCGTAGCCAATGATCTCACACCCAAGAGACCCCCCCTGCAGGGGTCGGTCACCGTGAAAGGCTGGGGACCGTGTGCCTCCGGGGAGGTGGTTACGTGAGGGGCAGAAGGAGAAGAGTGGGGGCCCGCTGCCCTCATCAGAAATATTCGTATTAATCCCGCTCTGTTCACCCCGATGGTTCTGTCCCGGTTAGAGAAAGCCCGTTCCAGCCCGGGACGGGGCAGCTCGCGTCGGAATGCAGCCCACCCTGTTTTTCCGAGAACCGCTTATCATCAGGAAAAAATGTGCCGCCTCGTGGCTGAAACTACCTGGTTCCTGAGGCGCCTGGCCTTTGCAACCCGCAGCCCCTATGGCCTGGGATCTGGTCCTGGGGCGCCGGGAGGCACCGGCCCTGAGCAAACCAGCCCGCAGCCCGCATGGCCTGTGACCTGTAACCTTTCCCTCTTGCCTGCTTTTCCATACCAGCAATTCCTGCTGTTGCATGTAATCTTTGTCCTTTTACCCCAAAGAAGCAGCAGGCTTATGGTGAGGGGTTGGGGGGATGTTTGTGGCTGCCTGGCTGCTCTCCTGTGCTGCCGAGAGAACTGGAATCAGCCCTCCCCTAGGATCCAACCCCGTCTCTCATCAGTGGCCTCAAGCAGTGACCGGCAGCCCGGACCCCTGGGTTGTCCAGTTACACCTCCACTTCCATCCCCTGGGCTCACCGAATGGATAGACAGAGACAATGATATATGGTAAGGCCGGCGTAAAGGAGGAAGGTTTAGGCTGAACCCTGGGAATGATCCATGTTGAACAGTTTTTGACGACAAAAAAAAAAAAAAAATTAGCCGTTTCTAGTAGTTCTTACATTTCAAGGGAAGTAACGTGTGAAGGCGTTTAGAACGTGACACCCCCAGAATATGCCTCCCTGGCCTCGTGACGACTGCGAGGCCATGCCCCAGACATAGGAAGTCTGCTCCGATCAGGGGGATGGGTAGGAAAACGCGATGGACAATCAATCAATCAATCAATCAATCGTGCGTGGATGGCTCTGTGGACACGCACACTGAGAGCGCAGGAAAGCACCCACCTCTACAGTCCCCCGGGGGGGGGGGGGATGAGCCCTGGGGCACAGACACAGGCGGACTCACACTCCAGCTCCGACAGCAATGCCTCCTTGGGCGGACTGGCTTCCGGCACCTTCTTTTCCGGTCTGTAAGATGGGACAAGGCTTGTATGGATGGCAGTCGGTGATTGTTGACGATTAACTGAGTCAACACACACATGTAGAGCAGAGTCTAGATACGGACTACACCCTCTACGGGGAAAGCAGTCTGGAGTTGCCTCAAAAGACTAAACATGGAACTCCCCTTTGACCCAGAGACCCCACTTCTAGGACTGTATCCCAAGGAACCAGAAACACTAATCAGAAAGGACGCAGGCACCCCTATGTTCACAGCAGCACAAATTCACCAGAGCTCAGATTTGGACACAGCCTCGGTGCCCATGAGCAGGTGAGTGGATTAGAAAACCGGGGCCCATCTACACAATGGAATACTCCGCTGCTGTAAAAAAAAGAAGGAATTCTTACCATTTGCAACAGCGTGGACGGACCTGGAGAGCACTGTGCTGAGTGAAATCAGTCCGTCAGAGAAAGAGAAATATCGCATGATCTCGCTCATCTGTGGAATAAAACGAACAACAGAAACTGGTGAGCAAACACAGAGCCAGAACCTCTCCTCTTCAAAGCCCTTTTCCAAATACTAAGTAATTAGCAAGATTACACATTCCATAGGTGACATGTGGACCACATGTTTTCCCTTTTTCAAAAAATATGACTTGTTTGTGGTAAACTACGTACATATTTTCTTCTTGCTGCTACCAAAAGTAGCATAATTTTTTAAAAGTTTCTTGCCCTAACCGGTGTGGCTCAGTGGATAGAGCATCTGCCTGCGGACTGAAGGGTCCCGGGTTCGACTCCGGTCAAGGGCATGTACCTGGGTTGTGGGCACATCCCCAGTGGGGAGTGTGCAGGAGGCAGCTGGTCGATGTTTCTCTCTCATCGATGTTTCTAACTCTCTCTCCCTCTCCCTTCCTCTCTGTAAAAAAATCAATAAAATATATTTTTTTAAAAATGTCTTTATTGATTAAGTTATTACGTATGTGTCCTTATCCCCACATTACCCCTGTGTCCCCCCGCTCATGCCCTCACCCCCCGGGTGTCTGTGTCCATTGGTTAGGCCTATCTGCTTGCACACAAGTCCTTTGGTTGATCTCTCCCCCTTACCCCCACCCTCCCCTACGTTCCCTCTGAGGTTGGACGGTCTGGTCGATGCTTCTCTGTCTCTGGATCTGTTTTTGTTCATCAGATTATGTTGTTCATTATATTCCACAAATGAGTGAGATCACGGGATACTTATCTTTCTCCGGCCGGCTTATTTCGCTTAGCATAACACTCCCCAGGTCCATCCATGCTGTTGCAAATGGTAAGAGTTCCTTCTTTTTTACCGCAGGGTAATATCCTAATTTTTTTTTATCTCCCCTACTCATTGTGACTATCTGCTCAAGGTCATTAACATAAGAACATTTAACAAAGGTTACAGGCTTACCTTAAAAACCGAAGGATACATTATCTTTGTCCTTAATGAGATACACCAGGCCTAGTGAAGGAAGTATTTGCAGTTAGTTTCAATTAGTGCAATGAAACAAAATTACTTTAACCGTTTGCTGAGCAAATAAATTGTCTTTATCGTTTTCTCTAGCTTCACGGCTGTCAAGTGCTGACGGACTTGGCCCATTCTAGAATTCTCTGCTGTTTTACTGCGTACTTTCCCTTGGTTCTTTGGAGACAATTTTTTAATCTCATTAACAGAGTGGTGGGGTGCCAAAACCGGTTTGGCTCAGTGGATAGAGCGTCGGCCTGCGGACTGAAAGGTCCCAGGTTCGATTCCGGTCAAGGGCCTGTACCTGGGTTGCGGGCACATCCCCAGTGGGGGATGTGCAGGAGGCAGCTGATCGATGTTCCTCTCTCATCGATGTTTCTGACTCTCTGTCTCTCTCCCTTCCTCTCTGTGAAAAATCAATAAAATATATTAAAAAAAAAAAAAACAGAGTGGTGGGAAATAAAATACGTCCGAATAGAATAAATAAATATTATTAAAACTTAAAAAAAATATAGAGCCAGAGGAGAAAAACTATTTTAGAATAGAAGTAATCCTGTTATTTGCAGATTTTTTTAAAATATATATATATATATTTTTATTGATTTCAGAGAGGAAGGGAAAGGGAGAGAGATAGAAACATCAATGATGAGAAAGAATCATTGATTGGCTGCCTCCTGCACATCCCCCACTGGGGATTGAGCCCACAACCCGGGCATGTGCCTTTGCCTGGAATCGAACCTGGGACCCTTCAATCCGCAGGCCAACACTCTATCCACTGAGCTAAACCAGGTAGGGCTATTTGCAGATTTTTAATATTTCCTACAACTTGTGCGATATTATGCTATGTCAGTACAGTTTTGGTTCACATCATTCTACTTAAAATCCTTTTTTTCTTGAGATATCAATGTTCACTGAATGTAATATTATGATATCTCAGATTTAAAAAAACAACAACACTCCACAGAAGGGCGGGCCCTTAGGATTGTGCCTCCTATGACAGTGGTCCTCCCACCTGGACATGGCAGTTTCCCGGGGAGGGGACGCCGTGTCTGTATTTTTTTGTGATGAACTGAAGTCCATCCCTAACTTGGATTCCCTCCGTTTCATTCTCATGTCCCCTCCCTGTTGCGAAATGACACACACACCGTAGTCAGTCCTCCTGGTTCTTTAGGCTCCTCTTGGCTGAGGCAATTTGGATTTTTGGGGGGGAGAGGAGGGAGTCTTTCTCTTTTACTTTTTACTGTGTGTGTCCTCGGTGTGCGGTGACCAGGACATGCTCTCAGGATGAAAAACTAAGTGCCATGAAGATGAGACAACACTATACCTCATGTCCACTCTGAGGCGCTTGGTGGTGTGGTTTCTCAGCCCGGCGCCTCCCACCCGTTCCAGCCGCTGTTCTGACACTCTGACCGCTCTGCCTGCCTGTGTCTGCCCGGCTGCTCTGCAGCCCTGAGCAGCTGGCTTTGGAGCCCAGATTGCTCCCTGAGCCTCGGACCATCCCAGAGAGAGCTGCCCGCTGCTATGGCTCATCTGTCTGCTCGAGTAGGAAAATTTAGATCCGTTTTATGAGCCAGATGGAGCGTATCCTACAATGAGGAGGTGCATATACAGAAAAGGAGACTTCATTAGGAAACGTCGCCATCGGGACGAGGCTCTTAGACCCTAACGTGTCGCCTAACCATCCCATCACCCCCCACCCCTGCCCCCCGTCTAGATTTATCCCCTAGTCCAAGCCTCAAGGATGTGGGTGTAAAGGGCATCGAATCTGGAAGAAAAGTGTATTCTGGATGCAACGGAAGTTGGAGAATCTGCCAAAACCGATCAGAACCCCTACCTCCCATCACATGCAAAAATGAACTCGATATGGATGAGAGACCTACGTGTAAGAGATTCAGTTGTGCACGTCTTAGAAGGAAGCACAGGTGTGAGTCCCGTGGGACCTTGAGGTCAGGTCTAGTTTCTTAGACGCCAGCACCCAAAGCACAAGCAACACACGACCAACCCACCGAAAAGACAGATCGGACTTCACAGTGACACGAAAGATTTGGCTTCAAAGCACACAACTGAGAAAGCGCAAATACAACCCACCCCGTGGCAGGAGGCACGTGCAAGTCGCGCAGCTGGCAAAGGCATCTTACAAGGCAAGAATTTTAAAAATCCAAAATAAAATGTAAAAATGGGCAAAGGCTTTGAATAGACAATTCACACACACACACACACGCACCCCAAAAACTGGGAGAAACGGGTGGCCGATAAGCACGTGGAAAAGATGCTCCCCGTCATCAGTCACAAGGGACAGGGACGTGCCAGTGGACAGATGGACGAGACGCCATTGGACACTCACGAGGGGACACATCGCGGAAAAGACGGCGACACGTGCTTTGGAGGATGTGGACGACCTGGAACCCTCCCCCGTCGCCAATGGGAACGTAAGATGGTGCGGCCACTTGGGAAGGGGGTTTGGGAGAACCTGGTCATTGGACCGTAAAGTTGCCGTGGGAAGCACCGTTCTACTTTTACGTAGGTACCCCCCAAAGTAAAAAGATATCCGTGATTTCTTACAGCCGCCTTCTCACAATAGTCAACAAGTCGAAACAACCCAGAGAGATATCCATTGATGGGTGGAGAAACAAATTATGGGGTATGGCCTGTCTGTAAGGTGACGTATCGTTGGGCCATGAACAGGAACGGCATACGTACACTCACGCTGCGGAATGAGCGAGCCCCCAGAACGTTACGCTAAGTGACGGAAACACGAAAGATCACATTTTGATGGTGATGAACTCCTTTAGCTTTTTCCTATCTGCGAAGCTCTTTCTCTGACCTTCAACTCTGGAATGATAGCTTTGCTGGATAAAGTCATCTTGGTTGTAGGTTCTTGGCATTCATCACTTTGAATAAAAGCTAAAGGAGTTCATCACCACCAAACCAGTATTAGATGAAATGCTGAAAGGTATCCTTTCAGAAGAGGAAGAAGAAGAAAAAGGTCAAGATACAAATTATGAACAACAAATACGCATCCATCAACAAGTGAATCTGGAAATCAAGTGAGTAATCTGATGAACAGAATGAACTGGTGATTATAACAGAATCAGGGGCATAGGAAGGGAGTGGACTGGCTATTCTTGGCGGGGGAAAGGGGTGAGGGGGATGCAGGAAGAGACTGGACAAAAACCGTGCACCTATGGATGAGGACAGTGGGTGGGGAGTGAGGGAGGAGGGTGTGGTGGGAACTGGGTGGAGGGGAGTTATGGGGGGGAAAAGAGGAACAAATGTAATAATCTGAACAATAAAGATTTAATTAATAATAATAATAAAAAAAGAAAGATCACATTTTGATGGAATCCACTTATATGAGACGTTCACAACGGGCAAACCCAGCGGGACAGAAAGCGGATTAGTGATGGGTGGGTCGTGGGGGAGGGACGGGTGGGGAGTGACAGCCAGCTCACGGTGCTGGGTTTTCTTCACAGGATGGTAAGAATGTAGGGGTGGCTGTCAAACACTGTGAGGACCCCAAACACCCTGAATGGTGTGATTCTGAAGACAGCAGGTTTTATGGGGTGGGCATTCTAAAGGACTATTTTCGAAATTCCACTGGAGGGACATTCTACAAAAATCCCTGCCTGGTAACCACTTAGGCTTGTCAAGGCAACTAAATCCAATCATACTGAGTGTAAACTGTCGTTGAAAAAAGTGACAAAACCCAAAGTCATTGAAAGAAGACAACAAAACACAAAGTCTTCTCACAAGCAGGAAGAGATCTGAGCCCTGGCCGGTTCGGCTCAGTGGATCGAGCGTCAGTCAACCGGTGGACGGAGGGTTCCTGGGTTGGATTCCGGTCAAGGGCACATGCCCAGGTTGTGGGCTCCATTCTCAGTGGGGTGTGTGCAGGAGGCAGCCAATCAGTGATTCTCTCTCACCATTGATGTTTCTATCTCTCTTTCTCCCTCTACCTTCCTCTCTGAAATCAATGAAAATATATTTAAAAAAAAAAAGAAAGAAGCGATCTGAGACGGGTGTGCTGAAGGTACGGTGCTATCCTGGACAAGGAGAGGACATGATGAAGAGACCAAGGACATCTGAATGAAGTATAGAGTTCGGTGATTAATAAGATTCCAGCATATTGGGTTAGTAACTATACCAAATGTACCACAGTAATGTAAGATGTTTGATATATACATATACACACACTGAGTGGCCAGATTATGACCACCCCATCAGTGCTTCACTGACACTTCCAAAAATACTGAATATTGAAAACTTCCTAAGCAAATACTCTCCAGGTTTTTTGTTTGTTTGTTTGTTTGTTTTTAAATATATTTTATTGATTTTTTACAGAGAGGAAGGGAGAGGGATAGAGAGTTAGAAACATCGATGAAAGAGAAACATCAATCAGCTGCCTCCTGCACACCCCCCACTGGGGATGTGCCCACAACCAGGGTACATGCCCTTGACCGGAATCGAACCTGGGACCCTTCAGTCCGCAGGCTGATGCTCTATCCACTGAGCCAAACCGGCTAGGGCCAGGTTTTATTATTATTATTATTATTTGCATAACTAATTCACTTCATTGTACTGATGGGGTGGTCCTAATAATCTGGCTGGTCATCATAATATGGCCACTCAGTGTCTATGTTACAGGGGAACTCTCTGAAATGATTATGTAAATATAAAACTGTTCTAAAATAAAAATAAAAAGTTAATTAAGGGGGGGGGGGAAATGATCAGAAAGGATTTTAAAAATGTCCTCACAAGGTCAACACAAAGGAGAGGAAGACTGGCGGACAGGGATGGCTGGGAGACAACATCCCACGGGGGAACCTCTGTAATTGTTCTTTTTAAAGGAAGTTTTTAGTCCTTGGGATTGAGAGAGGGTAACAGAGAAAAGGCAGACGAGCAAATGGCACAGAAAAGGTTGCCGGAGGGACTCTGTGTGTCCCAAACGCCATCCTGTATGAGGTCAACACAAAGGAGGCCAGAGGCTCCATTGGCAGTATCATCAGTTAATGAACGACTAACCTACGACATCAAGAAACTCATAGAGTCCTAACCGGTGTGGCTCAGCGGATAGAGCGTCGGCCTGCGGTATCAAGGGTCCCAGGTTCGATTCCGGTCAAGGGCATGGACCTTGGTTGCGGGCGCATCCCCAGTGGGGAGTGTGCAGGAGGCAGCTGATCGATGTTTCTCTCTCATCGATGTTTCTAACTCTCTCTTCCTCTACCTTCCTCTCTGTAAAAAAATCAATAAATATATTTCAAAAAAGAAAAGAAACTCATAGAAACCAATAAGGATTTCTTTACCAAGAAGGGTATTTCAGCCGCGGCCGGCGTGGCTCCGTGGTTGAGCCTAGACCTATGAACCAGGAGGTCACGGTTCGATTCCCGGTCAGGGCACATGCCGGGTTGCGGGCTCCAACCCCAGTGTAGGGCGTGCAGGAGGCAGCCGATCCGTGATTCTCTCTCATCATGGGTGTTTCTCTTTCTCTCTCCCTCTCCCTTCCTCTCTGAAATCAATAAAAAAAATATTTTTTTTAAAAAAAATAAGAATGTTTCAGAGAACAGAGTGCTGGGGTCCGTGCCCAGTGTTTGCGGAAGGTTGGCTCTCTCTCTCCTCCCTCTCCTGCCCCGGCCCAGCTCTCTCTCCTCCTCGGTGGGCCCTCCCCACCTCCGGCCGCGGCCTCACTCCAACCTGCCCGGCATGGGGACTCAAGGGCCCTGGATTCCTCTGGCTGCAAAGAACAAAGAAGCTCAGGCTAAAGCCCCTCAGTGGAAACCCATCCCCCAGCCCTGACCCACCCCTGCCCCCTCCCCCGCCGGAAGCGTGGGGACAGACAGGGGGAGGGTGGAAGAGGAGAAGAAAGCAGTCACATTCCAACCACGGGGTCTGCAGCGTCTCCACCCCCCTCGCGGGCCCCCAGCAAGATCTGCCCGGTGGGCAGGACCGGCCTCGATCCCTCCATCAGCCGTGGTGTGGGGTCCTTTTTTGCTTTTTGAAACAAAGCAGCAAAGAAGCAGGGAGAGCTGGGCGCGCACACTGAGTGTTTTCTCAGACGCCGGGGCTGGTTTTCGGGGGAAAGTTTGGGGGGGAAAAAGGGGGAAAAGAGGACGTCCCTTTTGTTTGAGGGCGGACTTCTGTCCTGAGGGCTTTTCTTAAACCGGGAAGCCCCGAGGCCGCGTGCAGAAACCCTTGATGGAGAGCGAGTGCTGAACTATGGCATCTGCACTGAAAGGGCAGAGAGACAAAGTCCTGCCCCGTCATGAAAAAAAAAAATAAAATGTATGGGCTGCTCTGGGAAAATGGGACTTTTGGAGGGAGGGCGAGAAATCCTTAGGAACAAAAGGAACACAGCCCTCCTACAGCACCAAGGATGACATCAGGTGAATGTGAACACACAAAACAGGATGGGAAGGGGTTCTGTGTTGGCGACGCCAGAGGAGCCCCAGGCTACCTCCTTCTGCCGTTAGGACATTTGTGCGAGCCTTTTAAATATATTTGTCTTAAAAAAAAACAAAAGTAAAAAAATGAAAAGGAAAGGTGAGAAGAAAAAAAAAAGACAATAAAAATGTATTTGACTTCAATAAAAAGCATTTCAGGTAATACGGAAATATTTTTATGAAACAATGGCTTTGAAAATGTCATTCCAACAGCTCAGAATGAAAACGAGCAGAACTGAAAATGACAAAATGATGAGACGGCAAACGATTCTGAGTTACGGACAAGAATAAATGTTGTATCAGAATCACTGACAAGATCACTTTGTGAACGGGCGCCAGGTGGGTAACCGTATCGGAAACGATACCCCAGAGGCAGGGAAGGCCTTTTCAGGACAAAGTGACAAGTTCAGGCACGGAAATTCAAGGCAGTAGGGCCGTGGGGGGGCGGCGAGGTTTGATGCCTGCGCTCCTGGGAGCCCCTCATTCTATGGAGCCGTTTCCTGCCCCCCACCCCTCTCGTCAGGGGCAGAAGGAGAACAGTGGGGACCAGCTACCGTGATGCGAGGGATGGATCTGGCCCTGTTAACCGCACACATTCTGGCCTGGCCGGGACTGGTGGGCCCCAGGACAGGGAGCCCACGGCGGAATGCGGCCCGCCCTCCTGTCCCGAGAACTGCCATCATCAGGGAAAGATTTACAGCCTCCTGGTCCCGGAGGCGCCTGCCCTTTGCAAACCCGCCTCCCTCCCCCAGCCCGCATTGTCTGCAACCTGTAACCTTTATCCCTCGCATACTTTCCCGAGCCTGTAATTCGGCCTGCTGCACGTACGCACGTCCTCTTTGTCCTTCTACCCAGATGAAGCAGCTAGTCTATGGGGGGTGGGGGGGGGGCAGAGCAGATTTCCTGGAGGACCTGCTGCTCGCCCCCTCCAGCCGGCAGGATTGCAATCAACGCTCCTCTGGGATTCGACCCCGTCTCTGCTGAGTGGGCTCCAGGAGCGAGGGGCGGCCGGGACCCCTGGGTTGTCCGGTTCCACGTTCACAGACCAGGACACGGAGGCCCAGAGAGGTGGGCAACCAAACTCCAGGTCGCGCGGCCCCCGACGGTTGAACTCGGCCACCTGGTTCTCCTGGCCTGGCTGTTCCTGCCAGCGAGTCGTGACTGTCCGCTATGGGGGGTGGTGACCCCCTTCGTCCTAAAGCTTTATCCCACCAGGGGCTTGGGCAAACCCGGACACAGGCGTTAACGAACCGGACGATCACTCAACCGAGGTCCCTTTCTTTGCAGCCAGGCTACGGTTTGAACAAAGGAAACCCACCCTCACAGGCTACCGGCAGCTTGAAACACAAAGCAAAAGCACGCAGTTGACGCACAGACACTGTCCTTATCGTTATAGTCGAAGGGGGTAGACATGTCGGGGGGACACATTTTGGGGGGGACCCCGTGTCCCAAAACACGTACATGCACTGGAACGGCGGATAACTCATCCTGTTTGCTCCGCCTTGGGTTTCACGGATTTGGAGGAATGGGGGAAGCCAGGCTCAGCTTGGAACAAAGGCAACGGACCCACTAGCCTTTTTTTTTTTTTTTATGGGGATACATCAAAGATAAGCGTTTACAGCCCCAAACCGGCAACAGCTGGTACCTAGATACCGAGGGGCCAGAGACACCGAAGGAAAGGGTTCTTGATGTTTGGGATCCCGTGGCTTTGCCTGATCAGCAGGGCCTGGGCCTGAACGATCATTCATTTGAAAACGGGCCTTGAACCCCCCCTCCCCCCCCAAAAAAAAATTCATTTCTGGGATTCTCTTCAATGTTGAAAATGAACAGTATGTGACAACACACTGACTGGATCATCATTCAAAGTGTGTATACATTTCGGGGGGGGGACACACCCTCTATATGAAACTCGAGCCCTAGCCGGTGTGGCTCAGTGGACAGAGCGCCGGCCTACGGACCGAAGGGTCCCGGGTTCGATTCCGGGCAAGGGCACGTGCCTGGGTTGCGGGCTCCGTCCAATGTGCAGGAGGCAGCCGATCCACGATTCCCTCTCATCATTGATGTTGCTATCTCTCTCTTCCTCTCTGAAATCAATAAAAAAAAAGAAAGGTTGTTTTTTTTTTAAAGAAGAAAGAAACTCAAGGCCCAGGAGAGAGCCGGGTGAAAACGGGGTGCCAGTTTTCAGCACAGAAGCCTTTCTCGGGGCACAAGCTTTCCCTGCACCCCCTGTGCGTCCCTGGGAAAGCTGAACAGGGGAGAGAGGCATCTCTGCTGAGGCCCCCTCCCCCATCTGGGCGCGGCGGGAGGGAGGCCCTGCTCGAGAGCCCTGGGCCAGCTCCGGAAGAGGCCCCTTGCGGGGCGAAGGGAGGCCCCGCTCCTTCTGCGAAGGCTCAGAGGCGGCCGGGGCCTCAGGAAAAAATAAAAGGAAGAAAAAACACAAAAGACATTCTTCGGTCCCTGGCTTTTCAATGCCTTCCCGCCACGTCCGGACTGTGGGCGCGAACACCCCAGACCGACAGCAAACGGCGCCAAATCCCACCCACCGTCTGGGCATCTGTTTTACTTTTCTTTATTTTTTTAAATATATTTTTTAAAATATATTTTATTGATTTTTTTACAGAGAGGAAGGGAGAGGGATAGAGAGTTAGAAACATCGATCGGCTGCCTCCTGCACACCTCCTGGGGATGTGCCCGCAACCCAGGTACATGCCCTTGACCGGAATCGAACCCGGGACCTTTCAGTCCGCAGCCCGATGACGCTCTATCCACTGAGCCACACCGGTTTCGGCATATTTTTTAAAATATATTTTTATTGAAATTAGAGAGGAAGGGAGAGAGAGAAAGAGACAGAAGCATCCATGATGAGAGAGAATCAGGGACCGGCTGCCTCCTGCACGTCCCCCCCCCCCTCACTAGGGATCGAGCCCGCAACCCGGGCATGTGCCCTGGCTGGGAATCGAACCCTGACCTCCTGGTTCAACCACTGAGCCACACCGGCCGGGCTAGACACCTTTTAAGTGGTTTTGAGGGGAATCCAAAGAAAGACGAGTTTGGGACATCTGATGACAATGACATGCCAAGTTTAAACTCCACCGCCCACAGTTACGGGGTGATGTGCTGAGCAGAAAGCCCCAGATCTCCCCGTCCTGTGCGCTATCCAGCTACTCCCGCACTCTAACTGGGTAGTTCATTCCTGACACCGCTGTTACCGTGTGTGTGTGCATGTGTGCATGTGTGTGTGTTACACCCTACAATTGGCCATGCCACTAGCGAGGTCTCCTACAATTGAACCCAACCCCGTTACCCACCCGGGTGGAGTGTCCGCTCCCACCAGTTAAGGGCTCAGTCCCACCAGATGGCTTTCGCTTCAGATGCCCATCCCAGGTCCGGGGGCCCCCAGGCTGTCCCCAGCTCCTGTACACACGGGGGGGCTCCCCATGGCCTCCTGCCCCGCTGGTTGGATTGACTTGCTAGAGTAGCTCACAGGGGTCAGGGAGATGCTGACTCACCTGCACCCGCCCATTACGGGGGGGAGGGGGGATGGAGGGGTGGTCAAGGGTACCCGTGGCCAGCCAGGACGACAGGCCTGGGGGCAGGTCTGGGAGGTCCCGAGTGGAAGAGCTCGTGGAAAGAAGCGTGGTCTGAGGAGACGTGTGTGTTGGGGCCACGCTGACAAGGGGTGGACGAGCGGTGGTGATATTTTTTTTGGGGGGGGGGCCAACTTGCCCGGACCACAGTGCCCATCAACGGGGTCAAACGCCAACCTGGATATGGCTGTGTCAGTTTTTTGGGGTTTTTTTGGATGAGATGAACATCTAAAATCAGCAGACCCTGCCCTGGCTGGTTCGGCTCAGTGGATTGAGCACTGGCCTGTGGACTGGAGGGTTCCGGGTTCGATTCCCAGTGATTCTCTCTCATCACTGATGCTTCTAACTCTCCCTCCTTCTCCCTTCCTTTCTGAAATCAATAAAAATATACATTTTTTTAAAAAAAGAATGCAAAACACAGACCAGTGGAGTAGTGAGCCCAGGCAGGAACCTTCACATGCAGGTGAAATGACTTCAACAAGACTGCAAAGACGGTTCTAGTGGGGGAAGGACAGCCTCTGCAGTATGCTGGTGCTGGGAGAACTGGATATTCCCGTGGAAAAAAAAAACCCAGAAAACAAAAACAAAAAACCAGCAAAATCATACCAACAGCCCTAGCCAGTTTGGCTCAGTGGATAGAGCATCGGCCTGTGGACTGAAGGGTCCTGAGTTCCATTCCGGTCAAGGGCACATGCCCAGGTTGCTGGCTTGATCGCCAGCGTGGGCACGTGTGCAAGAGGCAGCCGGTCAATGATTCTCTCTCATCATTGATGATTCTCTCTCTCTCTCTCTCTCCCCCTCTCCCTTCCTCTCTGAAATCAATTAAAAAAATATTAAAACAAAAAAATGAAGTGGGACCCCTTGCCTGACATCATACACAAAAATCAACTCACAGTGACTCAAAACGCTGAACTGAAGCTAAAAGCACAAATGTCTTAGAAAGCAGTGGGCAGGACTTCATCACCTGTGACAGCTTGGCCACGACCACAGAAGCCAGGGGACAGGGCACAGAAGGTTCTTCGGGGCGCCACGTTGTCCAGGTTAAAGACGCCTGCGCCTCCAACCCACGCCCAGAGGGAAAATATTTGCAAACGATACGTCCGATGAGACGCTAACATCCAACGTAGAGCAGTTGGCAAAAGCAGGCTTACCGTTGGGAGACAAACAGTGCGACCGTGCATAAATCATAATGGGTAAACTGTGCCTGGCGTCCCCGTAAGGACTGTCCATGCCAACGTTTGCCCACCCCTGTGGGCAAAGAACCGTTTCCAACTCAGCAAGGATCCTGATTAGGGAACAGGCTTTAGCCCGGCCGGCGTGGGTCCCTGGTTGAACGTCGACCTATGAACTGGTGGGAGGTCACGGTGGGATTCCACGTCCGGGCACATGCAGCCCAGATAACGTGCCCTTGACCGGGAATCACCCCTGAGACCCAGGGGTGCTCTGGCCGATGCTCTAACCACAGAGCCAACGAGCCAGGGCTGAGCGCCCATTCTCTCTGGTTTCCGCTGACCTGAGCGCTTCCCCGTATCTCACGGGAGGACCACCCTGATGAGAGTCCTTCCCTGTGTGCGTGCGTGCCAGGAGCCCCGCACCCCGTGGCGCCCGCCTACCCCTAAGACCCAGGCCTGGCCTCCCCCTTTCCTCCTGTGGGCTCGTGAGGCCGACCTTTTCCCTCTGAGGAAGGACCCTGACGGGTTCAGGTCCCTTGTCCGTGAACCTCCACCCAACCCCGCTGTGAGGGGCAGAGCGAGGAGAGGGGGGGCGACTGCGATGATGGGGAACACGAATCCGGCTCTGCTGACCTCGGCGGGCGGGTCTGTTCCGCTGAGAGCAGCACATTCTGCCCCTGCTGAGGACGGTTAAGCCCCCGGACACGGGCGCTCGGAATGCGGCCCATCTGCCTTTTCCGAGAAACGCCTGTCATCTCCGAAAGATGAACAGCCTTGTTTGTCCAAACAAACCTGGTCCAGGAGGTGCCTGGAGGCACCTGCCTGCTCTGATCCCCACCCCAGCCCTCACCGCCTGGAGCCTGCGACCATTATCTCTGGCTGCCGCCTCACGTCCTCTCTCTGTCCTTCTGCACGTCCTCTCTGCCCTTCTACCCACACGCTGACGGGGTTGGGGGGGGGGGGGGCGCAGAGCAGATGTTCGCTCATGCCCTGCGGCTCTCCCATCCTGCCCGCATGACTGGAATCAACTCGCCTAGGATTCAACCCTGTCTCCTGCTGAATGGGCTCAAGCAGTGACCGCAGCCCGGACCCCTGGGGTGCCCGGATATACCTCCGCCTCCATCCCCTGGGCTCACTCCTCCAGCCCCCAAACCAATCGTGACCTCCCCGAAGGATCCCTACCCCTACCGGCTCCCCGCCCCTACGCTCCGAGACACGCTCCAGGCAGCTCATCCCCGTCTCCCCGACACCAAGGTGTCCGCCACCCCACAGGCGAGTGAACGCTAGAGCTGTCTGCCCGACGGGTCCATTCCACCCGTCCACGGGCCAGCAAAAACCCAGCTTCCAACCCACATCACGGGATCGATGGCTCGAGGCGGGAGAAACATCCTCGCTAAGAAAGGAGGGGACGGAAACACACAAACTCACTGCGTGTACCTGGCACCCTTCGCCGGTCCAGTTGGGTGTAGCGGAGGAACGCCACCCTAAAACTAAAGCAGCGGTTCTCAACCCCTGGGCCGCGACCCCTTTGGGTGTCGAACGCCCCTTTCACAGGGGTCGCCTAAGACCATCCTGCCTGTCAGATGTTTACAGGACGATTCATCACAGTAGCCACATGACAGTGATGAGGTAGCCACGAAAATAACTTTATGGTTGGGTCACCACAGGAGGAACTGTACTTCAAGGGCCAGAAGGCTGAGAACCACTGGGCTAAAAGGAAAGCAGAATCAACATCCCTGGCCGGGGAGCTCAGCTGGTTAGAGTGTGGCCCCCACACGCCCAGGTTGTGGGTTCCATCCCCGTCAAGGCACATACACAAGAAGCAGCCAATGAATGCATCAACGAGTGGCACAAGAAATCAATGTTTCTTTCTCTCTGAAATAATTTTTTTTTTTTAAAAAAAGGGAAGAATCAAGGGTCCTGTATCTGTGAGAGACGGGCTGGGGCTGGGGCTGGGGAGGTGCCCCGTGGTTGAGATGGGCCACAGCGGTTGGCTGGCAGCTCCCGGGACATGGGGCTCCGCCGCCAAGCCCTGGGCACGTACCTGCTGGGAGCCCCATGCCTGCAGTGCTGACATTTATCATTAAAAAATATTGCCGAAACCAGTTTGGCTCAGTGGATAGAGCGTCGGCCTGCAGACTGAAAGGTCCCGGGTTCGATTCCGGTCAAGGGCATGTATCTGGGTTGCGGGCACATCCCCAGTGGGGAGTGTGCAGGAGGCAGCTGATCGATGTTTCTCTCTCATCGATGTTTCTGGCTCTCTGTCTCTCTCCCTTCCTCTCTGTAAAAAATCAATAAAATATATTTTAAAAAATAAAAAATAGATAGTGGGCCCGGCCGGGGTGGCTCAGTGGTGGAGGGTCCACCCAAGACCCAGGAGGTCACGGTTTGATTCCCGGTCAGGAAGGAGCCCATCAGGGTCCCTCCTAAGAGGTGAAAGGTCGCCCTCACAAGCCTACGTGCAGGAGGCAGCCGACTCGTGATCGCCTCTCATCATGGAAGCTTCTCTCTCTCCCTCTCCCTTCCTCTCTGAAGTCAATAACAATATATTAAAAAAAAAACACCCAAAAATCAGTAGATAGCTGGTTACCACTCCCCTGCAGGCACAGAGCTCTGCAACCCCGGAGCGCTGGGGGCTCAGAGTGGGTCCGGCGCCCTTTGTTACGGTAATGAGGTGGCCGGGAGACCAGGAAGGGTGGGGCGGCTGGTGGCCGGGAGGACCCAGGGAATGGGACTTGGACTCCCATCATCCCCTGTCCTTGGGGAGAGGGGCTCGAGGTAGAATCGGCCTTCAGTGGTCAATCAGATTTTCTGTTTTCATCCTCGCCAGAGATCATGTTCTCTGTATTTTTTTTAAATATATTTTTTATTGATTTCAGAGAGAGGAAGGGAGAGGGTGAAGGAGAGAGAGAGAAACATCCATGATGAGAGAGAATCATGGATCGGCTGCCTTCTACACACCCCCACCCCCCCCACTGGGGATCGAGCCCGCAACCCGGGCATGTGCCCTGACCCGCATTCCAACCGTGACCTCCTGGTTCATGGGTGGACACTCCACCACTGAGCCACTTCGGCCGGGCTCACCTAAGCTTCTTGAGTCTCTAACCCGTCCTCTGCTGGGTGGAACCACACCCGCCCAGCCAGGCCCCTCACACAGCTATACGAACCTCCCCATTCCCTGTGGACGGGGATCACTTCATGCTGAAACTGTGGGGCGTAGGGAGAGGGAGCCCAGGTTCTGAGCCCATAGCCTGTGGCCGACGGACCCACCACCGGTGGACATGTGTCAGAAAGGAATGGTCGCAGGGCCCTGACTCACTAGGTGGCCTGGCCGAGAGCCAGGGAGACTCAAGGTCAAGGCTGACGCACAGGAGCCTCTGCGGGAGTCTGAGAACCCAGCCCCGGAGCCTTATCAAGGGAGCCAGGGCCTCGGGCGTTTACCCAGCCTCCCCCCCACCCCTCCTTCTCCCCATTCAGCTCAGGAACCTTTCACCTCCTCCGCAGTGACAATGGGTGGGAGGCATGGCTCCGTCTCTCCCGTC
Organism: Myotis daubentonii; assembly: GCF_963259705.1. NCBI lineage: Eukaryota > Metazoa > Chordata > Mammalia > Chiroptera > Vespertilionidae > Myotis > Myotis daubentonii. The sequence goes on along the minus strand of NC_081860.1, from coordinate 17,700,184 downwards.
TCCTGGGTGGGCGCTGGCACCTCCTGGATCCACAACCCTTTCCCTACTCCCGACTGATGTTGTGAGCACTCGCCTTTTTTTTTTTCTCTTCAGTCCTCACTCAAAGGTATTTTTTTCCATTGATTTTAAAAATATACATTTTTATTGCCCTGACCGGTGTGGCTCAATGGATAGAGCGTTGGCCTGCGGACTGAAAGGTCCCGGGTTCGATTCCGGTCAAGGGCATGTACCTGGGTTGTGGGCACATCCCCAGTAGAAGGGTGTGCAGGAGGCGGCTGATCGATGTTTCTCTCTCATCGATGTTTCTAACTCTCTATTCCTCTCCCTTCCTCTCTGTGAAAAATCAATAAAATATATTAAAAAATATATATGTATATTTTTATCGATTTCAGAGAGGAAGGGAGAGGGAGAGAGAGAAAGAAACATCAGTGATGGGGGGTGGGGACAGCTGGGGAGAGATCAATGGGGAGAAAAGAAGACGTAGGTAATACTTTGAACAATAAAAAAGAAAAAGAAAAAGATCAATGATGAAGGGAATCATTGATCGGTTGCCTCCTGCTTGAGCCTTGACCTATGATCCATTGATTTTTAGAGAGAATGAAAGGGAGGGGAGAAGGGGGAGAAAGAGAGACATTGATGAGAGAGAGAGAGAGAGAGAGAGAGAGAGAGAGAGAGAAACCTCGATTGGTTGCCTCCCACACAAGCCCCAACCAGGGCCCGGGATGGAGCCTGCAACCCAGGTACGTGCCCTTGACCAGTATCCAACCCAGGACCCTTCAGTCCGTGGGCCAGTGCTCTATCCACTGAGCAACACCGGCTAGGGGCCCTAGTCCATCTTAATTCTACCCTATCAGGATGGTACATGCTGCAGCCGAGTATTCATTTTCAAATGGTTCTCTCTCACCCACTCAGAGCTTCAGTGTTTGAAACATGACGGACAAGGATGCAAGTCAAAAATATTCTGGCCTGCCCAGGCAGTGTGGCTCAGTGGTTGAGCACTGACCTATGGACCAGGAGGCCACAGTTCGATTCCTGGTCAGGGCACAGGCCTGGGTGGCGGGTTTGATCCCCAGTGTGTGGCATCTCATCCTGATGTTTCTCTCTCTCTCTCTCTCTCTCTCCCCTTCTTTGAAATCCATAAAAATATTTTTAAAAATATTCTGGATTTATCATTGTGAAATATTGAATGCACCTCGCTTTCTGCAATGTTCTTTGCAAGATTCTCTGTTCATTTGTGACATTGCTCATACAATACTTTCCACCTAAATTGTCTGCTTGGTGCTCAACCCCTTGATCCTTGGGGATTATAATGGAAACGGCACCGGCACTGCAGATGGTTTCACATGGAGGCAGTCTCTGACGCAGAAGGCCGAGGCGTTTGTAAGCATTTAGCGCATCTGTTCCACGTCGGCTGCCTTCATTAGATTTGTTTTAAAATTAAATATAAAAAAAAAAAATGAATGGCTAAAACCAGCACGAAAACTATATTTTATGGTGCACTATACACTAGGTGGCCACGTGATGTTATATATGAAACTCTCTTTTTATTTATTGATTTGAGAGAGAGAAAGAGAGAGAGAGAAGCATCAATTTGCAGCTCCACTCATTTTTGCATTCACTGGTTGATTCTCGTCTGTGCCCTGATCGGGGATCGAACCCACAAGCTTGGCCTATGGGGACAACCCTCCAACCAAGGGGCTAAGCTCTCTTTTATTTTCGATACATTTTTTTCAAGTATAGTTCACTTTGAACATCATTTTGCATTACTTTGAGGTGTGCCGCAGAGGGGTCAGACAACCCCGTACCCCACCGAGTGGCCCCCAGGTATTTCCAGCGCCCGCCTGACACCATCCGTGGTTCCGACGGTATTGCGACTGCACGCCCTGCGCTGCACTCCACACCCCGGGACTGTTCTGTAGCCGCCCATCTGTGCTCCTCAGTCCCTTCACCTTTCCCCCCACCCCCCCAGCCCTCCAACCCGTCCGCTCTGGGACCGTCCCCGTGTTCTCTGTATCGATGAGCCCGTCTCCGTGCTGTCTGCTCCTTCCCACTGTACAGGAAGCTGCTATCGATTCTGCTCATCCACACCCTCGAAGTGGTGTTCAGAGCATTTCACCAGCCCGCTCTGACTTCTCCGCCGACAACAGCCTCTGGCCGACCAAGCAACACAGCACAACACAACGCAGCCAGCGGGAGACGCAGAAGGAACCGAGAAGGCCCTGATGGCACAGAGGCCGGGGCCAGCAGGCTGGACGGGGAGATGGAGGGGAGCAGCACCAGGGTTGCTGGGAAATGGCGGGTCCGGGAAGGGCTGATGGGAGCTCTGCCAGGGAGAGCAGAAGCCGGATAAGTGACCCCCCTCCCTCCCCCAAAAGAGCTGAGCAGGCAGTTTCCTAGGCCGAGGAGGAGGAGAACTCGGGAGGCGCCTATAGGGGGAGGAAGGAGGGAGTGGGGCCTCTTAGGGGAGCAGGACCGGGAGGCCTGCAAGAAGGGAGGAATTTGCCGGAAACCTGACACCGGATTACCCCGGTTTTCCAGGCCTGGAGTCTGTCGGTGGAGGCCTCAGACAAAGGCCGGGCCGGGCAGCCGGCAAACAAGAAGGAATGTGAGGAATGAACCGCCCTCTGGGCCCTTTCAGTCCTTGGTGGGATCCAGACCCATTCTCCCCCCCCCCCACCCCCCCCCACCCCCCGTGAGGCCAACCCCTAGGATTTCTCTTTCTTAGACTCACAACAAAGAGGAAGAAAAGAAACGAGCTGGTAGCAGCGTCCGTCCTGCCCTCTCTAAAAATCAATGAATAAAGATTTTTTTTATTGATTAAGGTATTACATGTGTGTCCCTGTCCCCCCATGGCCCCTCCACCCCACTCCCATACATGCCCTCACCCCCCTGCTGTCTCTGTCCATTGGTTATGCTTATACGCATGCATACGGGCCTTTTGGGGGATCTCTCCCCCTACTCATATATATTTTTTTTTTAAAAAGAAAAACAGGGACTTTTTCCTTGTGGCAGAGACGGGTGTGGACGGGGAGATCAGCACACGGCCCCTGACCTCTCGTCCGCGAACGAACAGGAAGATCCATGTGGGACGTGCTGGGGACGGTGGCCCGTCCTCTGAGCATTTACACTGAGGACACGGGCGAAAGTGGAGAGAAAAGGATCTGTGCGTCCATAGCCTGTGTCCTCTTACATGAAACGATATATTGGGTGTGTGTGTGTGGGGCGGGGGGTTAGAGATCAACCAAAGGGCTTGTCTGCATGCATATTAGCGTGACCAATGGACACAGACACTGGGGCAGTGGGGGCTTGCCCTCGGGGGTGCGAGTGGTGTTGGGAGTTAATGGGGGGGGGGTGGAAGGAGACATGTCATACTTTAAAAAAAAAACACACAATATACTGGTCCATCCCACCATGGAACCCTAAAAAAAATGGGGGGGGAGGATAACAGGGGATTAAGGGGACACATGTAATACTTTCAACAACAGGAATTTTAAAAAAGAGAGAGAGAAATACAAACCAGCAAGTACAGAATAGTCTGGGGACGTCCAGTGCAGCCTAGGACAGCGATGGCGAGCCTATGACACGCGTGTCCGAGGTGACACACGAACTCATTTTTTTTTGGTTGATTTTTCTCTGTTAAATGGCATTTAAATATATAAAATAAATATCAAAAGTATAAGTCTTTGTTTTACTCTGGTTGCAAAGATCAAAAAATGTCTATCTGTGACACGGCACCAGAGTGACGTCAGGGATTTTCAAAATGCTGGCACGCCGAGCTCGAAAGGTTCGCCGTCCCTGGCCTAGGAAATACCGTCAGTAACATCATGGCAACTAGGTTACGGCGTTAGATGGCACCGGATTTATGGGGATGATCACTTTGTAAGTTACAGGAATGTCCAGTCGCTGGGCTGTGCGCCTGAAACTATACGGTACCTCAACTCTAATAAAAAAAATATCATTAAAACACTCACACACACACACAACTAGTGGGATCCTAGGTGGGTGAAGGCCTGGGGGGAAGCTAGGGAGGGGCTGGGTGAAGGGGAGGGGGTCGAGGGGGAGCAGATGCGGGACATCTGTCACACTGTCAACGCTGAAAATATAGATTTATAAAACAAATACATAAGAAACACCTAATAGGTCACCCATTCGGTGTTTGCTCAGAGACCCGGCCACAGTGAAAGTCCAGCCCTGAACAAACATGTTTTTCATCTGTAGGCAGCCTGGTCGCCTCCCTTCATTCCGTTTCGCTTGGAAAAACATGTCAGGCCCCCTCCCACCCTCCCCCCTGCCCCGGCCGGGGGGCTCAGTTAGTGGGGGCATCGTCCTGCTATTCCCAGGCTGGGGGTGCGATCCCCGGTCAGGACACACACAGGAATCAAACGGTGAATGCATCCCTACGTGGAACAGACTGATGTCTCTCTCTCTCCTTCTCACATCAATTAACAAAGATTTTTTTTTAAAAAGAAAAAGAAAAATATGGAGCCCGGCCGGTGTGGCTCAGTGGTTGAGCATCGACCTATGAACCCAGAAGTCACGGTTCGATTCCCGGTCAGGGCACAGGCCCGGGTTGCGGGCTCATCCCCAGTGCGGGGCGTGCAGGAGGCAGCCGGTCCATGATTCTCTCTCCTTGTGGATGTTTCTCTCTCTCTCTCTCTCCCCTGTCTCTTCCTCTCTGAAATAAAAAAAATATATACGTATTAAAAAAAAATAAGTGGAACAAATTGATGTCTCTCTCCTTCTCTAAGATCAATTCATAAAGATTTTTTTAAAAAAAAAACAACAGAAAAATATGGACTTTTCCCTGGTGGCAGAGACGGGGGCGGACAGAGAAATCAGCAAACTGACCCTGACCTCCGGGCCACGATCGAACAGGAAGCTACCTATGGGACCCGGGTCCGAGGGAAACGGGCATGTGCCTCTCCTCGGATCTGAGTGGCAGCCCCACGGAGGCCTGGCCGGGCCCCCCCGGGGAGGGACACCCACTGTTAGGGGCTGAAACGGAGGCGTGGGGACCGGCTACCAGGAGGAGAAACATGAACCCTGCTCTGTCGACCGTGAGGGTTCTGTTCTGATTAGAGAAAGCATGTTCTGGCCTGGCTGTGAGGGGCACGCCCGGGACAGGGGGCCCACTTTGGAATGCGGCCCGCCCTCCTGTCCCGAGAACTGCCATCATCACGGAAAGATTTACAGCCTCCTGGTCCCGGAGGCGCCTGCCCTCCTCGACCCCCGGCCTCTATGGCCTGTGATCTGGGCCCGGAGGTGCCCGGAGGCACCCGCCCTCTGCACCCTCCCCTCCCAGCCCGCATGGCCTGCAGCTTGTAACCTTTATCCCTCGCATACCTTCCTGTGCTTGTAATTCTGACTCTGCACGTACGCTCCTGTGCCTGTAACTCTGATTCCGCACGTACGCTCCCGTGTCTGTCTTTCTGATTTTGCACGTCCTCCCTGTCCTTCTACCCATGCCAGCGGCTGGCCTATGGCAGGGGTGCAGAGCCCATGTTTGTGGGTGCCCTGCGGCTCTCCCCATCCTGCCTGCGTTACTAGAATCAACGCTCATCCAGGATTCGACCCTGTCTCTGCTGAACGGGCTGGAGTGGGGGCAGGCGGCCCGGACCCCTGGGTTGTCCGGTTACAACCCGACAGGGTCCCTGCAGCTGCCCTTGAGCCAAGGTCACTCGAGACCCCGGGTGCCTACGTGCATTCCTTATCCTTCGTCCTCCTAGGTCCGTGGTCGGCAAACTCGTTAGTCAACAGAGCCAAATATCAACCGTCCAACGACTGCAATTTCCTTTGAGAGCCAAATTTTTTAAACTTAAACTATATAGGTAGGTAGATTGTTATTAGCTTAATTAGGGTACTCCTCAGGCTTAGGAAGAGCCACACTCAAGGGGCCAAAGAGCCGCATGTGGCTCGCGAGCCGCAGTTTGCCGACCAGGGTCCTAGGTGCACCCCCCTTCGCTTCCCAAAAGCCTGCTGACATTCTGGGTGACATATTTGTGTGTGTGTGTGTGTGTGTGGACTTAAATTTATTTAATCAATTGTGTGCATATAAGACATAGCATATATGTCCTTTTTTTATGAAAATGAGTGTCAGACATTTGGACTATACAAGCAGATGATGTAACTTACTTTTTTTTTTTCTCTCTCTCTCTCCAAAGCAACTTTATTATGTTTTTTACACCAGAAATGCTTTTAGTTTTGTTTTTATCCTCCTGGACTCTGTCCATTGGTGCACGCATTTTTAGAAAAATAAATGGGTGACGTTTTTCTATGTTGGATGTCCCATCTCGGATGCCTGTGCTGTGCTCCTCAGGCCTGGGGAGTAGTGGGAGGGAAGAGGATGGGCAGAGAGAGGAGGGAGAGGAGAGGAGAAGGCAGGGCAGAGGGGAGACATCCCTGCACAGGCAGGTCCTTGCTGGGGAAGGAGGTGATGTGATGAGAAGGGACAAGGCGCCTTCCTCGGTGCGGCTCCGTGGATAGCGCGTCCGCCCGCGGACTGAAGGGTCCCGGGTTCGATTCTGGTCGAGGGCACATGCCTGGGTTGCAGGCTCGATCCCCGGTCCTGGTCCGGGTGTGTGTGGGAGGCCACCAGTGGGTGTGTCTCTCTCACATGGATGTCTCTCTCCCCTGTGTCTCTCCCCCTCCCTCCCACTCTCTCTAAACATCAGTGGAAAATATATCCCTGGGTGAGGATTAAACAAAACAACAACAACCAAGAATGGACAAATACAGAAATAAGAAAAACCCCGAGATGGCGATGGAGAGTGCGATTACAGATGCGTGCACACACACACACAGCTACCAGCACCCTACGGGCTGGGGCGAAAGAAACAGAGATATTCACCTTTAGACTTCATTTTTTTAAAATATATTTTTATTGATTTTTTTACAGAGAGGAAGGGAGAGAGATAGAGAGTTAGAAACATCGATGAGAGAGAAATATCGACCAGCTGCCTCCTGCACACCTCCCACTGGGGATGTGCCCGCAACCCAGGTACATGCCCTTGACCGGAATCGAACCTGGGACCTTCCAGTCCGCAGGCCGACGCTCTATCCACTGAGCCAAACCGGTTTCGGCTAGACTTCATTTTCTGAATGGCTAACTTTGTATAGGGCGTCCCAGAATTCATGCGTGAGCATTAACAACAATAACAAAAAATAAATAAAAGCCTAATTTTACTTGGTTGATTGAATCAGATTCTCATACCTGTGGCCCTTTGATTTCAACCCCTTCCATTTGATAAGCATGACCAAGTACCAATGATGGCCCAGGAGCAGGGACCATGGAGACCAATGAAGACCACGGCTTTGCGTCTGTGCCAGCAAAGCCGTGGAGGCCATTGACCCGATGTGCTGTTCCATACGTAACCCTAGACTGTGTCCTTTGTGAACCAATAACAAATTTACAATTTTTCATTATAAACCTGTGTTTTCTATCGAGATGACTTCTTGCGCGAATTTTGGGACAGCCTATATTCTACTCAATGGCGACCCCAGGAACTCAGCCAGTGCCCACTGTTGGTTACATGCATGAACATTCAAGTGGCTCCTTCTGCAATTAGGTGCTTATTTTAGGTCTGGGCTGGAACAGCTGCGATCGTCAGCCGGTGAACAACTCAAAGTGCGTGCAGTGGCGGACAGTGAGACGTCTGCTTGCAAACCCTGACGGCCACGTACCGTTTCTGGGTAAAGACTCAGTGTACAGCCCTGACCGGTCTGGCTCAGTGGACAGAGCATCGGCCTGCGGACTGAAGGGTCCCGGGTTCGATGCCGGTCAAGGGCATGTACCTGGGTTGCGGGCACATCCCCAGTGGGGAGTGTGCAGGAGGCAGCTGATGGATGTGTCTCTCTCATCGATGTTTCTAATTCTCTATCCCTCTCCCTTCCTCTCTGTAAAAAAATCAATAAAATATATATTTTTTAAAAAGACTCAGTTTACAGCCCTCCTGGCGTAATGGTACAAGCCCTCTCCTTCCTTCAGGAGGAGGACGAATGACGCAGACAGGACGCTTAGGCCCCTGTCCCTCACCACGCTGCCCGCCCCCCCACCATGCACAGGCACCCGCTGTGTCTGTGCTTATGGAGAAATGTTATGCAAACATACGAGTCAACACATCCATAAAGGCTATGAAAAGTTATTTAATCCTCACCCAAAGACCTTTTCTTTTTTTAATTGATTTTTAGTGAGAGGGAGGGAGGAAGGGAGGGAGAGAGAAAGCACTATGGATTGTTACCTCCCATAGGGGCTCCCATTGAGCCTGAATCCTAGGTATGCGCCCTGACCAGGAATCGAACCTGTGACCCCCTTGGTTCATGCGTCGATGCTCAACCACTGAGCCACACTGGCTGGGCTTTTTATTGAGTTTTAGCAAGAGAGGGAGGGAGGGGTGAGAGAGAGAGAGAAGGAGGAAGAGGCAGAGAGGGAGAGGGGGAGAGAGAAAGATGTGTGAGAGAGAGATCAATTGGTTGCCCCCCATGCGTGCCCGGACCAGGGATTGGAACAGGCAACTTTTTCCTTTATGGGACCAACTGAGCCACCTGGCCAGGGTATAAATTCCATTTCTTAAACAAAAAATTATATAAAACGAGGGGTATATCCATGCTATTTTTGTATAACTTTAATTTTGAAAGGAGCTTAACCTATAGACAATGCGGGGACGTGCAAGCCTCTGAGCCACCCTCGAGTTCACCTGGGCACCAGCCCCCCCCTCTCTCACCCACCCTTCTAACCGACCTGGGAGAACGGATGTGCGGAGGGAGACGTAGGAAGACAAGCCTGAAAACGTCATCAGGCAGGACACTGGCAGGCATGGTGGGAGGCCCAGGACGTGTGGGGGGCAGACGTGGAAGTGTGGGGACCGGCTGTGAGGGGACGAAAGGCGAGCCCTCTGTTCAGGGTGATGGCTGTTCTGATTAGAGAGAGCGAGCACATTCTGGCCTGGCTGAGTCGCACGCCCCGGGACACGGGAGCCGATCGGAATGCAGTCTGTCCGTCCTTTTCCGAGAACTGCCTACCGTCATGGAGAGAGCTACAACCTTGTGACTGAAGCAATCTAGTCCCGGAGGCACCCCGCCTCCCCTGCCCGCATTGCCTGTAACCTGTAACCTTTATACCTCGCCTACGCCCCATGCCTGCGATTCCTACTTCCCCACGTAATCTTTGTCCGTCTACCTGATGGAAGCAGCTGGAACCTTTTTTTTTTTTTTAAACCTTTTATTTTTTAATTTTTTTAAAAATATATTTTACTGATTTTTCACAGAGAGGAAGGGAGAGGGATAGAGAGTTAGAAACATCGATGAGCAAGAAACATCGATCAGCTGACTCCCGCACATCTCCCACTGGGAGATGTGCCCGCAACCCAGGTACATGCCCTTGACCGGAATCGAACCTGGGACCTTTCAGTCCGCAGGCCGACGCTCTATCCACTGAGCCAAACCGGTTTCGGCCAGCTGGAACCTTTTGAGCTCGGCGTGTCAGCGTTTTGAAAAACCCTAACTGAACTCTGGTGCCGTGTCACATATAGACATGTCTTGATCTTTGCAACCATCGTAAAACAAAGACTTATATTTCCGATATTTATTGTATAGATTTAAATGCCATTGAACCAAGAAAAATCAACCAAAAAAATGAGTTCGCGTGTCACCTCTGACACGCGTGTCAGAGGTTCGCCACCGCTGACCTGCAGGGACACAGATGCTGTTTTCTGAGATGGACACACAGCCCTGGAAACACCCTGTCCCCCCAGGGGCCCTTTACAAACGCAACACCGACCGGCACACACACCACAGACGTGGAGGCCCGGGTGGAAAGAGAGAAAGAAAAAAAAACAGACCAAATGTTAGCTTTTCCTGCCTCAAACCCGAGTGACTTCAGTCCACAAGCCTTCAGACAGACACGACCCTGCTCGAGTCAACCAAGAAAATATTGCGTGGGTTTTGTCCTTCCTGTGCTCCCCACCCAGCAAAGAGCTGGGACGAGCTGATGGAGTTTGCATTTAAGTAGCCAGGGTATCCGCACAGCTGAGCCAGACACCTCAACCTCTCAGGCCCGCCTGAGCCTCCTGCTAGGGCAGGGGCGGGGACCCTTCTCCTGCCAAGGGCCATTGGGCATTTATGCACCATTCGCGGGCCACGCAAAAGGATCCACTTGAAAATTAGCCTGCTCTGTGTGGCCACAGATTGGATTAACTCACCCCGGATGCCTTGGCAGGGCCAGACCCAACGATTTCCCAGGCCTCCTGGGGCCCGAGGGCCGGACGTCCCCCACCCCTGCTCTAAGGTGTCATCACAGGGATAACTTGTCGAGAGCAGCAAGCCTCACCTCCGTTGGAGGAGGAGGGCGAGACTGGGCACGGATCCTGGTATTTGGGGAATGAGTCTCGCTAAGGCAGCGGTTCTCAACCTGTGGGTCGCGACCCCTCTGGGGGTCGAACGACCCTCTCACAGGGGTCGCCTAAGACCACCGGAAAACACATAGATAATGACATACTGTTTTTGTGGTGAATCACTATGCTTTCATTATGTTCCATTTGTAACCATGAAAATACATCCTGCATAGCAGATATTTACATGACAATTCGGTAACAGTAGCAAAAATTGCAGTGATGAAGTAGCAACGAAAATAATTTTATGGCCCTAACTGGTTTGGGATAGAGCATTGGCCTGCAGACTCAGGGGTCCCAGGTTCGATTCCGGTCTGGGGCATGTACCTTGGTTGTGGGCACATCCCCAGTAGGGGGTGTGCAGGAGGCAGCTGATGGATGTTTCTCTCTCATCGATGTTTCTAACTCTCTATCCCTCTCCTTTCCTCTCTGTGAAAAATCAATAAAATATATTTTTTTTAAAAAGAAAAAAAAAGAAAATAATTTTATGGTTGGGGGTCCCCACAACATGAGGACCTGTATTAAAGGGTCGCGGCAATAGGAAGGTTGAGAACCACTGCGCTAAGGCCATGAGCCTGTTTGTGAGGCGTTTTTATCGCCTGAAAATGGAATATTCCACGGAAATCAAGAACCATGGCTGCTACAGAGCATGCACGCAGTAGACTCTGGCGGGTCCTGGTTATAAGCATCTTCTCTGCTGTACTCATCGCCCCACAATCCCAGGCTCTGCTCCGAGGCCCCCTGTTTGCATCGGCCAAGGAAGACCCCGGTGAGGTGGTCTGGAGGGCTGTGCCCCCATTCTCCTGAATCCTCACCCAAGGATATTTTCCCCACTGATTTCAGGGAGAGCGGAAGGGAGGAGGAGAGGCAGAGAGAGAGAAACTTCAATGTGAGAGAGGCATTGATTGGTTGCCTCCCTGTGGTGCCCTGACTGGGGCAGGGGAGCCAGCCTGCAACTGAGGTCGTCCGTGACCTTGACTGGCATGGAACCCGCGAGCCTTCAGTCTGTGGGCTGACGCTCTAACCACTGAGCAACCAGCTAGGGCGCGTGCCCTCACTCTTTTCAGCCTCAGCCACTCGACCAGACCAGGCCACGTGGGGAGCAGGCCCAGGGCCGAACAGAAGGGTCGTTTCCCACGCCCCCGGCGGGGCTGCCTCTCTCCCGGGCTGGGGCCCTTGAACCACAGCAGGACTCGGAGAGCCCGACCCCCGCACGCCGCCTGGACTACAAGCGTCCCCCCAGCCCTGGGACCCTGCGTCCGCCACGCCCACTGCCCTACCTGCAGGGACTCTCAGCAGGCGCTTCCCGAGGGTCCGGCTTCCTCTGCTGCAATGCCTCCTGGGAGGGCCTGCAGCTGTCCAGGCCCGGCTCTTTCCAGCCTATAAGAACCTGCACCCGCTTCCTTCCCAAACCCGGAGGAAGCTGGGGAGAACTGGGCGCAGCTGTGGAACGGCGTTCTTCTTAAAGGGTCTCGCCTCAGACGCCTGCCCAAAGCCGGACGGGGGCACTGACGTCGGGTCAGAGCCCGTCCAGCGTGAAGTGGGAAGGGGCTCGGGCAGTCGGAACGTTGTCACCGCCCCTGCATCGATGCCAGCCCCTGATCTTGCGAATGTCCCGCCGGGCAAACCCTGGGCTTAGAAGCTGCTCTGAGGTGGGAAGGGAAGCTGGGACAGCTGTAGGGCATATGCCCTTCACTCCCTCCCCCCTGCAAGGGTGCCGGCCGCACCTGCCCAGACACAACTCCAGCAGCTTAGCCTCAGGACGGGGGTGGGAGACGTCCGGCCTGTGGGCCGTGGAAGGCCCACAAAACCATTCGGTTTGGCCCCGCCAAGGCATTTGGGGTGAGTTCATTCACGGTTTGGCCAAATAGAGCAGGCTAATTTTAAAAAAATATATGTATTTTTTATTGATTTCAGAGAGGGAGGGAGGGAGAGGGAGAGAGAGATAAAAACATCAATGATCAGCCCGGCTGGCGTGGCTCAGTGATTGAGCATTGACCTAGGAACCAGGAGGTCACGGTTTGATTCCCGGTCAGGGCACAGGCCCAGGTTGTGGGCTCGATCCCCAGTGTGGGGCGTGCAGGAGGCAGCCGAGCCATGATTCTCTCTCATCATGGATGCTTCTCTCTCCCTCTCCTTCTCCCTTCCTCTCTGAAATAGATAAAAATATATTAAAAAACAAAACACATCAATGATCACAGATAACCATTTCTTGGCTGCCTCCTACCAGGCTCGTTTTTAAGGTGCTCGTTTTGTATGGCCCAAGAACGGTGTTACAAATATCCGAATGGGCCCCGGCAGAGAAAAGGTTCCCCACCTGACTTAGAGCATAACCGCGGAGCATCAGCCACCCAGGTGGTGAGGGGCGCAGCTCTGCTTCTGGGACTTGAGATCTGTTTGCGAGGCCGTCTCGACCTGTGCTTTGCAAACGGTAAGGAACATGGGGGTCACTGGGGGTCTCGTTACCCTTTGGATTCTGATCCCAGAGGTCTGGGGGGTGAGGGGGAACTGACTTGCATTTCTAACAAGAGCCTGGGCAAGGCCTTCGCCGCTGGCTCACCAGCCTCACTCGCGGGCACAAAGGCCTAGCGTGCCGCGTATGGGCACACTTGTCAGGGAGACGTCTCCCCACAGCGTCCTCCTTGAACTGCTGTGAACAGGTCCTTTCCCTCCCGGGTTGAGCCTGTGACTAATCCTCCCTCCCATTCCCCTAGAGCCGTGGTCGGCAAACTGCGGCTCGCGGGCCACATGCGGCTCTCTGGCCCCTTGAGTGTGGCTCTTCCTAAGCCTCAGGAGTACCCTCATTAAGTTAATAACAATGTACCTACCTATATAGTTTAAGTTTAAAAGATCTGGCTCTCAAAAGAAATTTCAATCGTCGTACAGTTGATATTTGGCTCTGTTGACTAATGAGTTTGCCAACCACTGCCCTAGAGAGCGTTGGAGCCTGGAGGGCACTCATTTACCTATTAAATCAGGGTTCAGCTCCACAAGCTCAAATGTGGGGCTCTTCACGTTCCCCAAGTGTGGGCCTCAGGTCAACCCTGACACTTGAAAACGGGCCCCACACCAGGCACAGTGAATTGGAAACGCTGGGTGAGGCGTTGCATGTTTTCCACCAGCCCTCAGGTGACGCGAATGCATAAGCGAGAGGTGGGGAGGACCACTGGCTTTGCCGGGGATGGAGAGAAAAGAGTCCGGCAGAATCGCTGCAGAATTCCAGGGCAGGAGGAATGGGGAACACTGAGACAGGAACGCCAGGACCAGGCCAAGCAGTGTGAGCAGTTTGCAGCCGGCCTGCAAAGCACAAGCCACTATCTCGCCCAGCCAAGGACGTTCTGAGAACAAAGAGTTAAAGACCTCCCGAATGAGAGAATGCAGAGAGGGAGAGGGGAAGGGGAGGGGGGAGAGGAGAGAAGCCAGAAGCCTTGGGGCTCAGCAAGATAGAGCAGCCAGGATTCTGGGAAGAAAACCTCCAGGCTTAATCTGTACCAAGATAGTCAGCAAAAGAATCTTTTGAAACCTACAGGCAGGAGGAGGGCATATTCCTCCTCGAACTCGCTTTTCTGGATCAGCTGGGGAAAAGCCCGTCTGGGCCCCAAGCCGGATGAGAGAGATTTGCGTGCGTTGCATTTTCAATAAAGGTGCATGCTTTAATAAAATGGCTTTTCACAACACAGTCAAGGTCTGTCGTATTAAATTCATTTATTGGAGAAGAGAAGGATCGAGGTTGGGGACAGCCCTCTCCCACTAGCTCAGGGGGCTGCCCTGCCTGGTGACACCTCCCTGGGGTCAGTGAGAGGTGCCTGTAACAGAGCCACTGGGGAGGAGCAGATATCCAAAAACGAGGAAAGGGCTGCCTTATGGGGTTAAATTGCAATGGAAATAATAATTGCTCTAGCAATAAAAAAAAATAAAAAGACTTGTGCAAGACTGTGACTGCATCTTGGACTGTATGCACTGCATGTGCCAGGCTAACATTCATCTTAAGAAAGAAAGAGTGGATGGGTATGTTTATTAGTAAGGGTTTCGAGGAGTCTTTTCTCCCATATGCAAGATGGAAACTGTTTCTGATACGAGGAAAGGCTTCTAAGGGTAACAGAGAGGAGGCGGTGAAGAGGACAGGATGTGCATGCCCCGGAGGGTAAACATGGAGGGGCCAGGGGTGCGGGTTTCCACACGGGACCGGGGAAGCACCTTCAGCGACTGGGAAGAGGCAGCAAACCCTTCGGAGGGAAGTGCAGCACGAGTTCAGCTTCATCAAGGCTGAGGTTGAGAATTACAGACAGAAAAGCTGTATCCTAGACCAGGCCGTCCAAAATACAAACGTAGGAACCGGAAAGTAATGCGGACGGGGGCGTTGTGTCCCCTGGAGAGGGGCATCCAGATGGGAGAGGGGCATCCAGGAGGGAGAGGGGCATCCAGGAGGGAGAGGGGCATCCATGAGGGAGAGGGGGAGCCTTTTATAAAAAGTCTGATTTCCGAGCTGTGAGGCGGACACGTTGTGCAAAACCACAGGATGCTTCAGCATAAAGATGGGAGGGGGCGGGCAGAGTGGCTGAGGAGCCCTGGCTCTGCAGGGATTCATGCCTAGAAAAGCGATAGAGTGATCGGATCCAAAGAAAACGGATTAAAAGCCTCTTTCTAATGAAGGGAGTCCCATTTAAATCAGGACAAAGGATGACTTCTAGCACCAAAACGACTGGAAAAAGAAAACAAAAACCTCTTATTCTGAAAACTATGTTAAAAACAAAGTACGTTTAAAAGGAAGGCACACAAGCAGATGCGCTCACAGACGATTTCTGTGGCCGGGGCCGTAATGAAGAAAACATGTTCCTATTGTTCTGCGCAAAACCCAGAGCCCGCCTCAGGCCACGTGTCTGAGCCAGAACAAAGGGAGAACCTCAAAGCCTCGGTCTTTTTAAAAATCTGTTTTACACGGGCGTTTCCAAGGGTGCAGGTGCAAAGTCACGTTTTAAAAAGGTGAATCCTAACCCTGACAACGAAAGTACCAAAAGAGAAACAAAAAACAAAAACCTAACTAGGAAACGTCCAGCGCCACGGAGACAAAAGCCAGCGGAGCGGAAGCCATGCGGCCCCGACCGCGCAGGCGCGGGCGGGCTCCCCGGCCGCCGGCCGCGCCCAGCCACGTCGCCCTCCCAGAGTGCCCCGCGGGCCAGCCGGCGGCGGTGCCGCGTGATGACGCACTTCCGGCGCGCGCCTGTGCCCAGCGGGATCTGAAGACCACAGAGGCGGAAACGAGGGCAACTTTCAGTCATTATTTTCGTTTTCAAAACTGGCGACGTGGGTCAGAGAAGCCGGTTCGGAATTAGTGCTTATTTACGCGAATTCCCACCGACGAGTCCAAAGCGCGCGCGTTTCAAAGAGTTAAGACAGCACCACCAGGCAACGTGTCCCTTTTCAAAGCGCGATTAAAAAAAAAAAAAAAGGCGCGATCCAGACCCCCGTCCAAAAATCTGTTTAAAATTCAGACATTTCACGGTGACTAACAGAAAATATCCTATTTGTAAATTCCCCCCCCCCAAAAAAAAACGTGATTCAGAAGTAATGGAATCATTTGGGTGGGGGACATTGCAAAGGGAATTTCCCTTCGTTATATTCCTATTTTCTGCAAGTTTCTGGCTTTCAAAAATCAGTTCCTCATGGAACTTTCAAACTAGGCACATTTTTACCTTCTGGATAAGTGCGTCCTGCCATCGGCTAAATTTAATACAGTTCACAGTGTGCGATCTATACCGTAATGCAGATACACACAGAGAGACGGTATGAAATGTAGAGGGAAGGTGGGGGGGGGGAGGGGGAGAGATCAACCAAAGGACTTGTGTGCAAGCATGTAGGCCTAAGCAATGGACACAGACACCCGGGGGCGAGGGCAGGAGTGTGGGTGGGCGTGTGGAGGGGTTAGGTGGGGATAAGGACACATACGTAATAGCTTAATCAATAAAGAAATTTAAAAAGATAAATGTAGAGATGAATAGAAAGAAACCAAAGTGCTGGGGTTGCCAGGGGTGGCTGCACAGCTCAGAAGGCCGCGGTATGCCTCTCATTTCCTAGTTTTTGGAACTGGTTATTCTTTCAGTTTGTAACATTAGCACAACCCTTCAAAAATAAATTCAACTGTGACTGTATTAGAAATAGGTGAAGATCATTCCTCAGTATGATTCTTAGAAGCTTTTTCCTGTTGGAATCATTCCCTGCCTTTTCCTGTTGGAATCATTCCCTGCCTCCTCCTTAATTTTCCTGGAGTCATAACAGTTTCTATCTTTGCATCAATTTTTTTTTTTAAGTCAACTTCCAAATAATTAACAAGTCAACAAGGAAACGACTTCATACTGTTTGGAGTGGCCTGGAGCGCTGACTGCTGACACTGTGGAATGCAATAGAGAAAGGTTTTTGCTGCAATGGTGAGACCGACCCTGGGGACAGGGTCCCTGGATGGCCTCCTGGAGCAGAAGAGGGAGCAGTGGGGTGGGAATAATGAGGCTCACTAGCTACTTCAAAGAATTCTGGGACTTAGTTTGCAAAAACTAAGTTCCAAAGTTTGCAAAACAAACAAAAAAAATGTCAAAAAATGTATGTTTTACAACTTACACATACTTCATTTGCTTGATTGACAGCCTCCTCACGGCGCACAGGCTGTTGGACGCAGTTCACACCGAGGTGTCCTTGGGTCTCTGTGCCGGAGACCCTGCTCAGTGGCTGTGTTTTCTTTTAGGATCGAGATGGGAACTTTCACCTAAAATCTTACTTTTTAATTCCTTCTCTGGAGATTCTCTCTTGGATTCTTAGCTTTGCATAATCAATCATACCTACAATGAAACCAGCATCCTGACGTTACCAAGAGAAATCCCCCTACGCCAACATCACATGCTCTTCTATTTAATTCTACTAGTTAATTGAAAAATGTCTGGGGGCCAGCCACATCAGATCCCGATGAACCCGATAACCGTACCAAGTCGCGAGCACAGGGAATGTTTTTATTTCCTAAAATTCCTAGGAGATTCAAGGGCCCCTTTCCAGGGCTCCCCGGTTTAGGCGCAGTGGCTACCGGGACGAGTTTGTCCAAGGATATTTTTTAAAGTGAAAAATTCAGTTGTTTCTAACATGAATCTTGAAACTCAGGTGAAATCTTGTCCCACTCTGGTAAATATTCCTGAGTTGGTATGATGGAATTTTTTTTAAAAAAAGAAAAAGACCAAGGAATGCAAAACAAAAGGTAAAATGTAACTTTAGGAAATGGTATTCCTACTTAAATAAACGAATGAAACTTAATAGCTCCAACCTAATTTTCTAAATGTTTGTGAAAATTCTGATGGATGAAATGAGATGAGAAATAACCGTATTATAAATGCTCATAAGGGTCCTTTTACAGACAACAGACATAGAACAAAAAGCCTATGGAAGTAAAAAACAAAACCAAAACAACACGCCATTTTATTGATCTGAATAAAGGCTAATTATTCTGAAATCCTAAAATCAGACCCAAGAATCCCACCCTCCCCCTCCTCGGAGGGGGTCAGCAACGGACGGATCAGGACCACGGGGTCTGAGACCCGCGAAAACGACAGGAAACCCCCCAAACGGAACGGCCCCGCCGCACCCAGGGAGGCGGAGACCCGGAGGCGACGGGAGCAGCACCCGGCCCCGCCCCGCCCCTCGCGCCGCGCACGCGCACACGAGTTCTCACGTGACCCGCTCGGGGCACAGCGACGTGGCAGAACAATGGCTCCTCCGCTTTGGTCGCCGGGCGGGGCCCACGTGCAGCTGGGCCTGGCGCGCGGGCCTTGGGGACACGCCGCTGCGCTCCGGTGTCCCCCGTGCGCTGCCTGCAGACGCCCAGGAAGAATATAAATGAGCAGGAAACGCAAAAGCAACGCACCCTGCGATTTATTAACCTTCCCCCCCAAAGCATCATAAAGTCACAGTCTGGACCAACACCCTAAGAGGAACCGTCAAATGCCCTGCAAATGCACTTAAAACCAACCGATTTTAATGGAAACCTCGGCTACATCCGACTCGACAGGCCCGCGCTGGGTGGGAGGCGGGCGGGGCCGCCCCTTCTTCCCGGAGAACAAAAGCGCCAGGTTCCATGCGGCCGTCTCGGTGCGAACAAAACCTTCTTTCAAACCGAGTCCCGCTTTAAAGGACGACAGGCCACTGGCCCTGTCGGCTCCGATGTCAAAGAACCACAGGAAACACAAGTCAAAAGACTCATGCGATCCCTTAATAAATAAAGACATTTAAAGAACGGCCTATAACGGAGGACCACTGCTAACAAAGGTTCGGTTCGTCGCTGGGCCCGTCACCGGAAACGCCAGCAAAAGGCCGACGAGGGGAAGACGGGCTGATGGGGGTTGTTTTTCTCAATCAGACGGGGAGCGTGTGAAGGACCCGCGGGGTCCGGGCCTGGAGGGACGCCGGGCGAGGGGCCGCCCTGCACCGACCGGGTCAGCGACACCCGCACCCTCGGCTGCGGGGGGCCGGGCGGGGCGCAGGCGGACCGTTTCCAGGAGACCGAGAGCCGCGCGCCCCCGGGGGCCACGGGCTCGGGCGGCCTCACCGGGTCCAGCCCCGCGGCGCGGAGGGTGGATGCGGGGCGGAGGGAGGATGCGGGCGGGCTCCCCACGCGGCCGATGGGGGCCATTCTGCGTGGAGTGTTGCCCCTGGAGGCGCACAGCCTGGTGTGGCCGCTGTGAAATAAGGTCTCCAGCACCTTCCCGCTGGCGGCAGGGACTCCGGTTCCCGCGCGTCCTTCCCGGGGTCGGACTCGGTCTCCTTCCCCCTCGGAGCCTCCCGCCCTCCCCTCCCGCACCGGCACCGGCACCGTCCACAGCACCGCCGGGAACAGGCTGGAGGCGCAGGGCCGGGCCGGGGGCCTCCGGGTTCCTGGGGGCAGATGGCGCTGCGATCCTCCAGCCGAGGGAGCCCCGCGCCTGGGGGGGCCGTGCAGGCTGAAGGCAGCTCGTGCGGGGAACGTTCACCGGGGATGGGGCGTCCCGCCTGGGAAGGTCTCAGTGGATGGAGGGGGGCCGACTGCAAACCCCAATTCCTGGGGGCCTCTCCCCCGGCCCGCGGGGCGGGTCTCTTCTCTGCCAAACCCCCCATTCTTCTGCCCGCATAGACTGTCTACGACAGCGGTTCTCAACCTTCCTAATGCCGCGACCCTTTCATACAGCTCCCCATGTTGTGGTCACCCCCAATTTCATTGTTACAAATGAAACATCATTAAAGCATAGTGATTCATCACAAAAACAATCTGTAATTATATATGTGTTTGCCCGATGGTCTTAGGGCAACCCCTGTGAAAGGATCGTTGGACCCCCCAAAGGGGTCGCGACCCACAGGTTGAGAACCGCTGCTCTAAGACCAAGGGTTTCCACTAGGAACCTGTCGGACACCAAGAAACCAGAATTTTCCATTCACAGTCACACCGGCGGCCTCCCTATGAGGCGAATGACCAGTGTGGCCAGCGCACGCCTAAGAGCAGAACAGCATAAAGTCAGGTGATGGCACCCACGTTCATACCCTCCCCGCCTCGCCCCATCCAGGAATCACCTTGATTCAGATGAAATAATTCGCTACCTGTGTATGCCTGCTCCGTTTCCTGCCTGGGACAGAAATCCTATTTGGGTCTTTCCTATATTTTCCTTAAGTTTCGACTACTTAACTCTTTATATCTGGAGCCATCACCTGCCTCCCTTCTCTGACCACTTCCATCTAGACCACGCTGCCTCTGAAATCCTCCAGGACCCTGTACAATGGGAAGCATAACATGTCTACTACAGGGGAGGAAAAAACATCTTTTTCTTCCTGCCTTTCTAGGCTCCCCGCTGGAGCTCTGTAAGAAAAGACAGATGAACCAGAGAAAACGCGGGCTCTCCCTTCTGTAGCTGCCTGTGCCTCCCCCCTCCCCCCTTCTCCTCCCCGTTCCCCTCCTCGCCTCCTCCACCCCATCTGGTACCATCTGGCCTTCCTCTCCCCCAAGCTCCAGGGGCCCCTATTCTGTTAGCCTGTGTCCTGAGCCCGCTTCTTCTCCCTCCGTGACTCTCTACATAAACTTTCTCCTATAGTTTGGGGGGAAACGAGGGGGAAAAAAGCATTCAGAGGTATTTGTTCTACGAGGTCCGGGAGGCCGCGTGAGGAAGTGAGGACCCACGGGAATGGCTGGGCCTGAGTTTTCATGAAGCTTGAGGAGGAGGAGGGGAAGTCGTGGGGAAGTGCGATAGGACCAAGGGAAGTAGCTGAGCGCAGTAAACGGAGGGACTGCGCGAGGCCTGTGCCCTCGGGTTCCTCTGGGTGTCCCTCTGTCTCCAGAGATAAGGATGCTCCTGCCTCCCAGCACAGGGAGGGGGGGCACCTCTCCTGTGAGCTTCAAAGGGCTTCAGGGAGGAAGGTCGAAGGTCTTCCGGCACCTTCCTGTGCGGTCTGATCAAATAATGGAATCGGCACCCCCTCCCCTGGGAACAGACCCTGAGGCCACTTCACGACGACACTCCCTTTGGCGGAGACCACATTCCAGCGGCTGAGAGCATGGTCCCTCCCCTCGGACCCTCCCGGGATCCATCTGCACCCGCCCAGAGAATTCTCTGCCCAGAAAAAGCCAGCCAGGAGCCCTTTCACATCCCTGACGCCATTTGGGGGCTCGGCCGACCTGGTTTTCCGGAAGACCTAATACATTTATAATTATTCACCACTTCTGGCCGCCTGCGTCCCTCCTGCGGTGACCATAACACGTCCCCTTATCACACCCCTTCTGCTCAAGCCCTCACTGTGCCGCGGTGCTGTCTGTGGGGGTAGAGCGCCCTGAACGCTGCCACGAACCCCCATGTCACTGCCTATTCATTCATCTGAAGGCCCACTCCACCGCGTCGCACACAGGAGGGCAGCTCTAGTTCTCCTTCACCGGCCCAACCCCTACACGCAACAGGGAACAGGCCGCAGGGTGGCCCATCCCAGTGTGAGGCTCACACGCACGCTGCCTCAGTCGCCTTCCCTTCCCCAAATGAGGCGCCGTCTTGCATGGAAGGGGCACCGCCCTCAAGTCCAAAACGGGTATTAGGCGTCTCACCACGTGGTGATTCCTCAGTTCCTCCTGCTTGCACGGAGGCGAGGGCAGGGAGGGGCCACACACACACACACACACACACACACACACACACACACACACGACACCCGACGAGCCGGGGAGGCCGGCCTGGCAGCCTCACAAACTCGGCGACAGAAAGCCCGCCCCCCCTCCCCCAGGATGGTCTGAGAGGAAGACTTCCTCACGAGAAGGGCATCCTGGTGGGGAGTCACGTCCTAAGCCTGGATCCTTCTTGACAAAGGTCAGTCTTCCCTTCACTGAGCCCGCCTGTTGTCCGTTTCCCTCCATGATGACTCGCCTTGGGAGAGTCAACAGTCACCCCCTTCGACAGACCACGCAGGATAAAGCCTCCAACCAGAACAGACCACAGACTCCCATCATGACCGCGTTGCCCAAGTGCCCTCTCTGTGTGCTGCCGAGGTTCACGGTGAACTCTCCTGGACGCAGGCGTGTAAGAGAGCTGTGTACCCACTCTGCTCTCTATCCCCTCCCACAGATTGCCCTGCTGTGCTTCCTCCCGCCCCTCCCACCCACCACCCATGGATTCCATGGAACCCTCCTTACGCTTCCTCCTGCGAGTCAAAGGTGCAAACAGGTGCAAAACGGCCGTTCCCTGAGCATTTCCCCAGTCCCCTGAGGTTCTGCTTCCCAGCATTGGTTGCCAGGTTGGCTCAAATGAACTCACCAAAATGCCGTGCAGGTCGGAGGTTTCAGATGTTGGCAGGAGTGACATGGCCTCAATCCTCCCTGCCTGCCGGGTCCACCTCCTGCCCACACCCTCACGGACAACAATTTCTTGGTCGCCCTCCACCAGCCACAGCCCCACTGACTTCTCCAGCTTGCAAACCCCCTTCTGTTTGCACATCCTTGCAAGGCGGGTCACCGTCTACAAATCAGTTTGTTCGCAGTCATGATTCAGACCCTGAAGCTCACATCTCACGGTGCTGGAAGGCACAGGGGACCTGAATGAAGAGGCCTTGGCATTGTCACATCGACCTGTTCACTAAGACGTCTTCTAACCCCACAGCAACAGTGCTTCTGTGGGCGAGCCCAACACAAGGCAAAGGCCACCCGATCGAGTGACTTCGAAAAGGCCCTTCTCTCTACGCAGACCTGGACAAGACTCTTCTCCATGCCAGTCACGTGGACAAGACCCTCCTCTGTGCCAGTCACGTGGATAAGCCTCAGGCCATCTGCCCTTCACTTGGACAACCTCATTCTCAATGCCAGTCACTTGGACAAGCCCCTGCTCACTGCCATTCATTCGGACAACCTTTTTTTCTTTTATGTGCAACTTGATTTATTTTCCTATAGGTTCCATATAAGTTCAGGGCAAAACAACCTGAAGCAGAAAAAAATTCTTCATATGGGTCTGACTGTGGTCACCAGGAATGCCATTGTCACAAAGGAAAGACCACAGTCTCCTACAATATTTACATCTGTCTGGATCCAATGCAAAACAGGAATCCACGTGAAAATTCCACCTCCACCTTCAGCTGCCACATTACTGTAGTCTTGTTACACTTTTATGTCAAACAAAATTCCAACAATAAGAGATTTTTAAATTTCTGATGTGATATTACATATTTTCTTAATTTAAGAAAGAACTAAAGAAAAGGATCCATATAAATTCTCAAAATTCAACATTTAATGAATTCTAGGTGATTGCTTCTGACATCTATTTTCTATTTTTATTGTATTTAGTAACAACATGCAGATAATGTTAAAAGCTATATTGTATTTTAAAGTTCCCTATGAGAAATCGTCATCCCTGCTGCAACCGTCACCCCACTCCCAGTCCCACTAACCCAAGGCAACAATTTCAGTTACTTTGTCTCTCTCCTCTGGTATGTGTTCTAATATTTTTAAAATTTTTCCCCTTTATTGAATAAGATATTACAAATGTGTCCTTATCCCCCAATGTCCCCTGATCCCCCCAATCCTGCCCTCACCCTCACCCCCTGTTGTCCACATCCATCACTTATGCTTATATGCATGCATATAAGTCCTTTGGTTGATCTTTCCCCCTCACCCCTACCCTCCCCTCCTTGCCCCCCACTCCGACAACCTTATACTCAATGACAGTAACTTGGAGAGCCTTATTCTCAGTGCCCATCACATGGACAAACCCAGCTCTATGCCAGTCAACTGGACAGCCTGATTCTCAATGCCAGTCACTTGGACAATCTTATACTCAATGGCAGTCATTTGGACAAGACCCAGCTCTCTTCCAGTCACATGGAGAGCTTTATTCTCAATTACAGTGACTTGCACAAGGCTCTGCTCTCTGCCAGCCATTTGCACAACCTACTTCTCAATGCCAGTCACTTGTACAAGCACCTTTTCAATGCCAGTAACTTGCACAAGGCTCTGCTTTCTGCCAGTCACTTGGACAATCTTATTCTCAATGCTAGTAATTTTGGACAGCCATATTTTCAATGTAAAACACTTGGCTTATTCCGGGCTCTTTGCCAGTCACTTGGACAACCCATTTCTCAATGCCAGTAGATTGGACAAGACCCTGCTCAATGCCAGTCACTTGAACAAACTTCTACTCTATGCCAGTCACTTAGACAAACCCCTTCTCAATGCCAGTTACTTGGACAGCCTTATTCTCAGTGCCAGTCATTTGCACAAGGCCCTTCTCAATGCAAATTAGTTGGACAAGACCCTGCTCAATGCCAGTCATTGGACAAACCCCTTCTCAATGCCAGTCACTTAGACAAGGCCCTGCTATTTGCCAGTCACTTGGACAGCCTGATTATCAATGCCAATCATTTGTATAAGCCCCTTCACAATGCAACTCACATGGACAAGACCCTGCTGTTTGCCAGTCACTTTGACAGTCTTATACTCAATGACAGTCAATTGCACAAGGCTCTGCTCTCTGCCAGTCACTTAGACAAACCCCTTCTCAATGCCAGTAATTTGGACAATGTTCTTCTCAATGCCATTCATTTGCATAAGCCCCTACTCAATGCCAGTAACTTGAACAGGCCCTGTTCTGTGACAGTCACTTCGACACCCTGATTCTCAATGGCAGTCACTTGGACACCCTGATTCTCAATGGCAGTCACTTGGACAAGCCCCTTCTCAATGATAGTCATTTGCACAAGCCCCATCACAATGCCAGTTACTTGGAAAAGGCCATACTCTCTGCCAGTCACTTGGACAGAGTTCTTCTCAATGCCAGTCACTTGCACAAGCTCCTTCTCAATGCCAGTCACCTGGACATCCTGATTCTAAATAGCAGCCATTTGCAGAAGCACCTGCTCTCTGCCAGTCCTTGGGATAAGGCCCTACTCTCTGCCAGTCACTTGGACAGCCTTATTCTCAATCCAGTCATTTGTACAAGCCCCATCTCTCTGCCAGTCACTAGGGTAGCATTATTCTCAATGCCAGTCATTTGGACAAGGCCCTGCTCTCTGCCAGCCACTGGACAACCATTTTCTCAATGACAGTCTATTTTACAAACCCCTCCTCTATGTCAGTCACTTGCACAACCTTATTATCCATATCACTTATTTGTACAGGCCCCTTCTCAATGCCAGTCACTTGGACAGCCTTATTCTCAAGGCCTGTCACTTGAAAAAGCCCCATCTCTCTACCAGTCACTTGGACAATATTATTCACAATGCCAGTCATTGAAAAAGCTCCTTCTCAATGCCAGTCACTTGTACAAGGCCCTGCTCTCTGCCAGTCACTTGGACAGCCTGATTCTCTATGCCAGTCAATGGACAAGACCCTGCTCAATGCTGGTATCTTGGACAGCCTTATTCTGAATGCCTGTCATTTGGACAAGTCCCATCTCTCTGCCAGTCACTTGGGTAGCATTATTTTCAATGCCAGTCACTTGGACAATGCTCTTCTCAATGCCAGTGACTTGCACAACCTTATTCACAATGCCAGTCATTTGCACAAGCTCCTTCTCAATGCCAGTTCTTGGGACAAGGCCCTGCTCTCTGGCAGTCACTTGGACAACCATTTTCTCAATGCCAGTCAATTTTACAAACCCCTACTCTAAGTCAGTTTCTTGCACAACCTTATTCTCAATGCCAGTCACTTGGAAAAGGATCTGCTCTCTGCCATTCACTTGGTCAAACTTATTCTCAATGCCAGTAATTTTGGACAGCCATATTTTCAATGCAAAACACTAGGGTTATAACCGTGCTCTTTGCCAGTCACTTGTACAACCTATTTCTCAATGCCAGTCAATTGGACAAGACCCTGGTCAATGCCAGTCATTCACACAAGCCCCTCCTCAATGCCAGTTACTTGCTCAAGGCCCTGGTCTCTGCCAGTCTCTTGGACAGCCTGATTCTCAATGCCAGTCATTTGGACAGCTTATTCTCAATGCCAGTCCTTGGTACAAGGCCCTATTCTTTGCCAGTCACGTGGACAACCATTTTCTCAATGCCAGTCATTTTGACAGCCTTATTATCAATGCCAGTTACTTGGACAAGGCCCTGCTCTCTGCCAGTCACTTGGACAACCATTTTCTAAATGCCAGTCTATTTTACAATCCCCTACCCTATGTCAGTCACTTGCACAACCTTATTCTCAATGCCAGCCAATTACACAAGGCTCTGATCTCTACCATTCACTTGGACAACCTTATTATCAATGCCAATAATTTAGGACAGCCACATTTTCAATGCAAAACACTTGAGTTATCCCGTGCTCTTTGCCAGTCACTTGGACAAGGCCCTCCTCTGTGCCTATCACTTGGACAGCCTTATTCTCAATGCCAGTCACTTTACAAGCCCCATCCCTCTGCCAGTCACTAGGTCAATATTACTCTCAATTCCAGACATTTGGACAAGCCCCTCCTCAATGCCAGTCACTTGAATAAGGCCCCGCTCTCTGCCTGTCACTTGGACAACACCCTTCTCAAAGCCAGTTACTTGCACAACCTTCTTCTAAATTTCCAGTCATTTGCAAAAGCCCCATCTCTCTGCCAGTCACTTGGACAGCCTGATTCTCAATGCCAGTCATTAGCACAAGCCCCTCCTCAATGGTAGTCACTTGCACAAGGCCCTACTCTCTGCCAGTCACTTGGATAACCTGATTCTCAATGCCAGTCACTTGGACAACCCCCTTCTCAATGCCAGTAACTTGCACAACTTTCTCCTAAATGCCAGTCATTTGCAAAAGTTCCTTCTCAATACCAGTCACTTGGACAGAGTTCTTCTCAATGTCAGTAATTTGGACAAAGCCCTTATCAATGCCAGTCACTTGGACAAGGCTCTGCTCTCTGTGAGTCACTTGGACAGCCTGATTCTCAATGCCAGTCAAGGGGACAATCCCCATCTCTCTGCTAGTCACTTGGACAATATTACTCTCAATTCCAGACATTTGCACTAGCCGCTTCTCAATGCCACTCACTTTGAAAATCCCCATATCTCTGCCCGTCACTTGGAGAGCCTAATTCTCAATGACAGTGACTTGCACAAGGCTCTACTCTCTGCCAGTCACTTGAAAAAACTTTTCCTCAATGCCAGTCATTGGACAAAACTTTCCTCAATGCCAGTCATTGGACAAACCCCTTCTCAATGCCAGTCACTTTCACAAGGCCCTGCTCTCTGCCAGTCACATGATTAGACTTATTCTCAATCCCAGTAATTTTGGACAACCCTATTTTCAATGCCAAACACTTGTGTTATCCTGTGCTCTTTGAGAGTTACGAGGACAATCTATTTCTCAATGCCAGTCATTTGCATGAGCCCCTTCTCAATGCTAGTCATTGGGACAAGGCCCTACTCTCTGCCAGTCACTTGGACAGCCTGCTTCTCAATGCCAGTCAATTGGACAAGACCTTGCTCAATGCCAGTATCTTGGAAAAACTTATTCTCAATGCCAGTAATTTTGGACAGCCATATTTTCAATGCAAAACACTTGGGATATCCTGTGCTCTTTGCCAGTCACTTGGACAAACTTATTCTCAATGCCAGTCATTTGCACAAGCCCCTCCTCAATGCCAGTCACTAGGACAAGGCCCTGCTCTCTGCCAGTCACTTGGACAGCCTGATTTTCAATGCCAGTCGTTTTTACAGCTTTATTCTCAGTCCAGTCACTTGGACAAGCCCCTTCTCAATGCCCGTCATTTGTACAAGCCCCATCTCTCTGCCAGTCACTTGGGTAGCATTATTCTCAATGCCAGTCATTTGCAGAAGCCCCTTCTCAATGCCAGTTACTTGGACAAGGCCCTGCTCTCTGCCAGTCACTTGGACAAGGCCCTTCTCAATGACAACTTATTTGGACAAACTTCTTCTCAATGGCAGTCATTTGCATAAGCCCTATCTCTCTGCAAGTCACTTGAACAGCCTTATTCTCAATGCCAGTCACTTGGACAACCTATTTCTCAATGCCAGTCATTTGCACAAGCCCTTACTCTCTGTCAGTCACTTGGACAACTTATTTCTCAATGTCAGTAATTTGTACAAGCGCCTTATCAATGCCAGTCACTTGGACAACCTAATTCTCAATGTCACTCATTTTCACAGGCCCCTTATCAATGCCAGTCACTTGGACAGAGTTCTTCTCAATGCCAGTCACTGGGACAAGTCTCTTCTCAATGACAGTTATTTGGACAAGCCTCTTTTCTATGCGAATCACGTCGACAAGTTCCTGATCTCTGCCAATCACTTGATCAACCATTTTGTCAATGCCAGTCAAATTTACAAATCTGTACTCTCTGTGAGTCACTTGCACAAACTTATTCTCAATGTCAGTAATTTGGACAAAGCCCTTATCAGTGCCAGTCACTTGGACATGGCCCTGCTCTCTGCCAGTCACTTGGACAGCCTGATTGTCAATGCCAGTCAATGGGACAATCCCCATATCTCTGCCCGTCACTTGGAGAGCCTAATTATCAATGCCAGTGACTTGCACAAGGCTCTACTCTCTGCCATTCACTTGATTAGACTTATTCTCAATCCCAGTAATTTTGGACAACCCTTTTTTCAATGCCAAACACTTGTGTTATCCCGTGTTCTTTGACAGTTACGAGGACAATCTATTTATCAATGCCAGTCAATTGGACAATACCCTGCTCAATGCCAGTCACTTGGACAAGGTTATTCTCAATGCCAGTAATTTTGGACAGCCATATTTTCAATGCAAAACATGGGTTATCCCATGCTCTCTTCCAGTCACTTGAACAAACTTCTTCTCAATGCCATTCATTTGGAGAAACCACTTCTCAATGCTAGTAACTTGGACAGCCTTCCACTCAATGCCAGTCACTTGTACAAGGTCCTGCTCCCTGACATTCACTTGGACAGCCTTATTCTCAATGCCAGACACTTGGACAAGCCCCATCTCTCTGCTACTCAATTGGACTAGGCCCTGCTCTCTGCCAGTCACGTGGACAACCATTTTCTCAATGCCAGTCAATTTTACAAACCCCTACTCTCTGTCAGTCACTTGTACAACTTTATTCTCCAAGTCAGTAATTTGTACAAGCCCCTTCTCAATGCCAGTCACTGTCATAAGGCTCAGCTCAGTGACAGAAAATTGGACAGCCTGAATATCAATGCCAGTCATTTGCAGAGGCCCCTCTCACTGCCAGTCACTTGGACAACCTTCATCTCAATGCCAGTCACTTGTACGAGCCCCTTCTCAATGCCAGTCACTTGGAAAATCTGATCTTCAATGCCAGTCATTTGCAGAAACCCCATCTCTCTGCCAGTCTCTTGGTCAGCCTGATCCTCAATATTAGTCATTTGTAAAAGCCGCTTCTCAATGCCAGCCCATTGCACATGGCTCTGCTCTCTACCAGTCACTTGGACAACCTGATTCTCAAAGCCAGGAATGTTGGACAAGACCCTGCTCAATGCCAGACACTTGGAAAAGCCCCATCTCTATGTCAAGTTATTTGGACAGCCTGATTCTCAATGCCAGTCATTAGCACAAGCCCCTCCTCAATGGTAGTCACTTGCACAAGGCCCTACTCTCTGCCAGTCACTTGGATAACCTGATTCTCAATGCCAGCCACTTGGACAACCCCCTTCTCAATGCCAGTTATTTGCACAACCTTCTTCTAAATGCCAGTCATTTGCAAAATCTCCTTCTCAATGCCAATCACTTGTACAAGGCCCGACTCTATGTCAGTGACTTGCACAACCTTATTCTCAATGTCACTCATTTGCACAGGCTCCTTCTCAATGCCAGTCACTTGGACAGGCTCTGCTCTTTGCCAGTCACTTGGACAGCCTGATTGTCAATGCCAGTCAAGGGGACAATCCCCATCTCGCTGCTAGTCACTTGGACAATATTACTCTCAATTCAAGACATTTGCACTTGCCGCTTCTCAATGCCAGTCACTTTGATAATCCCCATATCTCTGCCCGTCACTTGGAGAGCCTAATTCTCAATGCCAGTGACTTGCACAAGGCTCTACTCTCTGCCAGTCACTTGAACAAACTTTCCCTCAATGCCAGTCAGTGGACAAACCTTTCCTCAATGCCAGTAATTTGGACAAACTTCTTCTCAATGCCAGTCACTTTGACAAGGCCCTGCTC
Source organism: Myotis daubentonii (assembly GCF_963259705.1). Classification (NCBI taxonomy): domain Eukaryota; kingdom Metazoa; phylum Chordata; class Mammalia; order Chiroptera; family Vespertilionidae; genus Myotis; species Myotis daubentonii. The sequence goes on along the minus strand of NC_081860.1, from coordinate 17,670,170 downwards.
TCTGCCAGTCACTTGATTAGACTAATTATCAATCCCAGTAATTTTGGACAACCCTATTTTCAATGCCAAACACTTGTGTTATCCCGTGCTCTTTGAGAGTTATGAGGACCATCTATTTCTCAATGCCAGTCATTTGTACAAGACCCTGCTCAATGCCAGTCATTTGGCCAAGGCCCTACTCTCTGCCAGTCACTTGGACAGCCTGCTTCTCAATGCCAGTCAATTGGAGAAGACCTTGCTCAATGCCAGTATCTTGGACAAACTTATTCTCAATGCCAGTCACTTGGACAAGCCCCTTCTCAATGCCAGTTACTTGGACAAGGCCCTGCTCTCTGCCAGTCACTTGGACAAGGCCCTTCTCAATGACAACTTATTTGGACAAACTTCTCAATGGCAGTCATTTGCATAAGCCCTATCTCTCTGCAAGTCACTTGAATAGCCTTATTCTCAATGCCAGCCACTTGAACAACCATTTTCCCAAGTCCAGTCAATTTTACAAACCCCAACTCTATGTCAGTCACTTGCACAACCTTATTCTCAATGTCACTCATTTGCAGATGCCCCTTCTCAATGCCAGCCAATTGCACAAGGCTCTGCTCTCGACCAGTCCCTTGGAAAGCCTTATTCTCAATGCCAGTCATTTGCACGAGCCCCTCCTCAATGCCAGTGACTTGCACAAGGCTCTGCTCTCTGCCAGTCACTTGGACAAACTTCTTCTCAATACCATTCATTTGGATAAACTCCTTCTCAATGCCAGTCACTTGCACAATTTGGACAACTGTCTTCTCTATGCAGGTCATTTGCACAAGCCCCTGCTCTCTGCCAGTCACTTGGACAGCCTGATTCTCAATGGCAGTCATTTGCAGAAGCCCCTTCTCAATGCCAGTCACTTGGACAGCCCCCTTCTCAATGCCAGTTACTTGCACAACCTACTTCTCAATGCCAGTCAATTGCACAAGCCCCATCTCTCTGCCAGTCTCTTGGACAAACTATTTCTAAATGCCAGTCAAATGGACAAGACCCTGCTGAAAGCCAATCACTTGGACAAACTTATTCTCAATGCCAGTCATTTGCAGAAGTCACTTATCAATGCCAGTCACTTCGACAAACTTCTTCTCAATGCCAGTCAGTTACAAAAGCTCCATCTCAGCCAGTCACCTGGACAGCTTTATTTTCAATGCTGGTCAATTGCAGAAGGCTCTGCTCTCGACCAGTCACAGGGACCACCTTATTCTCAATGCCAGTAGTTTTGGACAGCCATATTTTCAATGCTAAACACTTGGGTTATCCCTTGCTCTTTGCCAGTCACTTGGACAACCTATGTCTCAATGCCAGTCACTTGAACAACCATTTTCTCAATCACAGTCAAATTTACAAACCTGTATCTCTGTCAGTAACTTGCACAAACTTATATTCAATGTCAGTAATTTGGACAAGACCCTTATCAATGCCAGTCACTTGGACAAGGCTTTGCTCTCTGCCAGTCAATTGGACAGCCTGATTGTCAATGCCAGTCATTTGCACAGGCCCCTTCTCAATGCCAGGCACTCAGACAAACTTATTCTCAATGGCAGGCATTTGGACAAGACCCAGCTCTCTGCCAGTCACAGTGAGAGCTTTATTCTAAATTCCAGTGAGTTGTACAAGGCTCAGTTCCCTGCCAGCCTTTTGGACAACCTACTTCTCAATGCCAGTCACTTCGACAAGCACGTTCTCAATGCCAGACACTTGCACAAGGCCCCGCTCTCTGTCAGTCACTTGCACAACCTTATTCTCAATGTCAGTAATTTGGACAAAGCCCTTATCAATGCCAGTCAATTGTATAAGACCCTGCTCTCTGCCTTTCACTTGGACGGCCGCATTATCAGTGCACGTCATTTCCACATGCCCCTTCTAAATGCCAGTCAATTGCACAGGGCTCTGCTCTCCACCAGTCACTTGGACAACCTTTTTCTCAATGCCAGTCACTTGGACAAACTTCTTCTCAATGCCAGTCACTTGGACAAACTTATTATCAATGCCAGTCCTTGGGACAAGGCCCTACTCTATGCCAGTCACTTGGACAAGCCCCTTTCCAATGCCAGTAACTGGTACAACAATCTTCTCAATGCCAGACATTTGCACAAGCCCCTTCTAAATTCCAGTCAATTTGACAAACCCCAACTCTCTGTCAGTCACTTGCACAACCTTCTTCTCAATGCCAGTCACTTGGACAAGCCCCTTCTCAATGCCAGTCCTTTGGGCAAGTCCCTGTTCTCTGCCAGTAACTTGGATAATCTTATTCACAATGCCAGGCATTTACACAACTCCTTCTCAATGCGAGTCACTTGGACAAGGCCCTGCTCTCTGACAGTCACTTGGACAAACATATGCTCAATGACAAACGTTTGGGTTATCCCGTGCTCTTTGCCAGTCACTTGGACAATCTATATCTCAATGCCAGTCAATTGGACAAGGCCCTGCTCTCTGCCAGTCACTTGGACAGCCTGATTCTCAATGCCAGTGACTTGGACAACCTTTTTCTCAATGCCAGTCATTTGCACAAGCCTCTCGTCAATGCCAGTCACTTGGACAAAACTCTGCTCTCTGCCAGTCAATTGGACAGCCTTATTGTCAATGCCAGTAATTTTAGACAGCCATATTTTCAATACCAAAAACTTTGGTTATCCCGTTCTCGCTGCCATTCACTTAGACAACCCCCTTCTCAATGCCAGTTACTTGCACAGGCCCCTTCTCAATGCCAGGCACTCATACAAACTTTTTCTCAATGGCAGGCATTTGGACAAGACCCAGCTCTCTGCCAGTCACAGTGAGAACTTTATTCTCAATTCCTGTGAGTTGCACAAGGCTCAGCTCTCTGCCAGCCATCTGGACAACCTATGTCTCAATGCCAGTCACTTGCACAAGGACCTGCTCTTTGCCAGTCACTTGCACAGCCTCATTCTCAATGCCAGTAACTTAGACAAATCCCTGTTCTCTGCCCCTCACTTGGACAAACTTTTCTTCAATGGCAGTCAATTGGACAAACTTATTCTCAATGGCCGTCAATTGGACAAGACCCTGCTCTCTGCCAGTGTCTTGGAGAACCCCCATCTCTTGCACACCCACTGGATGACCTTTCTCTCAATGCCAGTCCCTTGTACAAGGCCCTGGTCTCTGCCAGTCACTGGACAGCGTTATTCTCAATGCCAGTCACTTGGACAAGGATCAGCTCTCTGCCAGTCATTGGATGGCCTTATTCTCAATGCCAGTGTCTTGGGCAAAATTTTTCTCAATGCCAGTCACTTTGGAAAGCCCATTCTCAATGCCATTTACTTTGACAACCTTCTAATCAACGCCAGTCATTTGCATAAGCCCCTTCTCAATGCCAGTCCTTAGGACAAGGCCCTGCTCTCTGCCATTCACTTGGACAGCCTGATTCTTAATGCATGTCATTTCCACCTGCCCCTTCTCAATGCCAGTCACTGGCACAAGGCTCTGCTCTCTGCCAGTCACACAGACAACATTCTGGTCAATGCCAGTCACTTGGAAAAGCCCCTTCTCAATGCCATTTACCTGGACAACCTATTTCTCAATGCCTGTCATTTGCACAAGCCCCATTTCAATGCCTGTCACTTGGACAGCCTGATTCTTAGTGCCAGTCATTTGGACAGCTTTATTCTCAATCCAGTCACTTGAACAAGCCCCTCCCCAATGCCAGTCACTTGGAAAAGCCCTTTCTCAATGAGAAGTTATTTGGACAACCTTCAGCTCAATGCCAGCCATTTTTACAAGCCCCATCTCTCTGCCAGTCACCCGGATAAGGCTCTGCTCAGTACCAGTCACTTGGACAGAGTTCTTCTCAGTGCCCGACACTTGGACAGGCCCCATCACACTGCCAGTCACTAGGTCAATATTACTCTCAATGCCAGACTTTTGGACAAGCCCCTCCTCAATGCCAGTCACTTGGACATCCCCATTCTCAATGCCAGTTACTTGCACAACCTTCTTCTAAATGCCAGTCATTTTCACAAGGTCCTTCTCAATGCCAGTCACTTGCAAAAGCCCTTTCTCAATGACAAGTTATTTGGACAACCTTCAGCTCAATGCCAGTCATTTTTACAAGCCCCATCTCTCTGCCAGTCACTTGGACAGCCTTATTCTCAATGCCTGTAATTTGCAAAAGCCCCTTCTCAATGGCAGGTAATTGGACAAGGCCCTTCTCTCTGCCAGTCACATGGACAGAGGTCTTTCAATGCCCGTCAATTGGACAAGGCCCTGCTCTCTGCCAGTCACTTGGACAGCCTGATTCTCAATGCCAGGCACTTGGACAAGCACCATCATTCTGCCAGTCACTGGGTTAGTGTTACTCTCAATGCCAGACATTTGGACAGCCTCAATGACAGTTACTTGGACAATCTTCTTCTCAATGCTAGTCATTTGCACAAGGTCCTCCTCAATGCCAGTCACTTCAACAAGGTCCTGTTCTTTGCCAGTCTCTTGGACAGCCTGATTCTCAGTGCCAGTCATTTGCACAAGCCCCTTCTCAATGCCAGTCCTTGGGACAAGGCCCTACTCTCTGCCAGTCACTTGGACAGCTTTATTCCCAATGCCAGCCAATTGCACAAGGCTCCGCTCTCTGCCAGTCACTTTGACAATCTATATCTCAATGCCAGTCAATTGGACAAGGCCCTGATCTCTGCCAGTCACTTATACAGTCTGATCCTCAATGCCAGTGATTTGCACAAGGCTCTACTCTTTGCCAGTCACTTAAACAAACTCCTTCTCAATGTCAGTAACTTGGACAACCTTATTCTCAATGCCAGTCATTTACAGTAGCCCCTTATCAATGCCAGTCACTTGGACAAGGCCCTGCTCGCTGCCAGTCAATTGGACAGCCTTATTGTCAATGCCAGTAATTTTAGACAGCCATATTTTCAATACCAAAAACTTTGGTTATCCCGTTCTCGCTGCCAGTCACTGTTATAGCCTGATTCTCAATGTCAGTAATTTGGACAAGCCCCTTCTCAATGCCAGTCACTTGGACAAGTCTCTTCTCAATGACAGTTATTTGGACAAGGCCCTTTTCTATGAAAATCACTTCGACAAGTTCCTGATCACTTGAACAACAATTTTCTCAATGCCAGTCACATTTACAAACCTGTACTCTCTGTCAGTCACTTGCACAAACTTATTCTCAATGTCAGTAATTTGGACAAAGCCCGTATCAATGCCAGTCACTTGGACACGGCCCTGCTCTCTGCCAGTCACTTGGACAGCCTGATTGTCAATGCCAGTCAATGGGACAATCCCCATCTCTCTGCTAGTCACTTGGACAATATTACTCTCAATTCCAGACATTTGCACTAGCCGCTTCTCAATGCCAGTCACTTCGAAAATCCCCATATCTCTGCCCGTCACTTGGAGAGCCTAATTCTCAATGCCAGTGACTTGCACAAGGCTCTTCTCTCTGCCAGTCACTCGAACAAACTTTTCCTCAATGCCAGTCATTCGACAAACCTTTTCTTAATGCCAGTAATTTGGACAAACCCCTTCTCAATGCCAGTCACTTGCACAATTTGGACAACTTTCTTCTCTATGCAGGTCATTTGCACAAGCCCCTGCTCTCTGCCAGTCACTTGGACAGACTGATTCTCAAAGCCAGTCATTTTGGACAGCCATATTTTCAATACCAAACACTTCGGTTACCCTGTGCCATTTGCCAGTTATTTGGACAATATATTTCTCAATGGCAGTCATTTGCACAAGCCCCTACTCAATGCCAGTCACTTGGACAAGGCTTTGCTCTCTGTCAGTCACTTCAACAGCTGGATTCTCAATGCCGGTGACTTGCACAAGGCTCGGCTCTCTGCCAGTCACTTGAACAAACTTCTACTCAATGCCAGTACTTGCACAAACTCCTTCTCAATGCCATTTACTTGGAAAACCTTATTATCAATGCCAGTCATTACAGTAGCTCATTATCAATTCCAGTCACTTGCACAAGGCCCTGCTCACTGCCATTCACTTGGACAACCCCCTTCTCAATGCCAGTTACTTGCACAACCTTCTTCTAATGCCAGTCATTTGCACAAGCTCCTTCTCAATGCCAGTCACTTGAATGACCATTTTCTCAATGCCAGTTGAATTTACAAACCCCTACTCTCTGTCAGGCACTTGCACAAATGTATTCTCAATGTCAGTAATTTGGACAAGACCCTTATCAATGCCAGTCATTTCGACAAGGCTCTGCTCTCTGCCAGCCATCTGGACAACCTACGTCTCAATGCCAGTAACTTAGACAAATCCCTCTTCTCTGCCCATGACTTGGACAAACTTTTTCTCAATGCCAGTCACTTGGTTAGACTTATTCTAATCCCAGTCGTTTTCGACAACCTTATTTTCAATGCCAAACACCTGTTATCCCATGCTCTCTGCCAGTTACTAGGACAATCTATTTCTCAATGCCAGTCAATTGGACAAGACCCTGCTCTCTGCCAGTCACTTGCACAATTTGGACAACTGTATTCTCTATGCAGGTCATTAGCACAAGCCCCTGCTCTCTGCCAGTCACTTGGACAGCCTTATTCTCAATGCCAGTCACTTGGACAAGGCCCTTCTCAATGCCAGTTACTTGCACAACCTACTTCTCAATGCCAGTCATTTGCACAAGCCCCATCTCTCTGCCAGTCTCTTGGACAAACTATTTCTAAATGCCAGTCAATTGGACAAGACCCTGCTGAAAGCCAGTCACTTGGACAAACTTATTCTCAATGCCAGTCATTTGCACAAGCCCTCCTCAATTCCAGTCACTTGGACAGCCTTATTCTCAATGCCAGTCACTTGGACAACCCCCTTCTCAATGCCAGCTACTTGCACAACCTTCTTCTAAATGCCAGTCAAATGCACAAGCTCCTTCTCAATGCCAGTCACTTGGACAATATTATTCACAATGCCAGTTATGTGCAAAAGCTCCCTTTCAATGCCAGTCACTAGAATAAGGGTCTGCTCTCTGCCAGTCACTTGGACAGCCTGATTGTCAATGCCAGTCAAGGGGACAATCCCCATCTCTCTGCTAGTCACTTGGACAATATTACTCTCAATTCCAGACATTTGCACTAGCCGCTTCTCAATGCCAGTCACTTCAAAACCCCCCATATCTCTGCCCGTCACTTGGAGAGCCTAATTCTCAATGCCAGTGACTTGCAGAAAGCTCTGCTCTCTGCCAGTCACTTGAATAAACTTTCCCTCAATGCGAGTCATTGGACAAACCTTTTCTCAATGCCAGTCACTTGGACAAACCCCTTCTCAATGCCAGTCACTTGCAAAATTTGGACAACTTTCTTCTCTATGCAGGTCATTTGCACAAGCCCCTGTTCTCTGCCAGTCACTTGGACAGCCTGATTATCAATGCCAGTCACTTGGACAAGGCTCGGCTCTCTGCCAGTCACTTGAACAAACTTCTACTCAATGCCATTAACTTGGACAACCTTATTCTCAATGCCAGTCATTACAGTAGCCCATTATCAATTCCAGTTACTTGCAGAAGGCCCTGCTCACTGCCATTCACTTGGACAACCCCCTTCTCAATGCCAGTTACTTGCACAACCTTCTTCTAGTGCCAGTCATTTGCACAAACTCCTTCTCAATGCCAGTCACTTGAACGACCATTTTCTCAATGCCAGTCGAATTTACAAACCCCTACTCTCTGTCAGGCACTTGCACAAATGTATTCTCAATGTCAGTAATTTGGACAAGCCCCTTATCAATGCCAGTCATTACGACAAGGCTCTGCTCTCTGCCAGTCACTTGGACAGCCTCTTTGTCAATGCCAGTCATTTGCACAGGCCCCTTCTCAATGCCAGGCACTCATACAAACTTTTTCTCAATGGCAGGCATTTGGACAAGACCCAGCTCTCTGCCTGTCACAGTGAGAACTTTATTCTCAATTCCTGTGAGTTGCACAAGGCTCAGCTCTCTGCCAGCAATCTGGACAACCTACGTCTCAATGCCAGTCACTTGCACAAGGACCTGCTCTCTGCCAGTCAATTGCACAGCCTCATTCTCAATGCCAGTAACTTAGACAAATCCCTGTTCTCTGCCCATGACTTGGACAAACTTTTCTTCAATGGCAGTCAATTGGACAAGACCCTGCTCTCTGCCAGTGTCTTGGAGAACCCCCATCTCTTGCACACTCACTGGATAACCTTTCTCTCAATGCCATCCCTTGTACAAGGCCCTGGTCTCTGCCAGTCACTGGACAGCGTTATTCTCAATGCCAGTCACTTGGACAAGACCCAGCTCTCTGCCAGTCACTTGGAAAAGCCCCTTCTCAATGCCATTTACTTGGACAACCTTCAACTCAATGCCAGTCATTTGCACAAGCCCCTTCTCAATGCCAGTCATTTGCACAAGCTACTTCTCAATGGCACTCACTTGGACAAGGCTCTTCTCTCTACCACTCACTTGGACAGCCTGATTCTCAATGCTAGTCATTTGCACAAGCTGCATCTCAATGCCAGTCCTTGGGACAAGGCCCTACTCTAGGCCAGTTACTTGGAGAGCCTTATTCTCAATGCCAGTCACTTGGACAAGCCCCTTCCCAATGCCAGTAACTGGTACAACAATCTTCTCAATGCCAGTCATTTGCACAAGCCCCTTCTCAATGCCAATCCTTGGGACAAGGCCCTGTTCTCTGCCAGTCACTTGGACAACCATATTCTCAATGCCAAACACTTCGGTTATCCCCTGCTCTCTGCCAGTCACTGGGACAGCCTTATTCTCAATTCCAGCCAATTCCACAAGCCCTTTCTCAATGCCAGTTACTTGCACAAGGCCCTTCTCACTGCCAGTCACTTGGAAAGCATTCTTCTCAATGCCCGTAATGTTGGACAGCCATATTTTCTATGCAAAACACTTGGGTTATCCCGTGCTCTTTGCCAGTCACTTGGACAGCCTGATTCTCAATGCCAGTCATTTGGACAAGCCCCATTTCTCTGCCAGTAACTTCAGTAGAATTATTCTGAATTCCAGTCACTTGTACAAGGCTCTGCTCTCTGCCAGTCACTTGGACAACCTATTTCTCAATGCCAGTCAATTTGACAAGAGCCTGCTCAATGCCAATCACTTGGAAAACTTATTCTCAATGCCAGTCATTTGCAATAGTCCCTTCTCTATGCCAGTAACTAGGACAAGGCCCTGCCTCCTGCCAGTCACTTGGACAACCCCCTACTCAATGCCAGTTACTTGCACAACTTTCTTCTAAATGCCAGTCATTTGCAGAAGCTCCTTCTCAATGCCAGTCACTTGGAAAAGCCCCTTCTCAAAGACACGTTATTTGGACATTATTCTCAAAGCCAGTCATTTGCACAAGCCCCTTCTCAATACCAGTTACTTGGAAAAGGCTCTTCTCTCTGTCAGTCACTTGGACAGAGTTCTTCTCAATGCCAGTCACTTGGACAAGACCCATCACTTTGCCAGTCACTAGGTCAAAATTACTCTCAATGCCAGTCACTTGGATAACCTTCTTCTCAATGCCAGTCATTTTTACAAGCCCCATCTCTCTGCCAGTCACCCGGATAAGGCTCTGCTCAGTACCAGTCACTTGGACAGAGTTCTTCTCAATGCCCGTCATTTGCAGAAGCCCCTTCTCAATGCCAGTCACTTGGACAAGTCCCTGCTCAATACCAGTCACTTGGACAACCTACTTCTCAATGCCAGTCATTTGCACAAGCCCCATCTCTCTGCCAGTCTCTTGGACAAACTATTTCTAAATGCCAGTCAATTGGACAAGACCCTCCTGAAAGCCAGTCACTTGGACAACCTACTTCTAAATGCCAGTCATTTGCATAAGCCCCATCTCTCTGCCATGCACTTGGATAGTCATATTCTCTCTGACAGTCACTTGGACAACCCCCTTCTCAATGCCCGTTACTTGCATAAACTTCTAAATGCCAGTCATTTGCAGAAGTCACTTAGCAATGCCAGTCACTTGGACAAGCACCTTCTCAATGCCAGTCAATTGCACAAGGATCAGCTCTCTGCCAGTCACTTGGACAAACTTCTTCTCAATGCCAGTCATTTGCACAAGCCCTTACTCTCTGTCAGTCACTTGTACAACTTTATTCTCAATGTCAGTAATTTGTTCAAGCGCCTTATCAATGCCAGTCACTTGGACAAATTTATTCTCAATGCCAGTCACTAGGACAATATTACTCTCAATGCCAGACATTTGCACTAGTGGCTTCTCAATGTCAGTCGCTTGGACAAGGCTCTGCTCTCTGCCAGTCACACGGATAACATTCTGGTAAATGCCAGTCACTTGGAAAAGCCCCTTCTCAATGCCATTTACTTGGACAAACTTCTACTCAATGCCAGTCATTTGCAGAAGCCTCTTCTCAATGCCAGTCAATTGCACAGGGCTCTGCTCTCTACCATTTACTTGGACAACCATATTTTCAATGCCAAAAACTTCGGTTATCCCCTGCTCTCTGCCAGTCACTGGGACAGCCTTATTCTCAATGCCAGCCAATTGTACAAGCCCCTTCTCAATGCCTGTCACTTGGACAAAGCCCTGCTTCCTGCCAGTCACTTGGACAGCCTGATTCTCAATGCCAGTCATTTGGACAGTTTTATTATCAATGCCGGTCACTTCGACAAGACCCAACTCTCTGCCAGTCACTTGGACAACCTATTTCTCAATGCCAGTCAATTGGACAAGACCCTGCTAAATGCCAGTCACTTGGACAAACATATTCTCAATGCCAGTCATTTGCACAAGCCCCTCTTCAATTCCCGTGACTTAGACAAATCCCTGCTCTCTGCTAGTCACTTGGACAGCCTCATTCTCAATGCCAGTCAGTTGGACAGCTTTTTTTTTTAAATATATTTTATTGATTTTTTACAGAGAGAAAGGGAGAGAGATAGAGAGTTAGAAACATCGATGGGAGAGAAACATCGATCAGCCGCCTCCTGCACATCTCCTACTGGGGATGTGCCCGCAACCCAGGTACATGCCCCTGACCGGAATCGAACCTGGGACCTTTCAGTCCGCAGGCCGACGCTCTATCCACTGAGCCAAACCGGTTTCGGAAACAGCTTTATTCTCAATGCCAGTTACTTGGACAAGGCCCTGCTCTCTGCCAGTCAGTTGTACAGAGTTCTTCCCAATGCCAGTCACTTGGACAACCATTTTCTCAATGCCAGTCTATTTTACAAACCCCTACTTCTGTCAGTGACTTGCGCAACCTTATTCTCAATGCCACTCATTTGCACAGGCCCCTTCTCAATGCCAGTCACTTGGACAACCTTATTCTCAATGCAGTAATTTTTTTTTAGTTTTATTGCTTAAAGTATTGCAAAGGGTATTACATATTTCAATGCAAAACACTTGGGTTATCCCGTGCTCTTTGCCAGTCACTTGGACAACTTATTTTTCAATGCCAGTCACTTGGACAAGACCTTGCTCAATGCCAGTATCTTGGACAAACTTATTCTCAATGCCAGTCATTTGCACAAGCCCCTCCTCAATGCCAGTCACTTGGACAAGGCCCTCCTCTGTGCCCGTCACTTGGACAGTCTGATTCTCAATGCCAGTCGTTTTTACAGCTTTATTCTCAGTCCAGTCACTTGGACAAGCCCCTTCTCAATGCCAGTTACTTGGACAAGGCCCTTCTCAATGCCAGTTACTTGGACAAGGCCCTTCTCAATGACAACTTATTTGAACAAACTTCTTCTCAATGGCAGTCATTTGCATAAGCCCTATCTCTCTGCAAGTCACTTGGACAATCATTTTCTCAATGCCAGTTACTTGCACAACTTTCTTCTAAAAGCCAGTCATTTTCAAAAACTCCTTCTCAATGCCAGTCACTTGGACAGAGTTCTTCTCAATGCCAGTCACTTGGACAAGTCTCTTCTCAATGACAGTTATTTGCACTAGCCTCTTTTCTATGCGAATCACTTCGACAAGTTCCTGATCTGTGCCAATCACTTGAACAACCATTTTGTCAATGCCAGTCAAATTTACAAACCTGTACTCTCTGTCAGTCACTTGCACAAACTTATTCTCAATGTCAGTAATTTGGACAAAGCCCTTATCAATGCCAGTCACTTGGACACGGCCCTGCTCTCTGCCAGTCACTTGGACAGCCTGATTGTCAATGCCAGTCAATGGGACAATCCCCATCTCTCTGCTAGTCACTTGGACAATATTACTCTCAATTCCAGACATTTGCACTAGCCGCTTCTCAATGCCACTCACTTCGAAAATCCCCATATCTCTGCCCGTCACTTGGAGAGCCTAATTCTCAATGCCAGTGACTTGCACAAGGCTCTGCTCTCTGCCAGTCACTTGAACAAACTTTTCCTCAATGCCAGTCATTGGACAAACCTTTTCTCAATGCCAGTCACTTGGACAAGGCCCTGCTCTCTGCCAGTCACTTGACAGCTTGATTCTCAATGCTAGTGACACGCACAAGGCTTTGCTCTCTGCAAGTCATTTGAACAAACATCTTCTCAATGCCAGTCATTTGCACAATTTGGACAACTTTCTTCTCTATGCAGGTCATTTGCACAAGCCCCTGCTCTCTGCCAGTCACTTGGACAGCCTGATTCTCAATGCCAGTCATTTGCAGAAGCCCCTTCTCTATGCCAGTCACTTGGACAAGGCCCTGTTCAATGCCAGTCACTTGGACAGCCCCCTTCTCAATGCCAGTTACTTGCACAAGCCCCATCTCTCTGCCAGTCTCTTGGACAAACTATTCCTAAATGCCAGTCAATTGGACAAGACCCTGCTGAAAGCCAATCACTTGGACAAACTTATTCTCAATGCCAGTCATTTGCACAAGCCCCTCCTCAATTCCAGTCACTTGGACAGCCTTATTCTCAATGCCAGTCACTTGGAAAACCGCCTTCTCAATGCCAGTTACTTGCACAACCTTATTCTAAATGGCAGTCATTTGCAGAAGTCACTTATCAATGCCAGTCACTTGGACAAGCATCTTCTCAATGCCAGTCAATCGCACAAGGATTAGCTCTCTGCCAGTCACTTGGACAGCATTATTCTCAATGAACATCATTTCCACATGCCCCTTCTCAATGTCATTTACTTGCACAAACTTCTACTCAAATCCAGTCATTTGCACAAGCCCCTTCTCAATGACAGTCCTTTGGACAAGGCCCTGCTCTCTACCATTCACTTGGACAACCATATTCTCAATGCCAAACACTTCGGTTATCCCCTGCTCTCTGCCAGTCACTGGGACAGCCTGATTCTCAATGCCAGTCATTTGGACAAGCCCCATTTCTCTGCCAGTAACTTCAGTAGAATTATTCTTAATTCCAGTCACTTGGACAAGGCTCTGCTCTCTGCCAGTCACTTGGACAACCTATTTCTCAATGCCAGTCAATTCGACAAGAGCCTGCTCAATGCCAGTCACTTGGAAAACTTATTCTCAATTCCAGTCATTTGCAATAGTCCCTTCTCTATGCCAGTAACTAGGACAAGGCCCTGCTCTCTGCCAGTCACTTGGACAACCCCCTACTCAATGCCAGTTACTTGCACAACTTTCTTCTAAATGCCAGTCATTTGCAGAAGCTCCTTCTCAATGCCAGTCACTTGGAAAAGCCCCTTCTCAAAGACACGTTATTTGGACAACATTATTCTCAAAGCCAGTCATTTGCACAAGCCCCTTCTCAATACCAGTCACTTGGAAAAGGCCCATCTCTCTGCCAGTCACTCGGTAGAATTATTCTTAATTCCAGTGACTTGGACAAGGCCCTTCTCTCTGCCAGTGACTTGGACAGAGTTCTTCTCAATGCCAGTGACTTGGACAAGACCCATCACTCTGCCAGTCACTAGGTCAAAATTACTCTCAATGCCAGACATTTGGACAAGCCGCTTCTCAATGCCAGTCCATTGGACAAGACCCTGCTCAATGCCAGTCACTTGGACAAAGTTATTCTCAATGCCAGTCATTTGCACAAGCCCCTTCTCAATGCCCGTCACTTGGACAGCCTGATTCTTAGTGCCAGTCATTTGGACAGCTTTATTCTCAATCCAGTCACTTGGACAAGCCCCTCCTCAATGCCAGTCACTTGGAAAAGCCCTTTCTCAATGAGAAGTTACTTGAACAACGTTCTTTTCAATGCCAGTCATTTTTATAAGACCCATCTCTCTGCCAGTCACCCGGATAAGGCTCTGCTCTCTACCAGTCACTTGGACAGAGTTCTTCTCAATGCCATTCACTTGGACAAGCCCCATCACTCCGCCAGTCACTAGGTCAATATTACTCTCAATGCTAGACTTCTGGACAAGCCCCTCCTCAATGCCAGTCACTTGGACAACCCCCATCTCTCTGCCAGTCACTTGGACAGCCTTATTTTCAATGCCAGTAGGTCTGGACAGCCATATTTTCAATGCAAAACACTTGGGTTATCCCGTGCTCTCTGCCAGTCACTTGGACAGCAATATTCTAAATGCCAGTCAATTTTACAAACCCCTTCTCTATGTCAGTCACTTGGACAAGGCCCTGCTCTCTGCCAGTCACTTGGACAACCTGATTCTCAATGCCAGTGACTTAAACAGGGCTCTGCTTTCTGCCCGTCACTGGACAAACTTTTTCTCAATGCCAGTCATTTTCAAAAGCTCCATCTCTCTACCAGTCACATGGACAGCCTTATTCTCAATGCCAGTGTTTGTGGACAGCCATATTTTCAATGCAAAACATTTGGGTTATCCCCTGCTCTTTGCCAGTCACTTGGACAACCTATGTCTCAATGCCAGTCAATTGGACAAGGCCCATCTCTCTGCCAGTCACTGGGTCAATATTACTCTCAATGCCAGACATTTGTACAAGCCGCTTCTCAATGCCAGTTATTTGGACAAGCACCTGCTCACTGCCATTCACTTGGACGGCCTGATTCTCAATGCACGTTAATTCCAAATGCCCCTTCTCAATGCCAGGCAATTGCACAGGGCTCTGCTCTCTTCCAGTCAAATGGATAACATTTTTCTCCATTCCAGCCAATTGGACAAGCCCTTCTCAATGCCAGTCACTTGGACAAGGCTCTGCTCCCTGCCAGATACTTGAGCAGCCTTATTATCAATTCCAGTGTCTTGCACAAGCTCTGCTCCCTGTCTGATACTTGGACAACATTCATCTCAATGCCAGTCACTTATACGAGCCCCTTCTAAATGCCAGTCACTTCGTCAAACCCCATATCTCTGCCAGTTACTTGCACAACCTTCTTCTATATGCCAGTCAATCACACAAGCTCCTTCTCAATGCCAGTCATTTGCATAAGAACCATCTCTCTGCCAGTCACTTGGACAAGCCCCTGCCCACCTCCATTCACTTGGACAGCCTGATTCTCAATGCACATTATTTCCAAATGCCCCTTCTCAATGCCAGTGAATTGCACAGGGCTCTGCTCTCTTCCAGGCACTTGGACAACGTTTTTCTCAATGCCAGTCATTTGGAAAAACTTATTCTCAAATCCAGTGACTTGCACAAGTCTCTGCTCCCTGTCCGTCACTTGGAAAACCTTCATCTCAATGCCAATCACTGAGTCAAACCCCATCTCTCTGCCAGTCACTTGCACAACCTTCTTCTAAATGCCAGTCATTTGCACAAGTCACTTATCAATGCCAGTCACTTGGACAAGCCCTTACACTCTCTCAGTCACTTGTACAACTTTATTCTCAATGTCAGTAATTTGGACAGGCCCCTTCTAAATGCCAGTCACTTGGACAACCTTATTCTCAATGCCAATTAACTTGGAAAAGGCTCTGCTCTCTGCCAGTCACTAGGACAGCCTGGTTCTCAATGCCAATCACTTGGACAAGCCCCTTCCCAATGCCAGTAACTGGTACAACTTTCTTCTCAATGCCAGTCATTTGCATCTGCCCCATCTCTCTGCCAGTCACTTGGACAACCATTTTCTCAATGCCAGTCAATTTTACAAACACCTACTCTCTGCCAGTCACTGGTATAGCCTGATTCTCAATGTCAGTAATTTGGACAAGCCCCTTATCAATGCCACTCATTTGGACCACGCCCTGCTTCTGCCAGTCACTTGGACAGCCTTATTCTCAATGTGAGTCATTTACACTAGCCCCTGCTCAATGCCAGTCACTTGCACAACATACTTCTCAATGCCAGTCATTTGCACAAACCCCATATCTCTGCAAGTCTCTTGGACAAACTCTTTCTCAATGCCAGTCACTTGGACAAACTTATTCTCATTTCCAGTGATTTTCACAAGCTCCTTCTCATCTCCAGTCACTTGGACAAGGCCCTGCTTACTGCCAGTCACTTGGAAAACCTTATTCTCAATGCCAATCATTCGGACAAGCCCCATCACTCTGTCAGTCACTAGGACAATATTACTCTCTATGCCAGTCAACTGCACGTGCCCCTTCTCAATGCCAGTCATTTGGACAAGGCTCTGCTCTCTGCCAATCACTTGGACAGTCTTATTCTCAATGCCAGTCAATTGCATAAGGGTCTGCTCTTTACCAGTCACTTGGACAACCATATTCTCAATGCCAAACACTTCGGTTTTCCCCTGCTCTCTGCCAGTCACTGGGACAGCCTTATGCTCAATGCCAGCCAATTGCACAAGCCCCTTCTCAAAGCCAGTCACTTGGACAAGTCCCTGCTCTCTGCCAGTCACTTGGACAGCCTATTCTCAATGCCAGTCATTTTCAGAAGCCCCTCCTCAAGGTCCGTCACTTGGACAAAGCCCTGCTTCCTGCCAGTCAATTGGACAGCCTTATTCTTAATGCCAGTCATTTGGACAGTTTTATTCTCAATGCCGGTCACTTGGACAAGACCCAACTCTCTGCCAGTCACTTCGGTAGAATTTTTCTCAATGTCAGGCACTTGGAATGGCCCTGCTCTCTGCCACTCACATGGACAGCCTGATTCTCAAATCCAGTCATTTGCAGAAGGCTCTGCTCTTTTCCAGTCAATTGGACAAAATTCTCCTCAATATCAGTCACTTTCACAACCTTATTCTCAATGTCTCTCATTTGTACAGGCCACTTCTCATTGCAAGTCACTTGGACAAGGCCCTGCTCTCTGCCAGTCACTTGGACAACCTATTTCTCAATGCCAGTCAATTGGACAAGACCCTGCTAAATGCCAGTCACTTGGACAAACATCTTCTCAATGCCATTTATTTGGACAAAGCCCTTTTCAGTGCTAGTAACTTGGACAACCTACTCTCTGCCAGTCACTTGGACAGAGATCTTTCAATGCCCGTCAATTGGACAAGGCCCTGCTCTCTGCCAGTCACTTGGACAGCCTCATTCTCAATGCCAGGCACTTGGACAAGCCCCATCACTCTGCCAGTCACTGGGTCAATGTTACTCTCAATACCAGACATTTGGACAAGCCCCTTCTCAATGACAGTTTCTTGGACAATCTTCTTCTCAATGCTAGTCATTTGCACAAGGTCCTCCTCAATGCCAGTCACTTCGACAAGGTCCTGTTCTTTGCCAGTCTCTTGGACAGCCTGATTCTCAATGCCAGTCATTTGCACAAGCCCCTTCTCAAAGCCAGTCCTTGGGACAAGACCCTACCCTCTGCCAGTCACTTGGACAGCCTCATTCTCAATGCCAGCCAATTGCAGAAGGCTCTGCTCTCTACCAGTCACTTGGACAGCCTTATTTTCATTGCCAGACACTTGGACAAACTATTTCTCTATGCCAGCCACTTGGACAAGGCCCTGCTCTCTGCCAGTTACTTGCACAATCTTCTTCTAAATGCCAGTCATTTGCACAAGCCCCTCCTCAATGCCAGTGACTTGCAAAAGGCTCTGCTCTCTGCCAGTCACTTGGACAAACATCTTCTCAATGCCATTTATTTTGACAAACCCCTTTTCAATGCTAGTAACTTGGACAACCTACTCAATGCCAGGCACTTGTACAATATTATTCACAATGCCAGTTGTTTCCAAAAGCTCCTTTTCAATGCCAATCACTTGTACAAGGCCCTGCTCTCTGCCAGTCACTTGAACAACCATTTTCTCAATGGCAGTAATTTTGGACAGCCATATTTTCAATGCAAAAAACTTCAGTTATCCCGTGCTCAATGCCAGTCATTTGGACAAACCCCGTCTCAATGCCAGTCATTTGCACAAGCCCTTTCTCAATGCCCGTCAATTGGACAAGTCCCTGCTTCCTGCTAGTCACTTGGACAGCCTTATTCTCAGTGCCAGTCACTTGGACAAGGCGCGGCTCTCTGCCAGTCACTGTTACAGCCTGATTCTCAATGTCAGTAATTTGGACAAGCCCCTTCTCAATGCCAGTCACTTGGACAAGTCTCCTCTCAATGACAGTTATTTGGACAAGGCCCTTTTCTATGCGAATCACTTCGACAAGTTCCTGATCTGTGCCAATCACTTGAACAACCATTTTCTCAATGCCAGTCAAATTTACAAACCTGTACTCTATGTCAGTCACTTGCACAAACTTATTCTCAATGTCAGTAATTTGGACAAAGCCCTTATCAATGCCAGTCAGTTGGACACGGCTCTGCTCTCTGCCAGTCACTTGGACACGGCCCTACTCTCTGCCAGTCACTTGGACAGCCTGATTGTCAATGCCAGTCAAGGGGACAATCCCCATCTCTCTGCTAGTCATTTGGACAATATTGCTCTCAATTCCAGACATTTGCACTAGCCGCTTCTCAATGCCAGTCACTTCGAAAATCCCCATATCTCTGCCCGTCACTTGGAGAGCCTAATTCTCAATGCCAGTGACTTGCACATGGCTCTGCTCTCTGCCAGTCACTTGAACAAACTTTTCCTCAATGCCAGTCACTTGGACAATTTGGACAACTTTCTTCTCTATGCAGGTCATTTGCACAAGCCCCTGCTCTCTGCCAGTCACTTGGACAGCCTGATTCTCAATGCCAGTCATTTTGGACAGCCGTATTTTCAATAACAAACACTTCGGTTATCCCGTACCATTTGCCAGTCATTTGGACAATATATTTCTCAATGCCAGTCACTTGGACAAGGCTCGGCTCTCTGCCAGTCACTTGAACAAACTCCTTCTCAATGCCATTTACTTGGACAACCTTATTCTCAATGCCAGTCATTACAGTAGCCCCTTCTCAATTCCAGTTACTTGCACAACCTTCTTCTAATGCCAGTCATTTGCACAAGCTCCGTCTCAATGCCAGTCACTTGAACAACCATTTTCTCAATGCCAGTCGAATTTACAAACTCCTACTCTTTGTCAGGCACTTGCACAAATGTATTCTCAATGTCAGTAATTTGGACAAGCCCCTTATCAATGCCAGTCATTCCGACAAGGCTCTGCTCTCTGCCAGTCAATTGGACAGCCTCTTTGTCAATGCCAGTCATTTGCACAGGCCCCTTCTCAATGCCAGGCACTCATACAAACTTTTTCTCAATGGCAGGCATTTGGACAAGACCCAGCTCTCTGCCTGTCACAGTGAGAACTTTATTCTCAATTCCTGTGAGTTGCACAAGGCTCAGCTCTCTGCCAGCAATCTGGACAACCTACGTCTCAATGCCAGTCACTTGCACAAGGACCTGCTCTCTGCCAGTCAATTGCACAGCCTCATTCTCAATGCCAGTAACTTAGACAAATCCCTTTTCTCTGCCCATGACTTGGACAAACTTTTCTTCAATGGCAGTCAATTGGACAAGACCCTGCTCTCTGCCAGTGTCTTGGAGAACCCCCATCTCTTGCACACTCACTGGATAACCTTTCTCTCAATGCCATCCCTTGTACAAGGCCCTGGTCTCTGCCAGTCACTGGACAGCGTTATTCTCAATGCCAGTCACTTGGACAAGGATCAGCTCTTTGCCAGTCATTGGATGGCCTTATTCTCAATGCCAGTGTCTTGGGCAAAATTTTTCTCAATGCCAGTCACTTGGAAAAGCCCATTCTCAATGCCATTTACTTTGACGACCTTCTACTCAATGCCAGTCATTTTCATAAGCCCCTTCTCAATGCCAGTCCTTAGGACAAGGCCCTGCTCTCTGCCATTCACGTGGACAGCCTGATTCTTAATGCACGTCATTTCCACATGCCCCTTCTAAATGCCAGTCAATTGCATAGAGCTCTGCTCTCTACCAGTCACTTGGACAAACTTATTCTCAATGCCAGTCATTTGGACAAGGCTCTTTTCAATGCCAGAATTTTGGACAACCTTCTCAGCACCAGTAATTTGCAATAGTCCCTTCTCTGTGCCAGTAACTAGGACAAGGCCCTATTCTCTGCCAGTCACTTGGACAACCCCCTACTCAATGCCAGTTACTTGCACAACTTTCTTCTAAATGCCAGTCATTTGCAGAAGCTCCTTCTCAATGCCAGTCACTTGGACAAAGTTATTCTCAATGCCTGTAATTTGCAAAAGCCCCTTCTCAATGGCAGGTAATTGGACAAGGCCCTGCTCTCTGCCAGTCACTTGGACAACCATTTTCTTAATGCCAGTCAATTTTACAAACCCCTACTCTATGTCAGTCACTTCCACAACTTTATTCTCAATGTCACTCATTTGCACAGGCCCCTGCTCAATGCCAGCCAATTGCACAAGGCTCTGCTCTCTACCAGTTACTTGAACAACCTTATTCTCAATGCAAGTCACTTGGACAAGCCCCATCTCTCTGCCAGTCACTTGGACAGCCTGATTCTCAATGTCAGTCACTTGGACAAGGCTCTGCTACCTGCCAGTCACTTGGACAGCCTGATTCTCAATGCCATTGACTTGCACAAGGCTCTGTTCTCCGCCTGTCACAGGACAACATTCTTGTCAATGCCAGTCATTTGGAAAAGCCCCATCTCTCTACCAGTCACTTGGACAGACTGATTGTTAATACCAGTCACTTGGACAACCCCCTTCTCAATGCCAGTTACTTGCACAACCTTCTTCTAAATGCCAGTCATTTGCACACGTCCCTCCTCAATGCTAGTGACTTGCAAAAGGCTCTGCTCTCTGCCAGTCATTTGGACAAACCCCTTCTCAATGCCAGTCCTTGGGACAAGGCCTTACTCTCTGCCAGTCACTTGGACACGCCCCGCCCTTTGCCAGTCACTTGGACAGGCTGATTCTCAATGCCAGTCACTTGGACAAGGCCCTCCTCTATGCCAGTCAATTGGACAAGGCCCTGCTCTGTGCCAGTCACTTGGACAACCATTTTCTTAATGCCAGTCAATTTTACAAACCCCTACTCTATGTCAGCCACTTCCACAACTTTATTCTCAATGTCACTCATTTGCACAGGCCCCTGCTCAATGCCAGCCAATTGCACAAGGCTCTGCTCTCTACCACTTACTTGAACAACCTTATTCTCAATCCCAGTCATTTGTACATCCCCATCTCTCTACCAGTCACTTGGAAAGCCTGATTGTTAATGCCAGTAACTTGGACAACCCCCTTCTCAATGCCAGTTACTTGCACAACCTTCTTCTAAATGCCAGTCATTTGCAAAAGCTCCTCCTCAATGCCAGTGACTTGCAAAAGGCTCTGCTCTCTGCCAGTCACTTGGACAAACATCTTCTCAATGCCATTCATTTGGACAAACCCCCTTTCAATGCTAGTAACTTGGACAACCTTCTAAAAGCCAGTCACTTGTACAAGGTCCTGCTCTATGCCAATCACTTGGACAACCATTTTCTCAATGCCACTCAATTTTACAAACCCCTACTTTAAGTCCGTGACTTGCACAACCTTATTCTCAATGTCACTCATTTGCACAGGCCCCATCTCTCTACCAGTCACTTGGACAAACTTCTTCTCAATGGCAGTAATTTTGGACAGCCATATTTTCAATGCAAAAGACTTCAGTTATCCCGTGCTCAATGCCATTCATTTGGACAAACCCCTTCTCAATGCCAGTCATTTGCACAAGCCCTTTCTCAATGCCAGTCCTTGGGACAAGGCCTTACTCTCTGCCAGTCACTTGTACAGACTTATTCTCAATGCCTGACACTTGGACAAGGCCCTGCTCTCTGCCAGTCAATTGGACAAGCCCCATCACTCTGTCAGTCACTAGATCAATATTATTCTTAATGCCAGTCATTTGGACATTTTTATTTTCAATGCCAGTCATTTGCAATAGTCCCTTCTCAATGCCAGTCACTTAGACAAGGCCCTGCTCTCTGCAAGCCATTTGGACAACCTACTTCTCAATGCCAGTCACTTGCACAGGCCCTGCTCTCTGCCAGTCACTTGCACAGACTTATTCTCAATGCCAGTCATTTGGACAAACTTCTTTTCAATGCCAGTCACTTGGACAAGGTCCTGCTCACTGCCAGTCACTTGGACAACTTTATTCTCAATGCCAGTAATTTTGGACAGCCATATTTTCAATGCAAAGCACTTGGGTTATCCCATGCTCTTTGCCAGTCACTTGGACAAACTTATTCTCCATGCCAGTCAATTGGACAAGCCCTTCCTCAATGCCAGTTCTTGGGACAAGGCCCTACTCTCTGCCAGTCACTTGGACAATATTATTCACAATGCCAGTCATTTTCAAAAGCTCCTTCTCAATGCCAGTCACTTGGACAACCATTTTCTCAATGCCAGTCAATTTTACAAACCCCTACTCTATGTCAGTCACTTGCACAACCTTATTCTCAATGTCACTCATTTGCACAGGCCCCTTCTCAATGCCAGTCACTTCGACAGCTTTATTCTCAATGCCATTTACTTGGACAAGCCCTATCTCTCTGCCAGTTGCTTGAAAAGCCTTATTCTCAGTGCCAGCCACTTTGGTTATCCCCTGCTCTTTGCCAGTCACTTGGACAACCTATTTCTCAATGCCAGTCTATTGGACAAGCCCCTTCTCAATGCCAATCACTTTGAAAAAATCATTTTCAATGAATGCTAGCCACTTTTACTAGGCTTTGCTCTCTGCCAGTAACTTGGGCAGCCTGATTCTCAATTCCAGTGACTTGCACAAGGCTCTGCTTCTCTGCCAGTCACACGGACCACATTCTTGTCAATGCCAGTCACTTGGACAAGGCCCTGCTCCCTGACAGTCACTTGGACAGCCTTATTCTCAATGCCAGACACTTGGATAAGCCCCATCTCTCTGCTACTCAATTGGACAAGGTCCTGCTCTCTGCCATCACATGGACAACCATTTTCTCAATGCCAGTCAATTTTACAAACCCCTACTGTCTGTCAGTCACTTGTACAACTTTATTCTCAATGTCAGTATTTTGTACAAACCCCGTATCAATGCCAGTCACTTGCATAAGGTTCAGCTCTTTGACAGTAAATTGGGCAGCCTGATTCTCAATGCCAGTCATTTGCAGATCCCCCTTCTCACTGCCAGTCACTTGGACAAGGCCCTGCTCTCTGCCAGTCACTTGGACAACTTGATTCTCAATGCCAGTCACTTGGACAAGCCTAATCTCTCTGCCAGACACTTGGACAAACTTATTCTCAATGTCAGACATTTGCACAGGCCCCTACTCAATGACTGTTACTTGGACAAACTTATTCTGAATGAAAGTCACTGGGACAAGGCTCTGCTTCTCTGCCAGTCACACGGACAACATTCTGGTCAATGCCAGTCACTTAGAAAAGCCCCTTCTCAATGCCATTTACTTGGACAACCTTCTACTCAATGCCAGCCAATTGCACAAGTCCCTTCTCAAAGGCAGTCACTTGGACAAGGCCCTGCTCTCTGCCAGTCACTTGGACAGCCTGATTCTCAATGCCAGTCACATGGATAAGGCCCTGCTCTATGCCAGACACTTGGAGAGCCTTATTCTCAATGCCAGTCACATGGATAAGGCCCTGCTCTATGCCAGTCACTTCGAGAGGCTTATTCTCAATGCCAGTCATTTGCACAAGCTCCTTCTCAATGCCAGTCACTGGGAAAAGGCCCTGCTCTTTGCCAGTCACTTGGACAGCCTCATTCTCAATGCCAGTCAATTTTACAAACCCCTA
Organism: Myotis daubentonii; assembly: GCF_963259705.1. Lineage (NCBI taxonomy): Eukaryota > Metazoa > Chordata > Mammalia > Chiroptera > Vespertilionidae > Myotis > Myotis daubentonii. The sequence continues at coordinate 17,646,249 of NC_081860.1, read as the reverse complement.
CTCTCTGTCAGTCACTTGTACAACTTTATTCTCAATGTCAGTAATTTGTACAAGCCCCGTATCAATGCCAGTCATTTGCAGAGGCCCCTTCTCACTGCCAGTCACTTGGACAACTTTCATCTCAATGCCAGTCACTTGGACAACCTTATTTTCAATGCCAGTAATTTTTTTTAGTTTTATTGCTTAAAGTATTACAAAGGGTATTACATATTTCAATGCAAAACACTTGGGTTATCCCATGCTCTTTGCCAGTCACTTGGACAAGACTCTGCTCAATGCCAGTTACTTGGACAAGCCCCTTCTCAATGACAAGTTATTGGGACAACCGTCTTCTCAATGCATCATTTTTACCTAAGCCCCATCTTTCTGCCAGTCACTTGGACAACCATTTTCTCAATGCCAGTGATTTGCACAAGCCATATCTCTCTGCAAGTCGCTTGGGTACCCTTATTCTCAATGCCAGTCACTTGGACAAACTTATTCTCAATGGCAATAATTTGAACAAGATCCAGCTCTCTTCCAGTCACATGGAGAGCTTTATTCTCAATTCCAGTGACTTGCACAAGGCTCTGCTCTCTGCCAACCATTTGCACAATCTACTTCTCAATGCCTGTAAATTGGACATGCACCTTCTCAATGCCAGTCACTTGCATAAGGCTCTGCTCTCTGCCAGTCACTGGGACAGCCTTATTCACAATGCCAGTCACTTGGACAAGGCCCTGCTCTCTGCCAGTCACTTGGACAGCCTGATTATCAATGCCAGTCATTTGCACAAGACCCTTCTCAACGCCAGTCACTTGGACAAGGCCCTGCTCTCTGGCAGTCACTTGGACAAACTTATTCTCAATGCCCGTCATTTGCAGAAGCCCCTCTTCAATGCCCGTCACTTGGACAGCCTTATTCTCAATGCCAGTCCTTGGGACAAGGCCCTACTCTCTGCCAGTTTCTTGGACAGCCTTATTCTCAATGCCAGTCACTTGTACACGCCCCTCCTCAATGCCAGTCACTTGGACAAGCCTCTTCTCAATGCCAGTCACTTGGAAAAACTTATTCTCAATGCCAGTCATTTTCACAAGCCCCTCCTCAATGCCAGTCACTTGGACAAGGCCCTGCTCTCTGCCAGTCACATGGACCACCTTATTCTCAATGCCCGTAGTTTTGGACAACCATATTTTCAATGGAAAACACTTGGGTTATCCCCTGCTCTTTGCCAGTCACTTGGACAAGACCCTGCTCAATGCCAGTCACTTTGACAAACTTATTCTCAATGCCAGTCATTTGGACAGCCTTATTGTCAATGCCAGACATTTGCACAAGCCCCTCCTCAATGCCAGTCACTTGGACATCATGATTTTCAATGCCAGTGACTTGGACAATCTTATGCTCAATGTCAATCACTGGGACACGCCTCTTCCCAATGCCAGTCACTTGTACAACGTTCTTCTCAATTCCAGTCATTTTCATGAGCCCCTTCTCTATGCCATTCAATTGGACAAGGCTCTGCTCTCTGCCAGTCACTTGGACAGCCTTATTCTCAATGCCAGTCACTCCGACAAGGCTCTGCTCTCTGCTAGTCACTTCGACAGCTTTATTCTCAATGCCATTTACTAGGACAAGCCCTATCTCTCTGCCAGTCGCTTGAATAGCCTTATTCTCAATGCCAGTATATTGGACAAGCCTCTTCTCAATGTCAATCACTTTGAAAAAATTATTTTCAATGCTAGCAACTTGTACAAGGCTCTGCTCTCTGCCAGTCACACGGACAACATTCTGGTCAATGCCAGTCACTTGGACAAGCCCAATCTCTCTGCCGGCCACTTGGGCAAACTTATTCTTAATATCAGACATTTGCACAAGCCCCTACTCAATGCCAGTCACTTGGACAAACTCATTCCCAATGCCAGTCACTTGGACAACCTTCTACTCAATGCCAGTCACTTGGACAAGGTCCTGCTTTCTGTCATTCACTTGAACAGTCTTATTCTCAATGCCAGACACTTGGACAAGCCCCATCTCTCTGCTACTCAATTGGACTAGGCCCTGCTCTCTGCCAGTCACATGGACAACCATTTTTCTCAATGCCAGTCAATTTGACAAACCCCTACTCTCTGTCAGTCACTTGTACAGCTTTATTCTCAATGTCAGTAATTTGTACAAGCCCCGTCTCAATGCCAGTCACTGTCATAAGGCTCAGCTCAGTGACAGCAAATTGGACAGCCTGAATATCAATGCCAGTCATTTGCAGAGGCCCCTCCTCAATGCCAGTCACTTGGACAAGGCCCGACTCTATTTCAGTCACTTGCACAACCTTATTCTCAATGTCACTCATTTGCACAGGCCCCTTATCAATGCCAGTCACTTGGGCAAGTCTCTTCTCAATGACAGTTATTTGGACAAGCCTCTTTTCTATGCAAATCACTTCAACAAGTTCCTGTTCTGTGCCAATCACTTGAACAACCATTTTCTCAATGCCAGTCACATTTACAAACCTGTACTCTCTGTCAGTCACTTGCACAAACTTATTCTCAATGTCAGTAATTTGGACAAAGCCCTTATCAATGCCAGTCACTTGGACACGGCCCTGCTCTCTGCCAGTCACTTGGACAGCCTGATTCTCAATGCCAGTCAAGGGGACAATCCCCATATCTCTGCCCGTCACTTGGAGAGCCTAATTCTCAATGCCAGTGACTTGCACAAGGCTCTACTCTCTGCCAGTCACTTGAAAAAACTTTTCCTCAATGCCAGTAATTTGGACAAACTTCTTCTCAATGCCAGTTCTTGGGACAAGGCCCTGCTCCCTGACATTCACTTGATTAGACTTATTCTCAATCCCAGTAATTTTGGACAACCCTATTTTCAATGCCAAACACTTGTGTTATCCTGTGTTCTTTGACAGTTACGAGGACAATCTATTTATCAATGCCAGTCAATTGGACAATACCCTGCTCAATGCCAGTCACTTGGACAACGTATTCTCAATGCCAGTCATTTGCATAAGCCCTTTCTCAATGCCAGTAATTTTGGACAGCCATATTTTCAATGCAAAACATGGGTTATCCCATGCTCTCTGCCAGTCACTTGGACAAACTTCTTCTCAATGCCATTCATTTGGAGAAACCCCTTCTCAATGCTAGTAACTTGGACAACCTTCCACTCAATGCCAGTCACTTGGACAAGGTCCTGCTCCCTGCCAGTCACTTGGACAGCCTTATTCTCAATGCCAGACACTTGGACAAGCCCCATCTCTCTGCTACTCAATTGGACTAGGCCCTGCTCTCTGCCAGTCACGTGGACAACCATTTTCTCAATGCCAGTCAATTTTACAAACCCCTACTCTCTGTCAGTCACTTGTACAACTTTATTCTCCATGTCAGTAATTTGTACAAGCCCCTTCTCAATGCCAGTCACTGTCATAAGGCTCAGCTCAGTGACAGAAAATTGGACAGCCTGAATATCAATGCCAGTCACTTGTACGAGCCCCTTCTCAATGCCAGTCACTTGGACAATCTGATCTTCAATGCCAGTCATTTGCAGAAACACCGTCTCTCTGCCAGTCTCTTGGACAGCCTGATCCTCAATGCCTGTCATTTGTACAAGCCGCTTCTCAATGCCAGCCCATTGCACATGGCTCTGCTCTCTACCAGTCACTTGGACAACCTGATTCTCAAAGCCAGGAATGTTGGACAAGACCCTGCTCAATGCCAGTCACTTGGAAAAGCCCCATCTCTATGACAAGTTATTTGGACAACCGTCTTCTCAATGCCAGATATTTGCATAAGCCCCATCTCTCTGCCAGTCACTTGGACAGCCTTATTCTCAATGCCAGTCATTAGCACAAGCCACTCCTCAATGGTAGTCACTTGCACAAGGCCCTACTCTCTGCCAGTCACTTGGATAGCCTGATTCTCAATGCCAGGCACTTGGACAACCCCCTTCTCAATGCCAGTTACTTGCACAACCTTCTTCTAAATGCCAGTCATTTGCAAAAGCTCCTTCTCAATGCCAATCACTTGTACAGGCTCTGCTCTCTTCCAGTCACTTGGACAGCCTGCTTCTCAATGCCAGTCAATTGTAGAAGACCTTGCTCAATGCCAGTCTCTTGGACAAACTTATTCTCAATGCCAGTCACTTGGACAAGCCCCTGCTCTCTACCAGTCACTTGGATAGCCTGATTCTCAATGGCAGTCACTTGGACAAGGCCCTGCTCAATGCCAGTTACTTGCACAACCTACTTCTCAATGCCAGTCATTTGCACAAGCCCCATCTCTCTGCCAGTCTCTTGGACAAACTATTTCTAAATGCCAGTAAAATGGACAAGACCCTGCTGAAAGCCAATCACTTGGACAAACTTATTCTCAATGCCAGTCATTTGCACAAACCCCTCCTCAATTCCAGTCACTTGGACAGCCTTATTCTCAATGCCAGTCACTTGGACAACCGCCTTCTAAATGCCAGTCATTTGCATAAGCCCCATCTCTCTGCCATGCACTTGGATAATCGTATTCTCTCTGACAGTCACTTGGACAACCCCCTTCTCAATGTCCGTTACTTGCACAACCTTCTTCTAAATGCCAGTCATTTGCAGAAGTCACTTATCAATGCCAGTCACTTGGACAAACTTCTTCTCAATGCCTGTCAGTTACAAAAGCTCCATCTCTCTGCCAGTCACCTGGACAGCCTAATTCTCAATGCCGGTCAATTTCACATGGCTCTGCTCTTGACCAGTCACATGGACAGCCTTATTCTCAATGCCAGTAGTTTTGGACAGCCATATTTTCAATGCTAAACATTTGGGTTATCCCCTGCTCTTTGCCAGTCACTTGGACCACCTATGTCTCAATGCCAGTCAATTGGACAAGCCCCATCTCTCTGCCAGTCACTAGGACAATATTACTCTCAATGCCAGTCACTTGAACAACCATTTTCTCAATCCCAGTCAAATTTACAAACCTGTATCTCTGTCAGTAACTTGCACAAACTTATTGCAATGTCAGTAATTTGGACAAGACCCTTATCAATGCCAGTCACTTGGACAAGGCTCTGCTCTCTGCCAGTCACAGTGAGAGCTTTATTCTAAATTCCAGTGAGTTGTACAAGGCTCAGCTCCCTGCCAGCCGTTTGGACAACCTACTTCTCAATGCCAGTCACTTCGACAAGCACGTTCTCAATGCCTGTCACTTGCACAAGGCCCTGCTCTCTACCAGTCACTTGGACAAACTTCTTCTCAATGCCAGTCATTTGCACAAGCCCTTACTCTCTGTCAGTCACTTGTACAACTTTATTCTCAATGGCAGTAATTTTGTTTAAGTACCGCGCGCTAACCGATTGAGCCACTGGAGCTCCGTGTTGCAGTAATTTTGGACAGCCATATTTTCAATGCAAAACACTTCAGTTATCCAGTGCTCAATGCCATTCATTTGGACAAACCCCTTCTCAATGCCAGTCATTTGCACAAGCCCTTTCTCAATGCCAGTCCTTGGGACAAGGCCTTACTATCTGCCCGTCACTTGGACAGCCTTATTCTCAATGCCCTTCACTTGCACAAGGCTCTGCTCTCTACCAGTCACTTGGACAGCCATATTTTCAATATCAAACACTTGGGTTATCCCGTGCTCTTAGCCAGTTACTTGGACAACCTATTTCTCAATGCCAGTCACTTGGACAAACTTATTCCCAATGCTAGTCATTTGCACAAGCCCCTCCTCAATGCCAGTAGCTTGAACAACCTTCTTCTAAATGCCAGTCATTTGCACAAGCTCCTTTTCAATGCCAGTCTCTTGGAAAAGCCCCTTCTCAATGACAAGTTATTTGGACAACTGTCTTCTCAATGCCAGTCACTTGGACAAGGCCCTGCTCTCTGCCAGTTACTGGGACAGCCTGATTCAAATTGCCAGTCACTTGGACAATATTACTCTCAATGTCAGTTATTCGCACAAGCTGCTTCTCAATGCCATTTACTTGTACAAGCCCCATCTCTCTGCCAGTCACTTCGACAGCTTTATTCTCAATGCCATTTACTAGGACAAGCCCTATCTCTCTGCCAGTCGCTTGAATAGCCTTATTCTCAATGCCAGTATATTGGACAAGCCTCTTCTCAATGTCAATCACTTTGAAAAAATTATTTTCAATGCTAGCAACTTGTACAAGGCTCTGCTCTCTGCCAGTCACACGGACAACATTCTGGTCAATGCCAGTCACTTGGACAAGGTCCTACTCTCTGCCAGTCACTTGGACAGCCTTATTCTCAATGCCAGACACTTGGACAAGCCCCATCTATATGCTACTCAATTAGACTAGGCCCTGCTCTCTGCCAGTCACGTGGACAACCATTTTCTCAACGCCAGTCAATTTTATAAACCCCTACTCTCTGTCAGTCACTTGTACAACTTTATTCTCAATGTCAGTAATTTGTACAAGCCCCTATCAATGCCAGTCATTTGCAGAGGCCCCTTCTCACTGCCAGTCACTTGGACAAGCCCCTTCTCAATGCCAGTCACTTGTACGAGCCCTTTCTCAATGCCAGTCACTTGGAAAAGCCCCTTCTCAATGCCAGTACTTGGATAAGGCCCTGTTCTCTGCCAGTCACTTGGACAGCCTCATTCTCAATGCCAGTCACTTGGACAAACTTATTCCCAATGCTAGTCATTTGCGCAGGCCCCTCCTCAATGCCAGTGACTTGCACAACCTTCTTCTAAATGCCAGTCATTTGCACAAGCTCCTATTCAATGCTAGTCACTTGCAAAAGCCTCTTCTCAATGACAAGTTATTGGGACAACAGTCTTCTCAATGCCAGTCATTTGCATAAGCGCCATCTCTCTGCCAGTCACATGGACAGCCTTATTCTCAATGCCAGTGACTTGAACAACCTTCTTCTAAATGCCAGTCATTTGCACAAGCTCCTTTTCAATGCCAGTCACTTGGACAACCTTATTCTCAATGCAGTAATTTTTTTTTAGTTTTATTGCTTAAAGTATTGCAAAGGGTATTACATATTTCAATGCAAAACACTTGGGTTATCCCGTGCTCTTTGCCAGTCACTTGGACAAACTTATTCTCAATGCCAGTCATTTGCACAGGCCCCTTCTCAATGCCAGTCTCTTTGACAGCTTTATTCTCAATGCCATTTACTTGGACAAGCCCTACCTCTCTGCCAGTTGTTTGAAAAGCCTTATTCTCAGTGCCAGCCACTTTGGTTATCCCCTGCTCTTTGCCAGTCACTTGGACAACCTATTTCTCAATGCCAGTCTATTGGACAAGCCCCCTCTCAATGCCAATCACTTTGAAAAAATTATTTTCAATGCTAGCCACTTGGACTAGGCTTTGCTCTCTGCCAGTCACTTGGGCAGCCTGATTCTCAATGCCAGTGACTTGCATAAGGCTCTGCTTCTCTGCCAGTCACACGGACCACATTCTTATCAATGCCAGTCACTTGTACAAACTTATTCTCAATGCCAGACACTTGGATAAGCCCCATCTCTCTGCTACTCAATTGGACAAGGTCCTGCTCTCTGCCATCACGTGGACAACCATTTTCTCAATGCCAGTCAATTTTACAAACCCCTACTCTCTGTCAGTCACTTGTCCAACTTTATTCTCAATGTCAGTATTTTGTACAAGCACCGTATCAATGCGAGTCACTTGAATAAGGTTCAGCTCTTTGACAGTAAATTGGACAGCCTCATTATCAATGCCAGTCATTTGCACAAGCCCCTTCTCAATGCCAGTTACTTTGACAACCATTTTCTCAATGCCAGTCTATTTTACAAATCCCAACTTATGTCAGTGACTTGCGCAACCTCATTCTCAATGTCACTCATTTGCACAGGCCCTTCTCATTGCCAGTCACTTGGACAACCTTATTCTCAATGCCAGTCATTTTGCACAGCGATATTTTCAATATCAAACACTTGGGTTATCCCGTGCTCTTAGCCAGTTATTTGGACAACCTATTTCTCAATGCCAGTCACTTGGACAAGACTCTGCTCAATGCCAGTCACTTGGACAAACTTATTCTCAATGGCAATAATTTGGACAAGATCCAGCTCTATTCCAGTCACATGCAGAGCTTTATTCTCAATTCCAATGACTTGCACAAGGCTCTGCTCTCTGCCAGTCACACGGACAACATTCTTGTCAATGCCTGTCAATTAGGCATGCACCTTCTCAATGCCAGTCACTTGGACAAGGCCCTGCTCTCTTCCACTCACTTGGACAACCTGATTCTTAATGCCAGTCACTTGGACCACCCCAATCTCTCTGCCAGACACTTGGACAAACTTATTCTCAATGCCAGTAATTTTGGACAGCCATATTTTCAATACCAAAAACTTTGGTTATCCCGTTCTCGCTGCCAGTCACTTGGACAGCCTATTTCTCAATGCCAGTCAATTGGACAAGTCTCTTCTCAATGACAGTTATTTGGACAAGGCCCTACTCTCTGCCAGTCACTTGGACAGCCTTATTCTCAATGCCAGTAATTTTGCACAGCCATATTTTCAATACAAAACACTTGGGTTATCCTGTGCTCTTTGCCAGTCACTTGGACAACCTATGTCTCAATGCCAGTCATTTGCACAAGCCCTTCCTCAATCCCAGTCACTTGGACAGCCTTATTCTCAATGCCAGTAATTTGTACAAGACCCTTCTCAATACTGGTCATTTGATCAAGGCCCTACTCTCTGCCAGTCACTTGGAGAGACTTATCCTCAATGCCTGTAACTCTGAAAAGCCCCACATCTCTGCCAGTCACTTTGACAATATTATTCACAATTCCAGTCATTTGAAAAAGCTCCTTCTCAATGCTAATTACTTGTACAAGGCTCTGCTCTCTGCCAGTCATTGGCACAAGCCCTTCCTCAATGCCAGCTACTTGGACAAGTCCCTGCTCTCTGCCAATCACTTCGATAGCATATTCTCAAAGCCTGTTACTTGGACAACCTCCTTCTCAATGCCAGTCCTTGGGACAAGGCCTTACTCTCTGCCAGTCACTTAGACAGCCTTATTCTCAATGCCAGTCACTTGTACTCGCCCCTCCTCAATGCCAGTCACTTGGACAAGGCCCTGCTCTCTGCCAGTCACTTGGACAACCTATGTCTCAATGCCAGTCACTTGGACAAACCCCATCACTCTGTCAGTCACTAGATCAATATTACTCTCAATGCCAGTCATTTGGACAGTTTTATTCTCAATGCCAGTCACTTGGACAAGACCCATCTCTCTGCCAGTCACTTCGGTAGAATTTGTCTCAATGTCAGGCACTTGGAAAGGCCCTGCTCTCTGCCACTCACATGGACAGCCTGATTCTCAAATCCAGTCATTTGCAGAAGGCTCTGTTCTTTTCCAGTCAATTGGACAAAATTCTTCTCAATGCCAGTCACTTTCACAACCTTATTCTCAATGTCTCTCATTTTTACAGGCCACTTCTCATTGCAAGTCACTTGGACAAGGCCCTGCTCTCTGCCAGTCACTTGGACAGCTTATTCTCAATGCCAGTAATTTAGACAGCCATATTTTCAATGCAAAACACTTGGGTTATCCCGTGCTCTTTGCCAGTCACTTGGACAACCTATTTCTCAATGCAAGTCAATTGGACAAGACCCTGCTCAATGCCAGTCACTTGGACAAAATTATTCTCAATGCCAGTCATTTGCACAAGCCCATCTTCAATTCCCGTGACTTAGACAAATCCCTGCTCTCTGCAGGTAACTTGGAAAACCTATGTCTCAATGCGAGTCACTTGGACAACATATTTCTCAATGTCAGTCAATTTGACAAGACCCTGCTCAATGCCAGTCACTTGGACAAACTTATTCTCAATGCCAGTCATTTGCACAAGCCCCTCCTCAATGCCAGTCACTTGGACAAGGCCCTGCTCAATGCCAGTCACTTGGACCTCCACCTTCTCAATTCCAGTTACTTGCACAACTTTCTTCTAAATGCCAGTCATTTGCACAAGCTCCTACTCAATGCCAGTCACTTGGAAAAGTCCCATCTCTCTGCCAGTCACTTGGACAGCCTTATTCTCAATGCCAGTCACTTGTACAATCCTCTGCCCACTTCCATTCACTTGGACAGCCAGATTTCAATGCACGTTATTTCCAAATGCCCCTTCTAAATGCCAGTTAATTGCACAGGGCTCTGCTGTCTTTCAGTCACTTGGACAACATTTTTCTCAATGCCAGTCACTTGGACAGGCTCTGCTCTCTACCACTCACTTGGACAGCTTATTCTCATTGCCAGTAGTTTTGGACAGCCGTATTTTCAATGCAAAACACTTGGGTTATCCCCTGCTCTTTGCCAGTCACTTGGACAACCTATGTCTCAATGCCAGTCAATTGGACAAGCCCCATCACTCTGCCAATCACTAGAACAATATTACTCTCAATGCCAGTCACTTGAACAACCATTTTCTCAATCCCAGTCAAATTTACAAACCCGTACTCTCTGTCAATAACTTGCACAAACTTATTTTCAATGTCAGTAATTTGGACAAGATCCTTATCAATGCCAGTCATTTGCACAGGCCCCTTCTCAATGCCAGGCACAAGAACAAACTTATTCTCAACGGCAGGCATTTGGACAAGACCCAGCTCTCTGCCAGTCACAGTGAGAGCTTTATTCCAGTGAGTTGTACAAGGCTCAGTTCCCTGCCAGCCATTTGGACAACCTACTTCTCATGCCAGTCACTTAGACAAGCACGTTCTCAATGTCTGTCACTTGCACAATGCCCTGCTCTGTGCCAGTCACTTGGACAGCCTTATTCTCAATGCCAGTCATTTGGACAGTTTTATTCTCAATGCCGGTCACTTCGGTAGAATTTTTCTCAATGTCAGGCACTTGGGAAAGGCCCTGCTCTCTGCCAGTCACATGGACAGCCTGATTCTCAAATCCAGTCATTTGCAGAAGGCTCTGCTCTTTTCCAGTCAATTGGACAAAATTCTCCTCAATATCAGTCACTTTCACAACCTTATTCTCAATATCTCTCATTTGTACAGGCCCCTTCTCATTGCAAGTCACTTGGACAAGACCCATCTCTCTGCCAGTCACTTCGGTAGAATTTTTCTCAATGCCAGTCACTTGGAGAGCCTTCTTCTTAGTGCTTGTCACTTGGAAAAGCCCCATATCTCTGCCACTCACTTGGACAATATTAATCACAATGCCAGTCACTTGGATAAGGCTGTGCTCTCTGCCACTCACTTGGACAGCCTTACTCTCAATGCCAGTTACTTGGACAAGGCCCTGCTCTCTGCCAGTCAGTTGTACGGAGTTCTTTTCAATACCAGTCACTTGGACAACCATTTTCTCAATGCCAGTAATTTTGGACAGCCATATTTTCAATATCAAACACTTGGGTTATCCCGTGCTCTTAGCCAGTTACTTGGACAACCTATTTCTCAATGCCAGTCACTTGGAAAAACTTATTCCCAATGCTAGTCATTTGCACAAGCTCCTTTTTCAATGCCAGTCACTTGGAAAAGCCCCTTCTCAATGACAAGTTATTGGGACAACCGTCTTCTCAATGCCAGTTCTTGGGACAAGGCCCTACTCTCTGCCTGTCACTTGGAGAGCCTTATTCTCAAAGCCTGTCACTTGGAAAAGCCCCATATCTCTGAAAGTCACTTGGAAAATATTATTCACAATGCCAGTCATTTGTAAAAGCTCCTTCTCAATCCCATTCACTTAGACAAGGTCCTGCTCTCTGCCAGTCACTTGGACACGGTCCTGCCCTCTGTGAGTCACTTGGACAGCTTGATTCTCAATGCCAGTCAAGGGGACAATCCCCATCTCTCTGCTAGTCACTTGGACAATATTACTCTCAATTCCAGACATTTGCACTAGCCGCTTCTCAATGCCAGTCACTTCGATAATCCCCATATCTCTGCCCATCACTTGGAGAGCCTAATTCTCAATGCCAGTGACTTGCACAAGGTTCTGCTCTCTGCCAGTCACTTGAACAAACTTTCCCTCAATGCCAGTCATTGGACAAACCTTTTCTCAATGCCAGTCACTTGGACAAACCCCTTCTCAATGCCAGTCACTTGCACAATTTGGACAACTTTCTTCTCTATGCAGGTCATTTGCACAAGCCCCTGCTCTCTGCCAGTCACTTGGACAGCCTGATTCTCAATGCCAGTCATTTGCAGAAGCCCCTTCTCAATGCCAGTCACTTGGACAGCCCCCTTCCCAATGCCAGTTACTTGCACAACCTTCTTCTAAATGCCAGTCATTTGCACAAGGTCCTTCTCAATGCCAGTCACTTGGAAAAGCCCTTTCTCAATGACAAGTTATTTGGACAACCTTCAGCTCAATTCCAGTCATTTTTACAAGCCCCATCTCTCTGCCAGTCACTTGGGTAGCATTATTCTCAATGCCAGTCACTTGGACAGCCTTATTCTCAATGCCTGTAATTTGCAAAAGCCCCTTCTCAATGGCAGGTAATTGGACAAGGCCCTTCTCTCTGCCAGTCACATGGACAAGCCCCATCACTCTGCCAGTCACTGGGTCAATGTTACTCTCAATGCCAGACATTTGGACAGCCCCTTCTCAATGACAGTTACTTGGACAATCTTCTTCTCAATGCTAGTCATTTGCACAAGGTCCTCCTCAATGCCAGTCACTTCAACACGGTCCTGTTCTTTGCCAGTCTCTTGCACAGCCTGATTCTCAGTGCCAGTCATTTGCACAAGCCCCTTCTCAATGCCAGTCCTTGGGACAAGGCCCTGCTCTCTGCCAGTCACTTGGACCACCTTATTCTCAATGCCAGTAATTTTGGACAGCCATATTTTCAATGCAAAACACTTGGGATATCCCATGCTCTTTAGCCAGTCACTTGGACAAACTTATTCTCAATGCCAGTTACTTGCACAACCTTCTTCTAAATGCCAGTCATTTGCATAAGCCCCATCTCTATGCCATGAACTTGGATAGTCCTATTCTCTCTGCCAGTCACTTGGACAGCCTAATTCTCAATGCCAGTAGTTTTGACAGCCATATTTTCAATGCTAAACACTTGGGTTATCCCTTGCTCTTTGCCAGTCACTTGGACAACCTATGTCTCAATGCCAGTCAATTGGACAAGCCCCATCTCTCTGCCAGTCACTAGGACAATATTACTCTCAATGCCAGTCACTTGAACAACCATTTTCTCAATCCCAGTCAAATTTACAAACCTGTATCTCCTTCAGTAACTTGCACAAACTTATTTTCAATGTTAGTAATTTGGACAAGACCCTTATCAATGCCAGTCACTTGGACAAGGCTCTGCTCTCTGCCAGTCAATTGGACAGCCTGATTGTCAATGCCAGTCATTTGCACAGGCCCCTTCTCAATGCCAGGCACTCAGACAAACTTATTCTCAATGGCTGGCATTTGGACAAGACACAGCTCTCTGCCAGTCACAGTGAGAGCTTTATTCTAAATTCCAGTGAGTTGTACCAGGCTCAGTTCCCTGCCACCCATTTGGACAACCTACTTCTCAATGCCAGTCACTTCGACAAGCACGTTCTCAATGTCAGTCACTTGCACAAGGCCCTGCTCCCTGCCAGTCACTTGGACAGCCTTATTCTCAATGCCAGTAGTTTTGGACAGCCATATTTTCAATTCAAAACACTTGGGTTATCCCGTGCTCTTTGCCAGTCACTTGGACAACCTGTTTCTCAATGGCAGTCAATTGGACAAGACCCTGCTCAATCCCCGTCACTTGGACAAACTTACTCTCAATGCCAGTGACTTTGACAGCCTTATTATCAATGCCAGTTACTTGGACAAGGCCCTGCTCTCTGCCAGTCAATTGGACAACCATTTTCTAAATGTCAGTCTCTTTTACAATCCCCTACCCTATGTCAGTCACTTGCACAACCTTATTCTCAATGCCAATAATTTAGGACAGCCACATTTTCAGTGCAAAACACTTAAGTTATCCCGTGCTCTTTGCCAGTCACTTGGACAAGGCCCTCCTCTGTGCCTATCACTTGGACAGCCTTATTCTCAATGCCAGTCACTTTAAAAGCCCCATTCCTCTGCCAGTCACTAGGTCAATATTACTCTAAATGCCAGACATTTGGACAGCCCCTCCTCAATGCCAGTCACTTGAATAAGCCCCCGCTCTGTGCCTGTCACTTGGACAACACCCTTCTCAAAGCCAGTTACTTGCACAACCTTCTTCTAAATTTCCAGTCATTTGCACAAGCCCTGTCTCTCTGCCAGTCACTTAGATAGCCTGATTCTCAATGCCAGTGACTTGCACAGGCTCTGCTCTCTGCTAGTCACTTTGACAAACTTCTTCTCAATTCCACTCACTTTAATAAACCCCTTCTCAAAGCCAGTAATTTGGACAACATTATTCTCAATGCCATTCTTTTGTACAAGCCCCTAGTCAATGCCAGTTACCTGGACAAGACCCTGCTCTCTGCCAGTCACTTGGACAGCTTTATTCTCAATGCCAGTCACTTGGACAGCTTTGTCTCAATGCCAGTCACTTGGACAGCCCATTTCTCATTCCCAGTCAATTGGACAAGCCCCTTCTCAATGCCAGTCCCTTGGACAAGGCCCTGTTCTCTTCCAGTCACTTGGATAATCCTATTCACAATGCCAGACATTTACACAACTCCTTCTCAATGCGAGTCAGTTGGACAAGGCCCTGCTCTCTGCCAGTCACTAGGACAGCCTGATTCTCAATGCCAATCACTTGGACAAGCCCCTTCCCAATGCCAGTAAATGGTACAACTTTCTTCTCAATGCCAGTCATTTTCACCTGCCCCATCTCTCTGCCAGTCACTTGGACAGCCTTATTCTCAATTCCAGTCATTTACACTAGCCCCTTCTCATGCCAGTCACTTGGACAGCCCCCTTCTCAATGCCAGTTACTTGCACAACCTACTTCTCAATGCCAGTCATTTGCACAAGCTCCATCTCTCTGCCAGTCTCTTGGACAAACTATTTCTAAATGCCAGTCAACTGGACAAGACCCTGCTGAAAGCCAGTCACTTGGACAAACTTATTCTCAATGCCAGTCATTTGCATAAGCCCCTCCTCAATTCCAGTCACTTGGACAAGCCCCTGCCCACCTCCATTCACTTGGACGGCCTGATTCTCAATGCACATTATTTCCAAATGCCCCTTCTAAATGCCAGTGAATTGCACAGGGCTCTGCTCTCTTCCAGGCACTTGGACAACATTTTTCTCAATGCCAGTCATTTGCACAAACTTATTCTCAATTCCAGTGACATGCACAAGGCTCTGATCCCTGTCCGTCACTTGGAAAACCTTCATCTCAATGCCAATCACTGAGTCAAACCCTATCTCTCTGCTAGTCACTTGCACAACCTTCTTCTAAATGCCAGTCATTTGCACAAGTCACTTATCAATGCCAGTCACTTGGACAAGGCCCTGCTCTCTGCCAGTCACTTGGATAGCATATTCTCAAAGCCAGTAACTTGGACAACTTTCTTCTCAATGCCAGTCATTTGCACAAACCCCTACTCTGTCAGTGACTTGTACAACTTTATTCTCAATGTCAGTAATTTGGACAAGCCCCTTCTAAAGGCCAGTCAATTGCACAGGGCTCTGTTCTCTACCAGCCACTTGGACAACCTGATCCTCAATGCCAGTCTTTTGCACAAAGTCCTGCTCTCTACTCGTCACTTGAACAATCTTATTCTCAATGCCAAACACTTGGGTTATCCCCTGCTCTTTGGCAGTCACTTGTACAACCTATATCTCAATGCCAGTCTATTGGACAAGCCCCTTTTCAATGCCAATCACTTGGACAAAATCATTTTCAATGCTAGCCACTTATACAAGGCTTAGGTCTCTGCCAGTCACTTGGACAGCCTGATTCTCAATGCCAGTCCTTTGGATAAGGCCCTGTTCTCTGCCAGTAACTTGGATAATCTTATTCACAATGCCAGACATTTACACAACTCCTTCTCAATGCGAGTCACTTGGACGGCCAGATTCTCAATGCTAGTCAATTGTACAAGGCTCTGCTCTCTACGAGTCACTTTGACAAACATTCTCAATGACAAACGTTTGGGTTATCCCGTGCTCTTTGCCAGTCACTTGGACAATCTACATCTCAATGCCAGTCAATTGGACAAGGCCCTGCTCTCTGCCAGTCACTTATACAGCCTGATTCTAAATGCCAGTGACTTGCACAAGGCTCTGCTCTCTGCCAGTCACTTATACAGCCTGATTCTCAATGCCAGTGACTTGCACAAGGCTCTGCTCTCTGCCAGTCACTTGGACAGCCTAATTCTCAATGCCAGTCATTTTCACAAGCCCCTCGTCAATGCCATTCACTTGGACACAACTCTGCTCTCTGCCAGTCAATTGGACAGCCTTATTGTTAATGCCAGTAATTTTAGACAGCCATATTTTCAATACCAAAAACTTTGGTTATCCCGGTCTCGCTGCCAGTCACTTGGACAGCCTATTTCTCAATGCCAGTCAATTGGACAATACTCTGCTCAATGGCAGTCACTTGGACAAGGCGCTGCTCTCTGCCAGTCACTGTTACAGCCTGATTCTCAATGTCAGTAATTTGGACAAGCCCCTTCTCAATGCCAGTCACTTGGACAAGGCTCTGCTCTCTGCCAGTCACTTGGACAGCCTCTTTGTCAATGCCAGTCATTTGCACAGGCCCCTTCTCAATGCCAGGCACTCATACAAACTTTTTCTCAATGGCAGGCATTTGGACAAGACCCAGCTCTCTGTCAGTCACAGTGAGAACTTTATTCTCAATTCCTGTGAGTTGCACAAGGCTCAGCTCTCTGCCAGCCATCTGGACAACCTACGTCTCAATGCCAGTCACTTGCACAAGGACCTGCTCTCTGCCAGTCATTGCACAGCCTTATTCTCAATGCCCGTCAATTAGACAAGGCTCTGCTCTTTGCCAGTCACTTGTACAGCCTCATTCTCAATGCCAGTAACTTACACAAATCCCTGTTCTCTGCCCCTCACTTGGACAAACTTTTCTTCAATGGCAGTCAATTGGACAAACTATTCTCAATGGCCGTCAATTGGACAAGACCCTGCTCTCTGCCAGTGTCTTGGAGAACCCCCATCTCTTGCACACCCACTGGATAACCTTTCTCTCAATGCCAGTCCCTTGTACAAGGCCCTGGTCTCTGCCAGTCACTGGACAGCGTTATTCTCAATGCCAGTCACTTGGACAACCTATTTTTCAGTGCCAGTCACTTGGACAAGGATCAGCTCTCTGCCAGTCATTGGATGGCCTTATTCTCAATGCCAGTGTCTTGGGCAAAATTTTTCTCAATGCCAGTCACTTGGAAAAGCCCATTCTCAATGCCATTTACTTTGACGACCTTCTAATCAATGCCAGTCATTTGCATAAGCCCCTTCTCAATGCCGGTCCTTAGGACAAGGCCCTGCTCTCTGCCATTCACTTGGACAGCCTGATTCTTAATGCACGTCATTTCCACATGCCCCTTCTAAATGCCAGTCAATTGCATAGAGCTCTGCTCTCTACCAGTCACTTGGACAAACTCATTCTCAATGCCAGTCCTTTGGACAAGGCCCTGCTCTCTGCCAGTCTCTTAGACAGCCTTATTCTCAATGCCCGTCAATTGCACAAGGCTCTGCTCTCTACCATTCACCCAGACAACCATTTTCTCAATGCCAGTCTTTTGGACAAGCCCCTTCTCAATGCCATTTACTTGGACAACCTTCTACACAATGTCAGTTATTTGCATAAGCCCCTTCTCAAGGCAAGTCACTCAGACAAGGCCCTGCTCTCTGCCAGTCACTTGCACAACCTAATTCTCAATGCCAGTCACTTGGACAAACTTATACTCAATGGCAGTCATTTGGACAAGACCCAGCTCTCTTCCAGTCACATGGAGAGCTTTATTCTCAATTCCCGTGACTTGCACAAGGCTCAGCTCTCTGCCAGCCATTTGCACAACCTACTTCTCACTGCCAGTCTTTTGGACAAGGCCCTAGTCTCTGCCAGACACTTGCACAGCCTGATTCTCAATGCCTGCACTTGGAAAAGCCCCATATCTCTGCCAGTAACTTGGACAATATTATTCTCAATGCCAGTCACTTGGACAAGGCTCTTTTCAAAGCCAGAATTTTGGACAACCTTCTCAACGCCAGTCATTTGTAAAAGTCCCTTCTCAATGCCCATCACTTAGACCGCCTTATTCTCAATGTCAGGCATTTGGACAAGCTCCTTCTCAATGCCAGTCACTGGGACAAGGCTCTGCTCTCAGCCAGTCACACAGACAACATTCTGGTCAATGCCAGTCACTTGGACAAGCCCCTTCTCAATGCCATTTACCTGGACAACCTTCTACTCCATGCCACTCATTTGCATAAGTCCCTTCTCAATGAGAGTCCTTTGGACAAGGCCCTTTTCTATGCGAATCACTTCGACAAGTTCCTGATCTGTGCCAATCACTTGAACAACCATTTTCTCAATGCCAGTCAAATTTACAAACCTGTACTCTCTGTCAGTCACTTGCACAAACTTATTCTCAATGTCAGTAATTTGGACAAAGCCCTTATCAATGCCAGTCAGTTGGACAAGGCTCTGCTCTCTGCCAGTCAATTGTACAGCCTGATTGTCAATGCCAGTCAAGGGGACAATCCCCATCTCTCTGCTAGTCACTTGGACAATATTACTCTCAATTCCAGACATTTGCACTAGCCGCTTCTCAATGCCAGTCACTTCGAAAATCCCCATATCTCTGCCTGTCACTTGGAGAGCCTAATTCTCAATGCTAGTGACTTGCACAAGGCTCTGCTCTCTGCCAGTCACTCGAACAAACTTTTCCTCAATGCCAGTCATTCGACAAACCTTTTCTCAATGCCAGTAATTTGGACAAACCCCTTCTCAATGCCAGTCACTTGCACAATTTGGACAACTTTCTTCTCTATGCAGGTCATTTGCACAAGCCCCTGCTCTCTGCCAGTCACTTGGACAGCCTTATTCTCAATGCCAGACACTTGCACAAGGACCTGCTCTCTGCCAGTCAATTGCACAGCCTTATTCTCAATGCCCGTCAATTAGACAAGGCTCTGCTCTTTGCCAGTCACTTGCAGAGCCTCATTCTCAATGCCAGTAACTTAGACAAATCCCTGTTCTCTGCCCCTCACTTGGACAAACTTTTCTTCAATGGCAGTCAACTGGACAAGACCCTGCTCTCTGCCAGTGTCTTGGAGAACCCCCATCTCTTGCACACCCACTGGATAACCTTTCTCTCAATGCCAGTCCCTTGTACAAGGCCCTGGTCTCTGCCAGTCACTGGACAGCGTTATTCTCAATGCCAGTCACTTGGTCAAGGATCAGCTCTCTGCCAGTCATTGGATGGCCTTATTCTCAATGCCAGTGTCTTGGGCAAAATTTTTCTCAATGCCAGTCACTTGGAAAAGCCCATTCTCAATGCCATTTACTTTGACGACCTTCTAATCAATGCCAGTCATTTGCATAAGCCCCTTCTCAATGCCAGTCCTAAGGACAAGGCCCTGCTCTCTGCCATTCATGTGGACAGCTTGATTCTTAATGCACGTCATTTCCACATGCCCCTTCTAAATGCAAGTCAATTGCATAGAGCTCTGCTCTCTACCAGTCACTTGGACAAACTTATTTTCAATGCCAGTCACTTGGACAAGGCTCTTTTCGATGCCAGACTTTTGGACAACCTTCTCAACGCCAGTCATTTGTAAAAGTCCCTTCTCAATGCCCATCACTTAGACCGCCTTATTCTCAATGTCAGGCATTTGGACAAGCTCCTTCTCAATGCCAGTCACTGGGACAAGGCTCTGCTCTCTGCCAGTCACACAGACAACATTCTGGTCAATGCCAGTCACTTGGAAAAGCCCCTTCTCAATGCCATTTACCTGGACAACCTTCTACTCAATGCCACTCATTTGCATAAGTCACTTCTCAATGAGAGTCCTTTGGACAAGGCCCTGCTCTCTGCCAGTTACTTGGACAACCTATTTCTCAATGCCAGTCAATTCGACAAGACCCTGCTCAATGCCAGTCACTTAGAAAACTTATTCTCAATGCCAGTTATTTGCAATAGTCCCTTCTCTATGCCAGTAACTAGGACAAGGCCCTGTTCTCTGCCAGTCACTTGGACAACCCCCTACTCAATGCCAGTTACTTGCACAACTTTCTTCTAAATGCCAGACATTTGCAGAAGCTCCTTCTCAATGCCAGTCGCTTGGACAAGGCCCTTCTCTCTGCCAGTCACTTGGACAGCCTGATTCTCAATGGCAGTCACTTGGACAAGCCCCATCATTCTGCCAGTCACTAGGTCAAAATTACTCTCAATGCCAGACATTTGGACAAGGCCCTGCTCTCTGCCAGTCAATTAAACAAACTTCTTCTCAATGTCACTCATTTGCACACGCCGCTTTTCAATGCCAGTCACTTGGACAAAGTTATTCTCAATGCCTGTAATTTGCAAAAGCCCCTTCTCAATGGCAGGTAATTGGACAAGGCCCTGCTCTCTGCCAGTCACTTGGACAACCATTTTCTAAATGCCAGTCAATTTTACAAACCCCTACTCTATGTCAGTCACTTCCACAACTTTATTCTCAATGTCACTCATTTGCACATGCCCCTGCTCAATGCCACCCAACTGCACAAGGCTCTGCTCTATACCACTTACTTGAACAACCTTATTCTCAATGCAAGTCACTTGGACAAGCCCCATCTCTCTGCCAGTCACTTGGACAGCCTGATTGTTAATGCCAGTCACTTGGACAACCCCCTTCTTAATGCCAGTCATTTGCACAAGCCCTTTCTCAATGCCAGTCCTTGGGACAAGGCCTTACTCTCTGCCAGTCACTTGGGCACACCCCGCTCTTTGCCAGTCACTTGGACAGCCTTATTCTCAATGCCCTTCACTTGGAGAAGACCCTGCTCTCTGCCACTCACTTGGACAGGCTGATTCTCAATGCCAGTCACTTGGACAAGGCCCTGCTCTCTGCCAGTCAATTGGACAAGCCCCATTACTCTGTCAGTAACTAGATCAATATTATTCTCAATGCCAGTCACTTGGACAGCCTTATTCTCAATGCCAGTCCTTGGGACAAGGCCCTACTCTCTGCCAGTTTCTTGGACAGCCTTATTCTCAATGCCAGTCACTTGTACACGCCCCTCCTCAATGCCAGTCACTTGGACAAGCCTCTTCTCAATGCCAGTCACTTGGAAAAACTTATTCTCAATGCCAGTCATTTGGACAGTTTTATTCTCAATGCCAGTCATTTGCACAAGCCCTTACTCTCTGTCAGTCACTTGTACAACTTTATTCTCAATGTCAGTAATTTGTTCAAGCGCCTTATCAATGCCAGTCACTTGGACAAACTTATTCTCAATGCCAGTCACTACGACAATATTACTCTCAATGCCAGACATTCGCACTGGTGGCTTCTCACTGCCAGTCACTTGGACAAGACCCTGCTCAATGCCAGTCACTTTGACAACCTTATTCTCAATGTCACTCATTTGCACAGGCCCCTCCTCAATGCCTATCACTTGGACAAGGCGCTGCTCTCTGCAATCACTTGGACAGCCTGATTGTTAATGCCAGTCATTCGGACAAGGCCCTTCTCAATGCCAGCCCTTGGGACAGGACCCTACTCTCTGCCAGTCACTTGGACAACCATATTCTCAATGCCAAACACTTCGGTTATCCCCTGCTCTCTGCCAGTCACTGGGACAGCCTTATTCGCAATGCCAGTCATTTGCAATAGGCCCTTCTCAATGCCCATCACTTGGACAAGGCCCTGCTCTCTACCACTCACTTGGACAGCCTGATTCTCAATGCCAGTCATTTGGACAATTTTATTCTCAATGCCAGTCACTTCGACAAGACCCATCTCTCTGCCAGTCACTTCGGTAGAATTTTTCTCAATGTCAGGCACTTGGAAAAGGCCCTGCTCTCTGCCACTCACATCGACAGCCTGATTCTCAAATCCAGTCATTTGCAGAAGGCTCTGCTCAATCTAGTCACTTGGACAGCTTATTCTAATGCCAGTCACTTTCACAACCTTATTCTCAATGTCTCTCATTTGTACAGGCCACTTCTCATTGCAAGTAACTTGGACAAGGCCCTGCTCTCTGCCAGTCACTTGGACCACCTTATTCTCAATGCCAGTAGTTTTGGACAGCCATATTTTCAATGCAAAACACTTGGGTTATCCCCTGCTCTTTGCCAGTCACTTGGACAACCTATGTCTCAATGCCAGTCAATTGGACAAGGCCCATCTCTCTGCCAGTCACTAGGACAATATTACTCTCAATACCAGACATTTGGACAAGCCTCTTCTCAATGCCAGTCATTTGCATAATCTCCATTTCTCTGCCAGTCATTTGGACAGCCTGATTCTCCATGCCAGTCATTTGCACAAGCCCCTCCTCAATTCCAGTCACTTGGACAAGCCCCTGCCCACCTCCATTCACTTGGACGGCCTGATTCTCAATGCACATTATTTCCAAATGCCCCTTCTAAATGCCAGTGAATTGCACAGGGCTCTGCTCTCTTCCAGGCACTTGGACAACATTTTTCTCAATGCCAGTCATTTGCACAAACTTATTCTCAATTCCAGTGACATGCACAAGGCTCTGATCCCTGTCCGTCACTTGGAAAACCTTCATCTCAATGCCAATCACTGAGTCAAACCCTATCTCTCTGCTAGTCACTTGCACAACCTTCTTCTAAATGCCAGTCATTTGCACAAGTCACTTATCAATGCCAGTCACTTGGACAAGGCCCTGCTCTCTGCCAGTCACTTGGATAGCATATTCTCAAAGCCAGTAACTTGGACAACTTTCTTCTCAATGCCAGTCATTTGCACAAACCCCTACTCTGTCAGTGACTTGTACAACTTTATTCTCAATGTCAGTAATTTGGACAAGCCCCTTCTAAAGGCCAGTCAATTGCACAGGGCTCTGTTCTCTACCAGCCACTTGGACAACCTGATCCTCAATGCCAGTCTTTTGCACAAAGTCCTGCTCTCTACTCGTCACTTGAACAATCTTATTCTCAATGCCAAACACTTGGGTTATCCCCTGCTCTTTGGCAGTCACTTGTACAACCTATATCTCAATGCCAGTCTATTGGACAAGCCCCTTTTCAATGCCAATCACTTGGACAAAATCATTTTCAATGCTAGCCACTTATACAAGGCTTAGGTCTCTGCCAGTCACTTGGACAGCCTGATTCTCAATGCCAGTCCTTTGGATAAGGCCCTGTTCTCTGCCAGTAACTTGGATAATCTTATTCACAATGCCAGACATTTACACAACTCCTTCTCAATGCGAGTCACTTGGACGGCCAGATTCTCAATGCTAGTCAATTGTACAAGGCTCTGCTCTCTACGAGTCACTTTGACAAACATTCTCAATGACAAACGTTTGGGTTATCCCGTGCTCTTTGCCAGTCACTTGGACAATCTACATCTCAATGCCAGTCAATTGGACAAGGCCCTGCTCTCTGCCAGTCACTTATACAGCCTGATTCTAAATGCCAGTGACTTGCACAAGGCTCTGCTCTCTGCCAGTCACTTATACAGCCTGATTCTCAATGCCAGTGACTTGCACAAGGCTCTGCTCTCTGCCAGTCACTTGGACAGCCTAATTCTCAATGCCAGTCATTTTCACAAGCCCCTCGTCAATGCCATTCACTTGGACACAACTCTGCTCTCTGCCAGTCAATTGGACAGCCTTATTGTTAATGCCAGTAATTTTAGACAGCCATATTTTCAATACCAAAAACTTTGGTTATCCCGGTCTCGCTGCCAGTCACTTGGACAGCCTATTTCTCAATGCCAGTCAATTGGACAATACTCTGCTCAATGGCAGTCACTTGGACAAGGCGCTGCTCTCTGCCAGTCACTGTTACAGCCTGATTCTCAATGTCAGTAATTTGGACAAGCCCCTTCTCAATGCCAGTCACTTGGACAAGGCTCTGCTCTCTGCCAGTCACTTGGACAGCCTCTTTGTCAATGCCAGTCATTTGCACAGGCCCCTTCTCAATGCCAGGCACTCATACAAACTTTTTCTCAATGGCAGGCATTTGGACAAGACCCAGCTCTCTGTCAGTCACAGTGAGAACTTTATTCTCAATTCCTGTGAGTTGCACAAGGCTCAGCTCTCTGCCAGCCATCTGGACAACCTACGTCTCAATGCCAGTCACTTGCACAAGGACCTGCTCTCTGCCAGTCATTGCACAGCCTTATTCTCAATGCCCGTCAATTAGACAAGGCTCTGCTCTTTGCCAGTCACTTGTACAGCCTCATTCTCAATGCCAGTAACTTACACAAATCCCTGTTCTCTGCCCCTCACTTGGACAAACTTTTCTTCAATGGCAGTCAATTGGACAAACTATTCTCAATGGCCGTCAATTGGACAAGACCCTGCTCTCTGCCAGTGTCTTGGAGAACCCCCATCTCTTGCACACCCACTGGATAACCTTTCTCTCAATGCCAGTCCCTTGTACAAGGCCCTGGTCTCTGCCAGTCACTGGACAGCGTTATTCTCAATGCCAGTCACTTGGACAACCTATTTTTCAGTGCCAGTCACTTGGACAAGGATCAGCTCTCTGCCAGTCATTGGATGGCCTTATTCTCAATGCCAGTGTCTTGGGCAAAATTTTTCTCAATGCCAGTCACTTGGAAAAGCCCATTCTCAATGCCATTTACTTTGACGACCTTCTAATCAATGCCAGTCATTTGCATAAGCCCCTTCTCAATGCCGGTCCTTAGGACAAGGCCCTGCTCTCTGCCATTCACTTGGACAGCCTGATTCTTAATGCACGTCATTTCCACATGCCCCTTCTAAATGCCAGTCAATTGCATAGAGCTCTGCTCTCTACCAGTCACTTGGACAAACTCATTCTCAATGCCAGTCCTTTGGACAAGGCCCTGCTCTCTGCCAGTCTCTTAGACAGCCTTATTCTCAATGCCCGTCAATTGCACAAGGCTCTGCTCTCTACCATTCACCCAGACAACCATTTTCTCAATGCCAGTCTTTTGGACAAGCCCCTTCTCAATGCCATTTACTTGGACAACCTTCTACACAATGTCAGTTATTTGCATAAGCCCCTTCTCAAGGCAAGTCACTCAGACAAGGCCCTGCTCTCTGCCAGTCACTTGCACAACCTAATTCTCAATGCCAGTCACTTGGACAAACTTATACTCAATGGCAGTCATTTGGACAAGACCCAGCTCTCTTCCAGTCACATGGAGAGCTTTATTCTCAATTCCCGTGACTTGCACAAGGCTCAGCTCTCTGCCAGCCATTTGCACAACCTACTTCTCACTGCCAGTCTTTTGGACAAGGCCCTAGTCTCTGCCAGACACTTGCACAGCCTGATTCTCAATGCCTGCACTTGGAAAAGCCCCATATCTCTGCCAGTAACTTGGACAATATTATTCTCAATGCCAGTCACTTGGACAAGGCTCTTTTCAAAGCCAGAATTTTGGACAACCTTCTCAACGCCAGTCATTTGTAAAAGTCCCTTCTCAATGCCCATCACTTAGACCGCCTTATTCTCAATGTCAGGCATTTGGACAAGCTCCTTCTCAATGCCAGTCACTGGGACAAGGCTCTGCTCTCAGCCAGTCACACAGACAACATTCTGGTCAATGCCAGTCACTTGGACAAGCCCCTTCTCAATGCCATTTACCTGGACAACCTTCTACTCCATGCCACTCATTTGCATAAGTCCCTTCTCAATGAGAGTCCTTTGGACAAGGCCCTTTTCTATGCGAATCACTTCGACAAGTTCCTGATCTGTGCCAATCACTTGAACAACCATTTTCTCAATGCCAGTCAAATTTACAAACCTGTACTCTCTGTCAGTCACTTGCACAAACTTATTCTCAATGTCAGTAATTTGGACAAAGCCCTTATCAATGCCAGTCAGTTGGACAAGGCTCTGCTCTCTGCCAGTCAATTGTACAGCCTGATTGTCAATGCCAGTCAAGGGGACAATCCCCATCTCTCTGCTAGTCACTTGGACAATATTACTCTCAATTCCAGACATTTGCACTAGCCGCTTCTCAATGCCAGTCACTTCGAAAATCCCCATATCTCTGCCTGTCACTTGGAGAGCCTAATTCTCAATGCTAGTGACTTGCACAAGGCTCTGCTCTCTGCCAGTCACTCGAACAAACTTTTCCTCAATGCCAGTCATTCGACAAACCTTTTCTCAATGCCAGTAATTTGGACAAACCCCTTCTCAATGCCAGTCACTTGCACAATTTGGACAACTTTCTTCTCTATGCAGGTCATTTGCACAAGCCCCTGCTCTCTGCCAGTCACTTGGACAGCCTTATTCTCAATGCCAGACACTTGCACAAGGACCTGCTCTCTGCCAGTCAATTGCACAGCCTTATTCTCAATGCCCGTCAATTAGACAAGGCTCTGCTCTTTGCCAGTCACTTGCAGAGCCTCATTCTCAATGCCAGTAACTTAGACAAATCCCTGTTCTCTGCCCCTCACTTGGACAAACTTTTCTTCAATGGCAGTCAACTGGACAAGACCCTGCTCTCTGCCAGTGTCTTGGAGAACCCCCATCTCTTGCACACCCACTGGATAACCTTTCTCTCAATGCCAGTCCCTTGTACAAGGCCCTGGTCTCT
Source organism: Myotis daubentonii (assembly GCF_963259705.1). Lineage (NCBI taxonomy): Eukaryota > Metazoa > Chordata > Mammalia > Chiroptera > Vespertilionidae > Myotis > Myotis daubentonii. The sequence goes on along the minus strand of NC_081860.1, from coordinate 17,619,627 downwards.
GCCAGTCACTGGACAGCGTTATTCTCAATGCCAGTCACTTGGTCAAGGATCAGCTCTCTGCCAGTCATTGGATGGCCTTATTCTCAATGCCAGTGTCTTGGGCAAAATTTTTCTCAATGCCAGTCACTTGGAAAAGCCCATTCTCAATGCCATTTACTTTGACGACCTTCTAATCAATGCCAGTCATTTGCATAAGCCCCTTCTCAATGCCAGTCCTAAGGACAAGGCCCTGCTCTCTGCCATTCATGTGGACAGCTTGATTCTTAATGCACGTCATTTCCACATGCCCCTTCTAAATGCAAGTCAATTGCATAGAGCTCTGCTCTCTACCAGTCACTTGGACAAACTTATTTTCAATGCCAGTCACTTGGACAAGGCTCTTTTCGATGCCAGACTTTTGGACAACCTTCTCAACGCCAGTCATTTGTAAAAGTCCCTTCTCAATGCCCATCACTTAGACCGCCTTATTCTCAATGTCAGGCATTTGGACAAGCTCCTTCTCAATGCCAGTCACTGGGACAAGGCTCTGCTCTCTGCCAGTCACACAGACAACATTCTGGTCAATGCCAGTCACTTGGAAAAGCCCCTTCTCAATGCCATTTACCTGGACAACCTTCTACTCAATGCCACTCATTTGCATAAGTCACTTCTCAATGAGAGTCCTTTGGACAAGGCCCTGCTCTCTGCCAGTTACTTGGACAACCTATTTCTCAATGCCAGTCAATTCGACAAGACCCTGCTCAATGCCAGTCACTTAGAAAACTTATTCTCAATGCCAGTTATTTGCAATAGTCCCTTCTCTATGCCAGTAACTAGGACAAGGCCCTGTTCTCTGCCAGTCACTTGGACAACCCCCTACTCAATGCCAGTTACTTGCACAACTTTCTTCTAAATGCCAGACATTTGCAGAAGCTCCTTCTCAATGCCAGTCGCTTGGACAAGGCCCTTCTCTCTGCCAGTCACTTGGACAGCCTGATTCTCAATGGCAGTCACTTGGACAAGCCCCATCATTCTGCCAGTCACTAGGTCAAAATTACTCTCAATGCCAGACATTTGGACAAGGCCCTGCTCTCTGCCAGTCAATTAAACAAACTTCTTCTCAATGTCACTCATTTGCACACGCCGCTTTTCAATGCCAGTCACTTGGACAAAGTTATTCTCAATGCCTGTAATTTGCAAAAGCCCCTTCTCAATGGCAGGTAATTGGACAAGGCCCTGCTCTCTGCCAGTCACTTGGACAACCATTTTCTAAATGCCAGTCAATTTTACAAACCCCTACTCTATGTCAGTCACTTCCACAACTTTATTCTCAATGTCACTCATTTGCACATGCCCCTGCTCAATGCCACCCAACTGCACAAGGCTCTGCTCTATACCACTTACTTGAACAACCTTATTCTCAATGCAAGTCACTTGGACAAGCCCCATCTCTCTGCCAGTCACTTGGACAGCCTGATTGTTAATGCCAGTCACTTGGACAACCCCCTTCTTAATGCCAGTCATTTGCACAAGCCCTTTCTCAATGCCAGTCCTTGGGACAAGGCCTTACTCTCTGCCAGTCACTTGGGCACACCCCGCTCTTTGCCAGTCACTTGGACAGCCTTATTCTCAATGCCCTTCACTTGGAGAAGACCCTGCTCTCTGCCACTCACTTGGACAGGCTGATTCTCAATGCCAGTCACTTGGACAAGGCCCTGCTCTCTGCCAGTCAATTGGACAAGCCCCATTACTCTGTCAGTAACTAGATCAATATTATTCTCAATGCCAGTCACTTGGACAGCCTTATTCTCAATGCCAGTCCTTGGGACAAGGCCCTACTCTCTGCCAGTTTCTTGGACAGCCTTATTCTCAATGCCAGTCACTTGTACACGCCCCTCCTCAATGCCAGTCACTTGGACAAGCCTCTTCTCAATGCCAGTCACTTGGAAAAACTTATTCTCAATGCCAGTCATTTGGACAGTTTTATTCTCAATGCCAGTCATTTGCACAAGCCCTTACTCTCTGTCAGTCACTTGTACAACTTTATTCTCAATGTCAGTAATTTGTTCAAGCGCCTTATCAATGCCAGTCACTTGGACAAACTTATTCTCAATGCCAGTCACTACGACAATATTACTCTCAATGCCAGACATTCGCACTGGTGGCTTCTCACTGCCAGTCACTTGGACAAGACCCTGCTCAATGCCAGTCACTTTGACAACCTTATTCTCAATGTCACTCATTTGCACAGGCCCCTCCTCAATGCCTATCACTTGGACAAGGCGCTGCTCTCTGCAATCACTTGGACAGCCTGATTGTTAATGCCAGTCATTCGGACAAGGCCCTTCTCAATGCCAGCCCTTGGGACAGGACCCTACTCTCTGCCAGTCACTTGGACAACCATATTCTCAATGCCAAACACTTCGGTTATCCCCTGCTCTCTGCCAGTCACTGGGACAGCCTTATTCGCAATGCCAGTCATTTGCAATAGGCCCTTCTCAATGCCCATCACTTGGACAAGGCCCTGCTCTCTACCACTCACTTGGACAGCCTGATTCTCAATGCCAGTCATTTGGACAATTTTATTCTCAATGCCAGTCACTTCGACAAGACCCATCTCTCTGCCAGTCACTTCGGTAGAATTTTTCTCAATGTCAGGCACTTGGAAAAGGCCCTGCTCTCTGCCACTCACATCGACAGCCTGATTCTCAAATCCAGTCATTTGCAGAAGGCTCTGCTCAATCTAGTCACTTGGACAGCTTATTCTAATGCCAGTCACTTTCACAACCTTATTCTCAATGTCTCTCATTTGTACAGGCCACTTCTCATTGCAAGTAACTTGGACAAGGCCCTGCTCTCTGCCAGTCACTTGGACCACCTTATTCTCAATGCCAGTAGTTTTGGACAGCCATATTTTCAATGCAAAACACTTGGGTTATCCCCTGCTCTTTGCCAGTCACTTGGACAACCTATGTCTCAATGCCAGTCAATTGGACAAGGCCCATCTCTCTGCCAGTCACTAGGACAATATTACTCTCAATACCAGACATTTGGACAAGCCTCTTCTCAATGCCAGTCATTTGCATAATCTCCATTTCTCTGCCAGTCATTTGGACAGCCTGATTCTCCATGCCAGTCATTTGCACAAGCCCCTCCTCAATGCCAGTCACTCGGACAAGGCCCTCCTCTGTGCCCGTCACTTGGATAGGCTGATTCTCAATGCCAGTCATTTTTACAGCTTTATTCTCAGTCCAGTCACTTGGACAAGCCCCTTCTCAATGCCCGTCATTTGTACAAGCCCCTTCTCAATGCTAGTCATTGGGACAAGGCCCTACTCTCTGCCAGTCACTTGGAGAGCCTGCTTCTCAATGTCAGTCAATTGGACAAGACCTTGCTCAATGCCAGTATCTTGAACAAACTTATTCTCAATGCCAGTCATTTGCACAAGCCCCTCTTCAATGCCAGTCACTTGGACAAGGCCTTCCTCTGTGCCCGTCACTTGGACAGTCTGATTCTCAATGCCAGTCGTTTTTACAGCTTTATTCTCAGTCCAGTCACTTGGACAAGCCCCTTCTCAATGACAACTTATTTGAACAAACTTCTTCTCAATGGCAGTCATTTGCATAAGCCCTATCTCTCTGCAAGTCACTTGGACAATCATTTTCTCAATGCCAGTTACTTGCACAACTTTCTTCTAAATGCCAGTCATTTTCAAAAACTCCTTCTCAATGCCAGTCACTTGGACAGAGTTCTTCTCAATGCCAGTTACTTGGACAAGGCCCTTCTCAATGACAGTTATTTGCACAAGCCTCTTTTCTATGCGAATCACTTCGACAAGTTCCTGATCTGTGCCAATCACTTGAACAACCATTTTGTCAATGCCAGTCAAATTTACAAACCTGTACTCTCGGTCAGTCACTTGCACAAACTTATTCTCAATGTCAGTAATTTGGACAAAGCCCTTATCAATGCCAGTCACTTGGACACGGCCTTGCACTCTGCCAGTCACTTGGACAGCCTGATTGTCAATGCCAGTCAAGGGGACAATCCCCATCTCTCTGCTAGTCACTTGGACAATATTACTCTCAATTCCAGACATTTGCACTAGCCGCTTCTCAGTGCCAGTCACTTCGAAAATCCCCATATCTCTGCCCGTCACTTGGAGAGCCTAATTCTCAATGCCAGTGACTTGCACGAGGCTCTGCTCTCTGCCAGTCACTTGAACAAACTTTTCCTCAATGCCAGTCATTGGACAAACCTTTCCTCAATGCCAGTCATTGGACAAACCTTTTCTCAATGCCAGTCACTTGGACAAGGCCCTGCTCTCTGCCAGTCACTTGGACAAGCCCCATCATTCTGTCAGACACTAGATCAATATTACTCTCAATGCCAGTCATTTGGACAGTTTTATTCTCAATGCCAGTCACTTCGACAAGACCCATCTCTCTGCCAGTCACTTCGGTAGAATTTTTCTCAATGTCAGGCCCTTGGAAAGGCCCTGCTCTCTGCCACTCACATGGGCAGCCTGATTCTCAAATCCAGTCATTTGCAGAAGGCTCTGCTCTTTTCCAGTCAATTGGACAAAATTCTTCTCAATGCCAGTCATTTGCAGAGGCCCCTTCTCAATGCCAGTCACTTCGACAGCTTTATTCTCAATGCCATTTTCTTGGACAAGCCCTATCTCTCTGCCAGTTGCTTGAATAGCCTTATTCTCAGTGCCAGCCACTTTGGTTATCCCCTGCTCTTTGCCAGTCACTTGGACAACCTATTTCTCAATGCCAGTCACTTGGACAAACTTATTCTCAATGCCAGTCATTTGCACAAGCCCCTCCTCAATGCCAGTGACTTGCACAACCTTATTCTAAATGCCAGTCATTTGCACAAGCCCCTCCTCAATGCCAGTCACTTGGACAAGTCCCTGCTCTATGCCAGTCACTTCGAGAGGCTTATTCTCAATGCCAGTCATTTGCACAAGCTCCTTCTCAATGCCAGTCACTGGGACAAGGCCCTGCTCTTTGCCAGTCACTTGGACAGCCTTATTCTCCATGCCAGTCACTTGGACAAGCCCAATCTCTCTGCCGGTCACTTGGGCAAACTTATTCTCAATATCAGACATTTGCACAAGCCCCTACTCAATGCCAGTCACTTGGACAACCTTCTACTCAATGCCAGTCACTTGGACAAGGTCCTGCTCTCTGTCATTCACTTGAACAGTCTTATTCTCAATGCCAGACACTTGGATAAGCCCCATCTCTCTGCTACTCAATTGGACTAGGCCCTGCTCTCTGCCAGTCACGTGGACAACCATTTTCTCAATGCCAGTCAATTTTACAAACCCCTACTCTCTGTCAGTCACTTGTACAACTTTATTCTCAATGTCAGTATTTTGTACAAGCCCCGTATCCATGCCAGTCACTTGCATAAGGTTCAGCTCTTTGACAGTAAATTGGACAGCCTCATTCTCAATGCCAGTCATTTGCAGAGGCCCCTTCTCAATGCCAGTCACTTGGACAACCTTATTCTCAATGCCAGTAATTTTTTTTTAGTTTTATTGCTTAAAGTATTACAAAGGGTATTACATATTTCAATGCAAAACACTTGGGTTATCCCGTGCTCTTTGCCAGTCACTTGGACAACTTTCTTCTAAATGCCGATCATTTACACAAGCTCCTTCTCAATGCCAGTCACTTGGAAAAGCCCCTTCTCAATGACAAGTTATTGGGACAACCGTCTTCTCAATGCGTCATTTGCATAAGACCCACGTCAATGCCAGTCACATGGACAAGCCCCATCTCTCTGCCAGTCCCTAGGACAATATCACTCTCAATGCCAGACATTTGGACTAGCCCCTCCTCAATGCCCATCACTTGGACAAGCCTCAGCACTCTGCCAGTCACTTCAACAACCTTCTTCTCAATACCAGTCACTCCGGTAAGCCCCTGCTCTCTGGCAGTGTCTTTCACAAACTTATTCTCAGTGCTAGCTGGTGGGTCAAGCCCCTCCTCTCTTCCTGTGACCTGTGCAGCTGTGTTTTAGGAAAATAAATGTGCACAAATAATTCTGAATCTCCTCGTTAAGTTTTTAAAACTGGTGTTGTCTCCGTAGACGCAGTGCTTCCTGCCCCTACACTCCGTGAGTGGCCTTTGGCGTCCACCTCTCCGAAGCAAACCTGTCTCAGGTGCATGTGTGTTGCGTGCAGGGCGTCTCTGAACCCATCTGTGGTTATTCCCTGCTGGTGAGCACTTACCTGACACGGACAGCACACGTGTGGGTCCCCACATGGGGCCTGGGCCGTGAGGGCTGCTGTGAAGCCACTGTCTGTGCCTGCACCCGGGTGAGGAGTGACTCAGAGGCCGCACCACGTACCTGGGTGACCAGGAGGGACTGGCGCAGCGTCGGCGACCGCAAGGACGGAGGTGAGCGGATCTGGCCACATCGCGTCGTCCTTCCGATCGGGCGTGTTGTGCCGCAGCAGCGGAAAGAGGAGGAGAAGAAACTGAGTCAACGGCAGCAGAGGGTCGCACACTCTGCCTCCGGGGCCTCCAGCGGCTGCTGCTGGGCCCACCTGGTTACTGCGCTCGAGTCACTTCAATGCTCACATCCCCTGAGACCCACAGGCACCTACTGTTCCGGCAAATGCCTTCCCAGAAGCCTCCCGCGTTCGATCAATGACACTTTCTCTCACCCGGGGAGGCCGGCAGCCCCCTCATCACCTCACCTCCGGGGCGTGTCACCTCACAGCCCACGTCTCCATGTCCTTGGCTGAGGTCTGCACGGCTGTTTCCGTCCCCGGGGTTTCCTTCCCGCCGGTCCATGACGAGGGTGGCTTCCTGCTGCCTGGACCTAGGAGGTGGGAACTGGACTTGATACACTGTTACGGTCAGAAGTTGAGGAAGAAATCAGACTAAGCCCGGCTGGTGTGGCTCAGTGGTTGAGCACGGACCTAGGAACCAGGAGGTCACTGTTTGATTCCCGGTCAGGGCACGTGCCTGGGTGGCGGGCTCGATCCCCAGTGGGGGGCATGCAGGAGGCAGCCGATCAGTGATTCTCTCTCATCGTTGATGTTTCTCTTTCTCTCTGTCCCTCTCCCTTCCTCTCTGAAATCAATAAAAATATATTTTTATAAAATGGAACTACCATATGATGTAGTAATGCTCCTTCTGGGAACATATCTGGAAAAAGTGAAAGGCACCACCTCAGAAAGCTCTGTGCACCCCCATGTGCACTGCAGCCAAGACATGGGAGCAACCTAATGTCCACTCATGGGTGATTGTGTGTGTGTGTGCGCGCATGTGTGTGTGCGTGTGTATTATTGTCATGAAAAGAGGGAAATCCTCCCCTAACCGGTGTGGCTCAGTGGATAGAGCGTCGGCCTGTGGACTGAAGGGTCCCAGGTTCGATTCCAGTCAAGGGCATGTACCTGGGTTGCGGGCACATCCCCAGTAGGGAGTGTGCAGGAGGCAGCTAATGGATGTTTCTCTCTCATCGATGTTTCTAACTCTCTATCCCTCTCCCTTCCTCTCTGTAAAAAAATCAATAAAATATATTTAAAAAAGAAAAAAAGAAGGAAATCCTGCCATTTGTAACAAGAAGTGGACGGGCCTCAAAGGCATTGCAAGTGAAATAAGTCAGGGGCCCGGGAGATACTGTACGATCTCACTTAGATGCGGAATTAAAAAAAAAAATGTTTAAAAACCAAACAGAGAACAGATTGGTGGTTGCCAGAGGTGGGGGCGGGGGGTTAGAATGGGTGAAGGTAGAAGGTACAAGCTTCCAGTTATGATACAAGTCCTGGGCTGCAACGTGCAGCATGGTGACGATAGCTAACACCACTGCACTGTGAATCTGAACGTTAAGAGAGCACATCTCAAACGTTCTCATCACGCCCTGGCCGGTTTGGCTCAGTGGGTCGAGCATTGGCCTGTAGACTGAAAGGTCCCAGTTTCTTAAAAAAAAAAATTTCTTTTAGCCCTGACCAGTTTGGCTCAGTGGATAGAGCGTCGGCCTGCGGACTGAGGGGTCCCAGGTTCGATTCGTCAAGGGCATGTGCCTTGGTTGCGGGCACATCCCCAGTGGGGAGTGTGCAGGAGGCAGCTGATCGATGTTTCTCTCTCATCGATGTTTCCAACTCTCTATCCCTCCCCCTTCCTCTCTGTAAAAAAATCAATAAAAATATTTAAAAAATTAAAAAATTAAAAAAAATTTTTATTGATTTTTTACAAAGAGGAAGGGAGAGAGATAGAGAGCTGGAAACATCGATGAGAGAGAAACATCGATCAGCTGCCTCCTGCACATCTCCTACTGGGGATGTGCCCACAACCCAGGTACATGCCCTTGACCGGAATCGAACCTGGGACCCTTCAGTCTGCAGGCCGACGCTCTCTCCACTGAGCCAAACCGGTTTCAGCAAGGGCCCAGTGTCTATTCCGGTCACGGCACGTACCTGGCTTGCAGCCTCGGTTCCTGGCCCTGGTCAAGGCGTGTGAGGGAGGCAACCAATCGCTGCGTCTCTCTCACATCGATGTTTCCCTCTCGGTGTCTCCCTCTACCTTCCACTTTCTCCAAATAAAATCAACAGGAAAATACCCGTGGTTGAGGATTAGCAACAGCAAAAAGTTCTCATCCTAAGAAAACACACACACACACACACACACACACACACACACACACACACACACGTGTGTAACGATTTTTGCTGACGGCCGTTAGCGAAACGTGTGACTGATAATCATTTCACACTGTAAACATATATGTGCTCATACTCGTATGCTCCCACCTAACGCTAACACAGTGTTATATCTCCATTTTTTAAAATACATCTAAAAAAAATAAATAAAATAAAATAAAATAAAATACAGGCAGGAGAACTAATTTTCTCCAGCCCAGCGGTCAGGGCATGATGGACCCCACAAGGAAGAGGGCGCCAGGAAGAGCTTCAATTCTAGAAAACACCGTTTCAGGATGTCTGAGGCCCTACCCGGGTGTCCGAGAGCATCCTCAGGATGAGGAACGGACAGAGCCCCGGCTCAGGAGCCGGACTCACCGCCAGACACAGGACCGAGCGGGAGTGAGGAGGCGGGAGGGTGAGACCGAGCCCGCTCTGCCGCCGAGACGTCCAGTGGTCACGCCGGCGCGCCCAGTGGGGGTCCGATGCAGATCCGAGCGGAGCCAGGTCGCTGTCAGCTAGAAAAGCCACACACCAGGGTAAGCGGTCAGGACGGGTTTTATCGGGCATGTACTATGGCAACCGGGAAAGAGTCCAGTGGGGCCTGAGCTCCACGTGGATTTGCTCAGAGGTGACAGAGCCTTTTATTTACTTTTTCCTTTATTGATTAAGGTATTAGATATGTGTCCTGATCCCCCCATTCCCCCCGCCCCCCGCCGCCCCTCCCCTCTCATGCCCTCACCCCCCGGGTGTCTGTGTCCATTGGTTAGGCCTATCTGCTTGCACACAAGTCCTTTGGTTGATCTCTCCCCCTTACCCCCACCCTCCCCTACCTTCCCTCTGAGGTTTGACGGTCTGATCGATGCTTCTCTGTCTCTGGATCTGCTTTTGTTCATCAGTTTATGTTGTTCATCATATTCCATAAATGAGTGAGATCATGGGATATTTATGTTTCTCCGACTGGCTTATTTCGCTTAGCATAACGCTCCCCAGGTCCATCCATGCTGCTGCGAATGGTAAGAACTCCTTCTTTTTTTACAGCAGCGTAGCATTCCATTGTGTGGATGGACCACAGTTTTCTAATCCACTCCTCTGCTGATGGGCACTTAGGCTGTTTCCAAATCTTTGCTATGGTGAATTGTGCTGCAATGAACATAGGGGTGCATATAGCCTTTCTGATTGGTGTTTCTAGTTTCTTGGGGCAGACTAGACCACCAACGTATACCATACACAAAAATAAACTCAAAATGGATAAAGGACTTAAACATAAGCTAGGAAAGCACAAAAATATTGGAGGAATCCACAGGCAGCAAAATCTCGGACAGATGCCAAAGCAATCTCTTTACCGATACAGCTCCTAGGGCAATGGGAACCAACGAAAAAATAAACAAATGGGACTACATCAAAATTAAAAGCTTTTTTAGAGCAACAGAGCCTTTTAAAAGGAGAAAATGAGCCCGGCCAGCGTGGCTCAGTGGTTGAGCGTCGACCTATGAACCTGGAGGTCACGGTTCGATTCCCGGTCAGGGCACAGGCTCGATCCCCAGTGTGGGGCGTGCAGGAGGCAGCCGATCCATGGTTCTCTCTCATCACTGATGTTTCTCTTTCCCTCTCCTCCTCCCTTCCTCTCTGAAATTAATAAAAATATATTCAAAAAATAAAAGGAGAGAAGGAGCCAATAGGGAGGGAGGTGAGTGGGGGATTCAGGAGTCTGGGAAGTGAAAAGTTAGGCGGGAAAGAGGGTGGGCCCACACGGGACGTACCTGGGTGTGTGAACCAGCACACACTGACGTCAGGCTCCTGCCGTCTTCAGAAGGTGCAAACGTCCGGTGATAATACAGGTCCTGGGGCTGGGGCGCCGCTTGCTGACCCTGGTTAACAGCACTGCCTTTTACATCTGCCAGTTGGCAGGCCGGCGGACAGGGTCCTACCACCAGGAGCTGGCGGGGGCCACAGTAACCTGTTTAGGCTGAGTTTTCCCAGGCAGGCACTTCAGGGGGCCCCAGGGTCCATCTAGGGGTGCAGCTTGAGCTCTTAGAAATCTTTCATGTTGGTCCACAGCCTCACAGGCCAGGCGAGGTGTGGATGGACAGGAGGGCTCCGTGGAGCCTGGCCGGGAGAATCTCGGTTCTAGAGGCGACAAGCCCAGAAAGAGGGGCCGTGGGGAGGGAGGGAAGAAGAGGACACCAGGAAGCTGAGAACGATGAAGGATTTCACAGAAGCCGGCCCTGCTGGGGTGCCCCCCATGATGTTAGCTCTGCTATGGGCGCGTCCGCCCAACAGCATATGGAGACAGCCTTCTGCGGGGACAAGGGCGGTTAACCCGAGGTTTGTGTCGGGAAAGCAACGAGCCCCTAAGAGGAGAGGCGCACCGCGGGATGCAGGTGCCAGTGAGGTTTTTTTTTTCCAATTGTTAATCTCTTTATTGATTAAGGTATTACATATGTGACCTCATCCCCCCCATAACCCCTCCCCCCACTCATGCCCTGGCCCCTCTGTTGTCTGTGTCCATTGGTTGGGCTTATATGCAGTGAGGTTTAAGGTCTTGTAAAAGGCCCGCCCCGTGCCTGCCGGCCTCACCTGTCTCGCTCCCATCAGCATCTCCCTGCAGCCCAGGTCTCCTCTCTTCTCTAAGAGGATTCTGGTCTCCACGTCGGAGCCATCACGTGGGGAATTCTCCTCCAATTTGAACGTCTACCCAAGAGCGTTCTTGCCTCTGGCTCAATGCCGGCCCCAGACAAATACAGATGTATTTTTAGAAATTACTGTATAAAAGAGAGAAATACTAAAAGAGAGAACGTTTACTAACATCTGTAGCTGCTACTGAAGGTGTGGCATTCTTATTCAAATAACATCGTTATAAACATAGTTTGAAATTCACATATGAATAGATTAAAACTGAATGGACATATTTTCATTGCATGTAACATATTTAAAATAGCTTTTCTTGAAATGTTCACGTTTATTGCATGTGACTTTGTTATATTTAAAACTGTTTTTGAGATATTAATGTTTATTGCATGTAAAAATAAAATAAAATACATATAAATAAAAAAGCTGAATGGAAAGTCCTATATACCAAAATGAAGAAGTTGGGTTTCACATGATGATTTTTTAAAATATATATTTTTTATTGATTTCAGAGAGGAAGGGAGAGGGAGAGAGAGATAGAAACGTCAATGATGAGAGAGAACCATGGATCGGCTGCCTCCTGCACGCCCCACACTGGGGATCGAGCCCCCAACCCGGGCCTGTGCCCTGACCGGGAATCGAACGGTGACCTCCTGGTTCCTCGGTCGACGCTCAACCCCTGAGCCACATGATGTTTTTTGAATATAACTTTGTGAACGTGAATTAGATATGTCTTTGGCCCGAATTGAGAAGGTGGGACACTCAGCCTTCAGGGTTCCTTTCCTGATGAACCTGGCTGGGGAGTCTGTCAGTGACAAGCCTGAACTTAACGCAGCCAGAAGGGTAAGATGAGGCGAGCACAGCAGCCGCGTCTCTCCCACTGAAGGGAGCGACAAGAGTTGGGAGACTCTGAAAGTAACTATTCAATCCCCGGCCCTGAAAAAGAAACACCTCCAGGTTTGGCAGAATATATCTCTCAGGCCATAAATCAACAGGAGAAAGAGGAAGAACACTGGATTGCGAAGAACTACTGACAGGGCCTGGCCGGTGTGGCTCAGTGGTTGAGCATCAACCTATGAACCAGGAGGTCACCGTTCAATTCCTGGTCAGGGCACGTGCCTGGGTTGGGGGCTCGATCCCCAGTGTCTAGTGTGCAGGAGGCAGCTGGTCAATGATTCTCTCTCATCACGGATGCTTCTGTTTCTCTCTCCCTCTCTATTCTTCTCTGAAATCAATAAAAATGTTTTTTTAAAAAGGAACTACTGCCCTGGCCGGTTTGGCTCAGTGGATGGAGCGTCGGCCTGCAGACTGAAGGGTCCCAGGTTCGATTCTGGTCAAGGGCATGTACCTTGGTTACAGGCACATCCCCAGTAGGAGGTGTGCAGGAGGCAGCTGATGGATGTTTCTCTCTCATCGAGGTTTCTAACTCTCTATCCCTCTCCCTTTCTTTCTGTAAAAAAAAAAATCAAAAAAATATATTTTTAAAAAAAGGAACTACTGAAACAGTTGGCGCTGCGTTTTCTTTTCTGTCCTGTGTGTATCTCCTAGCCTGAACTTAACGCATCGAGAAACCCAGAAGTGAGTGAGTACTGGTGGTGAAAAGCCCTCTCGTTGGAGCCTGAGGATTAAAAGTTCAGGGATCACAGTTTCCCTCCCCCCTCTCCCCGCCTGCCTTTCTTTTCTCCAATCTCTCCCTCCCAAATCAGGAGATCTCCCTGTTGTCATGGTGACAGCGGCAGCTAAGGGAGGTCACACACAAAAAAAACAATGAGTAGGAAAACTTTCTCCTCCCCTGGGAGGGGTTGTAGTTCCAAGACCCTGGGGCCAACCCCTCATTATTTTTATTCTTCTCTCTTTCTACCCTCTGACCACATCAACCAATGAATGCATGAATAAGTGGAACAGCAACACACTCTCTCTCTCTCTCTCTCTCTCTCTCCCTCTCTCTCTCTCTCTCCCTTTCCTCTGTCTCTCTAAAAAATCAATCAATCAATAAAATAATCTATTTCAAAAAGAACAGTGGTAGTATACAGCATTGATCAATTTCTGGAATCATTGGTATCAGAGAATTTCCTTAACTGAAAAATAAAATCACACTATTTTTCTTTTCCATCTTCTTTCTTTTTGGTTACTGACAAAAACCGCTGCTCGACGAAACTCCTCCTCAGGCCCCTGAAACTTCCCCTTCGTCCCAGCGACTAGCATGCACTTCCTTATAAAACCTAATTTTAGCAAGAACCCTGCGAAGGCACTTTCTTTGCCAGAGACTCCCACCCCAGATGACTGACCATCCTCAATATCCAATCAAACAACAACAACTCCAACTCCTCCTCCTCCTCCTCCTCCTTCCCCCCCAGTTTGTGTCTGATGAGCCCAATCTGCCTTCAGCAGGAATCCTGTTAGGTCGATGTTGCCAGAACCTCTCTTACTCCTGTTTCCTCTTAGTAATGTTTTTTTTTTTTTTGGTATATTTTTTAAAAATATATTTTTTAATTGATTTCAGAGAGGAAGGGATGGGGAGAGAGAGAGAGAAAAAAACACCCATGATGAGAGAGAATCATGGATCAGCTGCCTCCTTCACGCCCCACGCTGGGGATCGAGCCTGCAACCCGGGCCTGTGCCCTGACGGGGAATCGAACCCTGACCTCCTGGTTCATAGGTTGAAGCTCAACCACGGAGCCACACCGGCCGGGCTTGTGATATTTTATATGCTGACTCTCACCCTACTCCTTGGCTATCAATTCTCACTTGCCTTTGCCATATTTGGGATTGAGCCTAATCTTTCTCCTTTACTGTAAAGCCCCATTGCATTGGCCACTGTACCTATTACAATGGTCCTGAATACAGTCGGCCTTCCCGTCTTTGTCACTGAATTATTTCTTTAACACTACCACCAACATATCTAAAAAAAAAAAAAAAAAAAAAAAAAAAAAAAAAAAAGAGTATACTTTAAAAAAATACCAGGGGATGGAACAGTAGACCCAACTAATCCGTATAGCAGACCATAGTGTCTTTATGTCGGATGGGGATCTCTCCCTTCCCCTTACCTTCTGTAATATTCTTGAATTTAAATCCTTTATTGATTAAAGTACTACATGTCTCCTTTCCGCACCCCCCCCCCTTGACCTCTCCCCGGCCTCTCCCACCCCCCACCTTCTGTCATATTGCCTAGACATTTCCTCATACAGCACGGAACGCAGATAAACTCAAAATAATTAACAAAAAAAAATCAAAATATGCATGACTTCCGAGGCTGGATACACGACAGTGTCGTTTAACCAGAATAAGCAAGGAGCTGAGATTAACCTCCAGGGTCGGACACGACCTTTTTATTGATCAAATCAGGCCGTTGATGCTCCAGCTCTGCTGGAACCACAGCCGCGCCCTCTGGGTACGTGTGGCCCACGGCTGCTTCCACGTAGCCACTGCAGAGGGGAGCACCTGGCACAGAGACCAGGAGGTCCCCCCACGCATGCAACACCGGCCCTGGCCGGCGTGGCTCAGCGGACAGAGCGTCGGCCTGCGCACTGAAGGGTCCCGGGTTCGAATCCAGTCAAGGGCACAGGCCGGGGTTGTGGCTCCATCCCCAGTGGGGGGCGTGCAGGAGGCAGCTGACCCATGATTGTTTCTCATCGCTGATGCGTCTCTCCCCCTCTCCCTCTCTGAAATCAATCAATCAGTAAAAATATGTAATATCTGGTCCTTTACAGGAAAAAAAAAAAACCACCCCAAATTTCCAGCCTTGGAATTACAGTTTGGGGGACATTTTTAAAAAGGAAAAGGGAAGCCAGAACAGGAAGGGTCACGTGGTAAACCTGAGGGGCACCAAGGGGGGTACATTGGGGAGAAATTGGGGTGAAATTGGGGTGACATTGGGGAGACATTGGGGAGGCGGCTGAGTAATCCGTTTCACCGCGAGAGCAAAGGGAGAGGAAGACACAGGGGCACCCAGGGCAGAGCAAGGCCCAACTGCCGTTTGAAAGGTTGTGAAACTTTGCCAAACCTGCACAATTTTTAAAAAAATGACGCCTGATGTGAACACGGAAACTGGAGTGTGTGTGTGTGTTGGGGGGGCGGGGGGAGAGTCTCACTTGAAGGCCCTAAAAGCCCCTCATATGAAAGATAGATGTTTTCTTGGAAAAAAAATTTTAAAATTAGAGAATCAATTAAGCATCTTAACGGCAGGCTAAAAATGATGAAGATTACAAAAACTGCTTTCCCACAGGAAAGACCTCGAGTTCAGAAATATGAGAACTATTTCAACCTTCCCAGTGAAGGCGCTAAACAAACGGGAAAGCGGTTCCTGTTTTTAAAGGAAGGGCAGGCATTTACGGTTTTAGGCAAATGCTTGCTAACAATAAAACGGGGAAACGCCCCGGGACATAGTTTTTCGGAAAGAAAAAGAAACACACACACACAAAAGAAACAAAAAAAAAAAACACCGAGGTTAACACAAAGTTTAAAAGCTAGAATGAAAACGATGATACGTAGCCTAGAGAGGGAAGTTATTGGAGAGGAGAATACTTTTATTTTTAAAGTTTTTTTGCGGCGCAAACGACCCACAGGAAATCCCCACCGGTGCCTTAAGGAGAAGGGACCGGAAGAAGATGGCGGAAACGGAAACCGGAAGGGAAAAGAAAGGACGCTGCACGCCTCCCGGCCCCGCCCACTCCCGGCGGACTCGCACAGGACCCGCCCCTGGCGCTGCGGCTGGCCTGCGAGCTACGTGACCTTCCCGCCGTGCACTGCGAGCGAGCGAGCGAGCCGGCGGCACTCGCGCCATGGCCGCGCGCAGACAGCGGCGACAGGCCGGCCGCTCTGGCCGCTGTCCGCGCGGCCAGGGTGCGATCCGCGGGCTCTCGGGGGCCGCCGCTCCACCCGATCGGACTGCAGGCCGGACGTTTTAAACAATATCCCAGCAGGGCTTTCGCTATATAGAGAGGGAGACCGGAGAGGGAAACGGTGTTTGTAAACACAGGGCGGAACTAGTGTTACGAGCTTATGTGCGCCGTGTACGTGAGTGTTCACCGTAACACACGCCGGCGCGCCCCTACCGGTGAATGAAGTCAGTGCATCAAACCAGCAGCATGCGCGCCCACCCTCCTTTAACTCTTCAGGGACAAGCAGAAGCTGTAAAGTGGACTGGGGCCAGGTTTCCCTGAGTCTTTACTGAGAATAATTAGAGATCACGTTTCTCCCACCTCACCCCCTCCGCCTCCTGCAGAAATGAGGCATTAAGTGTCACTTCCTTTTTAAGTTTCACTTTTGAAATAAATATATATAGGGTGTCTCCCCCCCAAAAAGCGTAAACAGCTGATAGCTCCATGGATGTTTCCTTATTTTCAGCTTGAACCCACTGGAATTCATAATTATTCAAAGTGTGCATACATTTTTGGGGGGGCGGGGGCGCCCTGTATTTAAACCCCCTGCTCCAGTGAACACAGGCATTTCTGGCTCCCGGATCCCATCTTTTTTTTTTTTCCCCCTGAACTTTTTAGCTCCCTTGTCCCCGGCCTCCCATCTTTCCCGATGCTAGATGGCGCTGTGAGTCCGGGGGTCCCTGATTCCCCCCCAGAAACAGCAGAGCAAGGACGTCTGAAATCTGAGAAGGGGAGTTTTAAGAGGAGAAGTAACCTGTGTTGGGAGCTGGACTGCCTCCTTCTAGGAAGTCCGACTCCAGCAAAGCAAGGCCGTTCCCCTGAAAACACTCCGTTTTTCTGGGGCCAGCCTGAGGCTTGCTTTCTCTCTCGTTTCCCCCACCCCGTACTCTTCAGTTGCCTCAAAGAGTTTGACTCTAAACCAGCGGTTCTCAACCTTCCTGATGCCGTGACCCTTTCACACGGTTCCTCATGTGGTGGGGACCCCCAATTTCATTGTTACAAATTGAACATCATGAAAAAACAGTGATTCATCACAAAAACAACATGTCATTATATATGTGCTTTCCAGATGGTCTTAGGAGACCCCTGTGAAAGGGTCGTGTGACCCCCAAAGGGGTTGCGACCCACAGGTTGAGAACCGCTGCTCTAAACTGTATTTTCCCCCTTTAAAGTGTACAAGACTGCCCTAGCTGGTGTGGTTCAGTGGGTAGAGCGTTGGCCTGCAGACTGACAGGTCCCAGGTTCGATTCGGGTCAAGGGCACATGCCCGGGTTGTGGGTTCGATGCCCAGAGAGTGGTGTGCAGGAGGCATCCGATCAACGACTCTCTTTCATCGTTGATGTTTCTCTCTCTCCCCTCCTTTCCCCTGAAATCAATAAAAATATCTTTTAAAAAATGTATACGATTCCCAAACTCTCATTTTAATTACACCAGCTGTGGTCCTAGTAATCAGACCCTGATGAAACCAAACCAACCAACCAAACAAACAAACAAACAAAAAACCACTATAAAATCCCAACACGTTAACATGTAATAAAATCCTACAAAAACCTAGCCCAGGCAGCATGCATTTCCAGCTTTCGTCAGGGGTTCTGAAATGGCTACTTGCCACGTGGTATCTCAGATCTTTCGACTTCTATGCATTCGCTGGTCCCTCTGTGAATACAAGTCAGTCCGTATTCCGTCGTCCCTAGCGCTGATGTGTGTGGCTTCTGCTACTTATCCTTTATGTATTCAATCATAAATTGCTTCCTCCAGGAAACCTTCAACGACCCCTTAAATTCCGGTTGCATAGCAGTACATCCTGTGGCTTGCGACAGAGTAACACAGGGTCCTCGCTAATGCACGTCTAGTCTGATTTCCGTTGCTGCTTTAAATCTCTACTTGACTGATGGCTCATGTGAAGGAGACACTGGATCTTTGCTGTTCATGTATCCAGGCCACACAGGAGGCAATCCTCACATGCCATAAAACTGTCACTCAATTTTTTTTTTTTTTTTTAGTTTTCCAAAAACGAATGGGTCAAACTCAATTGTCTTCACATATACCAATACTAGTGAATAACTGGGTAGAGAAGCTAAATTATATTTTACAAGAGCATCAGAAATATGATCTACAGCCCTACCTCGTTTGGCTTAGTAGATAGAGCGTCGGCCTGTGGACTGAAGGGTCCTGGGTTCGATTCTGGTCAAGGGCATATGCCCGGGGTTGCGGGCTCGATCCCCAGTAGGGGGCGTGCAGGAGGCAGCTGATCAATGATTCTCTCTCATCATGGATGTTTCTATCTCTCTCTCTCCCTCTCCCTTCCTCTCTAAAATCAATTTAAAAAATATATATATATTTTAAAGGGAGAAAAGAAAAAATGATCAACATAGGGATAAACTACAAAGGGACACAACAGAAATTTGGGGGATGATGAAAAATGTTCTGGATCTGAATGCTGGTTGTGCTTGCATGCCTGGATGCATGTGTTGAAATACACTGAACTATCTACTGGAAAAAAAGATGAATGTGAGCTGAATAAACCCAACTTAAAAAGAAATGGGTTATGGTATCCATGTCCTTACTTTTGTTCTTTCCTTCTTTAATCAGTAGTGCCCCCCCGAAATGTTACAAATAGGGTTAGCACTTTTGGATCTCATGTTCCACTTTTAAAATGTGGGCATGTCAGTGGGCACCATATAATGGGTTCTTTGATTTTTTTGGGGGGGGGGGCTGCCACTTGCTACTATAGGTCACAGCTCGAGGCCATCCCCCCTGCAGAGAGAGTATTTGGAGAGTTGTATTGTCACCAGGCCAAAGGTGAGATACCAAGGCCACTTCTCAGTGTGGTGTCCAAAGAATGTGCTGCCAAAGAGCCCTGGGGAGGAGGCAGGCAGATAAAACATTTAACATTCCCGATTTGTTTGGGGTTTTTTGCTACTTACGTGCCATTGGCCACTGGGCTTTCATACTGAGGCATGAGCCGTGTGGAGTCTGGCTGCTGGGCTGTTGGTCCAGTCCGGCCATTGTCTGTGTGGCTTCGGGCAAGTGTCTTCACCCACCCACCCGTGCCTCAGATTTCTGATCTGGAAAATAGTGACAAGAGTCTTGATGTGGCCGCAGCCCGTTTGGCTCAATGGGTAGAGCACTGACCCTCGGACTGAAGGGACCCGGGTTCGATTCTGGCCAAGGGCACAGATGTACCTTGTCCAGGAGGTGCAGGAGGCAATCAGTCAATGTGTCTCTCTCATATCGATGTTTCTCTCTGTCTCTCCCTCTCCCTTCCATTCTCTCTAAAAATCAATGGGAAAATATCGTTGGGTGCGGAGTAACAAAAAAATAAATAAATAGAGCCCTAACCGGTTTAGCTCAGTGGATAGAGCGTCAGCCTGCGGACTGAAGGGTCCCAGGTTCGATTCCGGTCACGGGCATGTACCTTGGTTGTGGGCACATCCCCAGTAGGGGGTGTGCAGGAGGCAGCTGATCAATGTTTCTCTCTCATCGATGTTTCTAACTCTCTATCCCTCTCCCTTCCTCTCTGTAAAAAAAATCAATAAAATATATTTTAAATAAAAAAATAAATAGAGGTGGGGAAAAAAGGGGTCTTGATGTGGTATTTTGAAACGGAGAGGTCAGAATCCATCTGGATCTGAATACTGTGGCTGATACCCACTGGTATCTTACTGTCTGTTGAGCACGGTTCTCGGAACTCTCCGTGAATGTCCCACAGCAGCGCGGGGCTGAGTCTTAGCTCGGGTTCTGTCCCCTGGAGTGACTCCACAAGACGCATGTTAGCAGTCGGGGTTTCTACGCGGGGAGTCCCAGACCCAGTTCCCCATGTCCCTCTGTCCGGGTGGCTATTCTGTCTTTTTTTCCTTTAAATGTTCACTTTTTTTTTTTGATGCTTTTTAAATTGATGTTTAGAGACATAGGAAAGGAGAGGGAGAGACAGAAGCATGGATGAGAGAGACACATTGATCGGCTGCCTCCTGCACCTCCCCGCCAATCAGGGATGGAGCCTGCAACCCGGGCACGTGCCCTGACTGAGAATCAAACCAGAGACCTCTTGGTGCACAGGGTGATGCTCAACCACTGAGCCACACAGGCTGGGCGAGATGGCTATTCTGATTCTACGTTCAGAATCTCTCCAGGGGAGGTGGGGGTGGTTTCCTCCTGACTCCTGATCCAAAAACCAAGAAGTAAGCAGTAGCCAGTTTGTGCTCTGCGGCTTTTTCTTTTTTCTTTTTTTTTTTTAAATAAATATATTTTATTGATTTTTTACAGAGAGGAAGGGAGAGGGATAGAGAGTTAGAAACATCGATGAGAGAGAAACATCCATCAGCTGCCTCCTGCACACACCCCACTGGGGATGTGCCCACAACCAAGGTACATGCCCTTGACTGGAATCAAACCTGGGACCCTTTAGTCTGCAGGCCGACGCTCTATCCACTGAGCCAAACCGGTTAGGGCCTCTGCGGCATTTCTGTTCTGTACTGCTGCTCACCAGCTTCAGAGACACCTCCCTGACATTAACACTAAAGTATGTCTTGAGCCCTAGCTGGTTTGGCTCAGTGGATAGAGCGTTGACCTGCGGACTAAAGGGTCCCGGGTTCGATTCCGGTCGGGGGCACATGCCTGGGTGGCAGGCTCGACCCCCGGTGGGAGGTGTGCAGGAGGCTGCTGATCAACGATTCTCTCTCATCACTGATGTTTCTATCTCTCTCTCCCTCTCCCTTCCTTTCTCAAATCAATAAAAATATATTTTTAAAGTAAAATATGTCTTTTTTTAAAAAATATATTTTATTGATTTTTTACAGAGAGGAAGGGAGAGAGAGAGAGAGTTAGAAACATCGATGAGGGAGAAACATCGATCAGTTGCCTCCTGCACACCTCCCACCGGGGATGCGCCCGCAACCCAGGTACATGCCCCCGACCGGAATCGAACCCGGGACCCCTCAGTCCGCAGGCCGACGCTCCATCCACTGAGCCAAACCGGTTTCGGCTAAAATATGTCTTGAGTATAAACAAGTGCTATCTACACATTTAATTCCCACAAATCTTTTTTTTCCCTGGTTAATCCTCACCTGAGGATATTTTTCCATTGATTTTTAGAGAAAGTGGAAGAGGGGAGAAACACTGGTGTGACAGAGACACATCAACTGGTCGCCTTCTGAACGGGCCTGGACTAGGGCCGGGACCGAGCCTGCCACTGAGGTACGTGCCCTTGACCGGAATCGAACCCGGGACCCTTCAGTCCACAAACTGACCCTCTATGCACTGAGCCAAACCGGCCAGGGCCCCTCAAATCTTTATGAGGGGGCCACTGTTGTTACTGGCATGGAGCTTATAACAAAATCATGTCTTTAAAACATGGCTGGCAGCCATCAATGATTCTGTCTCATCCTTGATATTTCTCTCTCTCTCTCTCTCTCTCTCTCTCTCTCTATATATATATATATATATATATATATATATATATATATATATATATATATATATATCTCCCTCCCTCCCTTCTCTGAAATCAATAAAAGTATATTTTTAAAAATCGCATGGCTGGCAGCCTTGGGTCTAGTAAACGGTAGAAACAGGAAAGCCTCGGTCAGTCCCCTAGGTTCCTGTTTCACCAGCTTCTTAGGAGCGTGTCGAGCTGGAAGCAGCACTGGGATGGGGCCCTGCCTGGAGTGGCCGGGATACAGACGACGAGAGGGTGACAGACTCTGCACACTGTTCGCGCAAGACCTACCTCGGGCCCTGGCCGGTATGGCTCAGTGGACAGAGCGTCGGCCTGCGGACCGAAGGGTCCCAGGTCCTATTCCGGCCAAGGGCACGTACCTCAGTTGCAGGCTCCTCCCTGGCCCGGGCCGCGTGCAGGAGGCAACCAATCGATGTGTTTCTCTCGCGTCGATATTTCTTTCTGTCTTTCCCTCTCTCTTCCACTCTCTCTGAAAAAATCAATGGAAAAATATCCTTTGGTGAGGATTCACACACACAAAAAAAACAAAAAATAGGAAAAGACCTACCTTGGTGAACTTCATCATTGTCCTCTGAGTCCGGCGATAAGATGGGGGGCGCCGTGCCAGCTCGCATGCAGACAGGGTTGCTGGGAGCATCATGGGGCCACGGAGACGCGGGTCACAGAACTAGGGGGGGGGGAAGTGCAGGAGGAAAAGGCAAAGTCATGAGAAAGTCATCGGAACATGGCCTTCCACCCTTTCACCTCTTGACGGCAAAAAAGACAGAGGGCTTGCCCTGGCCGTTGTAGCTCAGGGGTTTGAGCATCAGCCCTCGCACCAAAGGGTCCAGGGTTCGATTCCTGGTCAAGGGCACATACCTGGGTTGCAGGTCCAATCTCCACCTTGGTGGGGCACATTCAGGAGGCAACCAGTTGATGTGTCACTCTACATCGATGTCTCTCTTTCCCTCCCTTCCTCCCTCTGTCCTTCCTGTCCCTTAGACTCTCTCTCTCCCTCCTTTTTACTCTCCCTAAAAAAAAATCAATGGAAATAATTTCCTTGGGTGAGGATTAAACAAAAATAAAATAAGAATACAAAGGTCTTGTCCGACCAGTATGGCTCAGTGGTTGAGCACCGACTTATGAATCAGGAGGCCATGTTTCAATTCCCAGTCAGGGCACATGTCCAGGTTACAGCTCAATCTCCATTGGGGTCGGGGGGGGGAGAGGGGGGCGGTATGCAGAAGGCATCCAATCAGTGATTCTCTCTCATCACTGATGTTTCTATCTCTCTCTCTCCATCGCCCTTCTAAAATCAATAAAAACAGCCCTAGCTGGTTTGGCTCAGTGGATAGAGCGTCGGCCTGTGGACTGAGGGGTCCCGGGTTCGATTCTGGTCAAGGGCGCGTGCCTGGGTTGCAGGAGGCGGCCAATTGATGGTTCTCTCTCATCATCGATGTTTCTGTTCCTCCCTCTCCCTTCCTCTCTGAAATCAACAAAAATATATTTTCGAAAGTAATAATAAAACCAATAAAGACATATTTTTTAAAAATTAAGGTTGATGGTCTCATAGAGTGACGATGAGGAGTAATTTTTTTCCTGAGACCTGACCTTTAGAGTCTGTAGATAGAGTGTTCACCCCACACCCCACCTCGCAGAGCTCCTGACTGCGGACATACCCTTTGGAGTAAACGCACCCATCAAGGGAGCACGGGTTTGCTCTGTTGGTTGCTCACATCATCATAAGCCCAGAACAAAGGGTCCCTCCCGAATAGTTTTTATGGCCATTAATTCGAGGATTGCATCGCTTGCATAGCAGACACAGGCTACTGCGTCTCAGAGATGCCCCTGTTAAGGCTGCTTCCTTGTTAGAGGGTGTGTTTCTTTCTACGGAAACCTGCTGGCACTGGTGCCTTTCACGTTAAAGACCCCAAGTAGGTCCTAGTGTGCTCATGGGAGCCTTGAATTGCTTCTACCCAAAGGCTGCTTTTGTGTCTCTTGTTATAGATATAGATATAGACATAGACATAGACATAGACATAGACATAGACATAGACATAGACATAGACATAGATATAGATATAGATCTATATTGACTTTTGAGAGAGGGAGGGAGAGGGACAGAAACATCAATGACGAGAGAGAATCATTGATGGGCTGCCTCCTGCACGCCCACCCCCATCCTGGGGATCCAGCCCGCAACCCGGGCTTGTGCCCTGATGGGGAACCAAACCCTGACCTCCGGATTCATGGGTGGATGCTCAACCACTGAGCCACACGGGTGGGCTGGGTCTCTTGGTTTCACGGGAGGCATTCCCCGTTGGACGCCGACGGAGGTCACCCCGCAAACAGCCTGTTCCCAAAGACCTATGTCCGAGAGGGGTCAAAGGTTGAGCCTGGAACAATAGACATCAATGAATCAGCGAAATGACCAGAGAGGTGGATACGTGCAATTTCTGGAAAACACTCCCAACAGGGACCGTGCCTTGTCTGCCTTTCCAAAATAACTAACAACAACAACAACAACAACAATAATAATAATAATAACAACCATGCAATGTAGTGAAGAGAGACGTCTGAAAAGATGACCCTAACGGGAGAAATATGATGAGGCACGCCATGCAATCAATATACAGACGATGCCGGCTATAATAGACTTGTCCCCGTAAAAGCCCCCCTAATCCTAGGAACCCCTGTCACCCCAATAAAAGTCATTAATTTTTTTTAAAGAAAAATGATTATGAATGCATTGCGGGTGGGGGGGGAAGAGAAAGGTGTACACCATGCAAAACAGAGGGAGCTGGCCGTAGACCCGACTTGTGTCATCTGCAGCCATGCGCGTCTGTACAGCTGAGGCAGGTCTGCACGCGAACGCGGAAAAGCGAGAAGGAATACCTGTGACAGCACCGGCCTGGAGGGGGACAGACAGCAGGCAGGGCGGCTCCGGAGCGGGTTCTCCAAACCGGCCCCAGCCCCAGCGCGGACAGCGGGCCTCCCCGCCCCGGTGCAGCCGACCCCCCGGCGGAGAGGAGGCCGGTGGCCCCCGCGGGGCCCGGACGCCCTGTGTCCGGCAGGCCCCGCCCTCGGGTGGATGGGCGACGCTGGGAGGGGGCAATGGGTTGAGCTCGCTCGGGGAGGCCGTCTGCGCGTGCGCAGGAGGCGCCCACCCCTGCTGGCTTTGGGGGTTGCGGAGCCTGGAAGAGAAATTCCTGGAGGCCCCAGGGAAGCCGAAGGGGGGGCGTGTCAGGGGAGACAAAAAAAAAGTGCACTGGGCAAGGCCTCTCCATAGTTAAAGCGGGGGATGGTGTTGGGGAGATCGCGCTAAAATGAGCAAGAATTCTGGGGACATAAATTTCAACGTTTTGTATCGCATCCTGGCTGGGGCGGGGGGGTGAGGGTGGAGGTGAGGGGGGGCGTGGGTATGGGCAGTTAGAGACACGCAGACCTGGAATCATGGTCCTAGGGAACCATCCCCCTCATTTTTTTTTTGGTTAGGAGTGGTCTAGGTATTGTGGTTATCAGGAACACCCTATGGCCTGGCCGGTGTGGCTCAGTGGTTGGGCGTCCACGTAGGAACCAGGAGGTCAGAGGTTCGATTCCCAGGCAGGACACATGCCCAGGTTGCAGGCTTGATCCCCAGTAAGGAGTGTGCAGGAGGCGGCTCATCAGTGCTCCTCTCCCATCATTGATGTGTCTATCTCCCTCCCCCGTCCTCTCTGAAGTCAATTAAAAGTATAGACACTAAAACAGTGGTTCTCAACCTTCCTAATGCCGCGACCCTTTAAATACAGTTCCTCATGTTGTGGTGACCCCCAACCATGAAATTATTTTTTGTTGCTACTTCATCACTGTCATGTTGCTGCTGTTATGAATCGTCATGTAAATATCTGATAGGCAGGATGGATTTTCACTGTTACAAATTGAACATATAATTAAAGCATAGTGGTTAATCACAAAAACAACATGTAATTATATATGTGTTTTCTGATGGTCTTAGGCGACCCCTGTGAAAGGGTCGTTCGACCCCCAAAGGGGTCGCGACCCACAGGTTGAGAACCGCAGCACTACAAGCTTAAATTTAAAAAGAATACCCTTATTGCCCTGGCCTACAGGTAGCTCAGTTGGTTAGAGCATTGTCCTTATACACCAAGGTCATGGGTTTGATCACTGGTCAGGGCACATGCAAGAATCAATCAATGTTTCTCTCTCTTCCTCTCTGAAAATCAATAAATACATTTTAAAAAAAGAATACCCTTATTTCGTAAGCATGCAGGCAGCAATGTCATAAGGTCATATTTATTCTAACATCCTCGACTTCACACATGTGGATATAGATGAGTTTGCTCCAGTAGTGTGTTGATCATTTCAAACCGGGTGGTTTGATATAGGTGTTCATTTTACCATTCCTTCTGCTTTTCTATTTAAAAAAAAATCCATTTTCATTATGCATTTAAAAACAGGCAATTCAAGAAAAATGTTATGTGCCAGATTATATACGAAAAGGCGAAAGGTGCTAGGATATCAAATCTTGCATGAGCTGTTTCAGTCCCGTAAATATTTCCCAACTTTCTGTAACAATCAAATCATATTGGCCCTGGCGGGTCTGGCTCGGTGGTTGAGTGTCCGCCTGCAGCCTGAAGGGTCCTGGGTTCAATTCCCCGTCAGGGCACATGCCTGGGTTTTGGGCTTCATCCCCAGTAGGGGGCGTGCAGGAGGCAGCTGATCCATGATTCTCTCTCATCATGGGTGTTTCTATCTCTCTCTCCCTCTCCCTTCCTCTCTGAAATCAATAAAAAATAAAAAATTATATTGAATGAGTTTCCTTTTCTGCACAGCTGCTGATTCTGAGTTTTAAGACTGTCCTTGACCCTCCCCCGTGTGGACGCCAGGTGGCGCTGTGAGCCGCCTGCAACGAATTTCAGGATCAAGGCATCCCTCCCACCCACACGTGCACATGACAGGACCCCGCGCGCGGGTGGGAAAGCGCACATGGATGAAATTGGTACGAAATCGTCTGCTGTCACCTTCTGGCAAGATCACCTGCGTGGAAACTTGTCAATAGGAGACGTGGAAATGGCAATGTGATATTGCAGCCTCTGATCCATAGATGTTTCCTACTATTACTGTACTCACACATTCAAACAGTTTTTATAACTGCATTTATTAAGTTAAGTAAAGGCGTCATCGGTTTTTATTTTTATTGATTTTTATATCTTTATTGATTTCAGAGAGGACGGGAGAGGGAGAGAGAGAAACAGAAACATCAGTGATGAGAGAATCATTGATCGGCTGCCTCCTGCAGGCCCCACACTCACCACAGAAAGGTCACAGGGTTTGATTCCCCTTCAGGGCTCATGCCTGGATTCCGATTTCGCCTACGAGAGGCAACCGATCAATGTTTCTCTCTCACATTTACCGCTCTCTCTCTCTCTCCCTCTCTCAAAAAAAAACAAAACAAAAAAAACAATAAACATATCCTCAGATGACAATTAAAAAAACACACAATATTATAAACAGTAACAACAAAATCTTAGGTGTAAGTCTAACAAAACGTATGCGGGATTTTTATGCTGAAAATTGCAGAACACTAATAAAAAAATCAAACAAAGCCAAAATCAGTGGAAAGAGAAACCTTGTTCATACAGTGGATGATTCAACATAGCAAAGGTGTCAATTCTTCCCAAACGGATATATAGATGTAAAGAAATTCCTATGAAATTTAAGCAAACTTTTTTTTGTAGACGTTAACAAGCATATCCTAAAATTTGTATGCAAAGTCAAAGTAACTAAAGCAGCTAACATAATTTTGGAAAAGAACATGTTTGTAGGGGGATAGAGACATATATCCATAGAACAGAATAGAGTTTGTAAATGGACCTACACAAAAAAATAGCCAAAACATTTTTGACAAAGGCATAAAAAGAATTCAGTAAAAAAATAATTTTTAAATAGTTGATGTTGGCTGTACATCCAATACACACATTCTCTCTCTCTCTCTCTCTCTCTCTCTCTCTCTCTCTCTCTCTCTCTCTCTCCCAACCTCAACTCACATGTCACACCTTATACAAAAATAAACCCAAGTGGACCATTTATTTACATTTAAAATGTTAAACTGTAAAACTTCAAGAAAATTTGTTGACTTAAATTTAGAGATTTTAGATATGACACTAAAAGCACAATCTACAAAAGAAAAAAAATTGATAAATTGGACTTATTCAAAATGAATAACTTCCACTCTGTGAAAGATATTAAGAGGCTGAAAAGCCAAGGTGAAAATACAGGAAATCGGTGAAAATATTTGCAAGTTATCTTTCTGACAAAGGACTTACATCTAGAAAATATAGAGAACCATTTAAGACAGCAGTTCTCAACTTGTGGGTCGCGACCCCTTTGGCGGTCGAATGACCCTTTCAGAGGGGTTGCTTAAGACCATCCTGCATATCAGATATTTACATGACGATTCATCACAGTAGCAACATTACAGTTATGAAGTAGCAACGAAAATAATTTTATGGTTGGGTCACAACGGGAGGAACTATATTTAAAGAGTCAGAAGGTTGAGAACCACTGCAGCCAAATAGTAAGACAGGAAAAAATCTAATTAAATAATGGGAAAGTCTTGAATAGACATTTCACCCAAGAAAAGACATGCATGGCACATGAGCACAGGAAAGAGATTCAGTATTCCTTAGCTGTTAGGAAAATTCAAATTAATGCCACTAGGTGATGCCACTGTACTTACTAAAATGAATTAAATTAAAAAAAAAAAACCCTGACAATATCAAATGGTGTTGGAAATATAAAATTTTAAAGCAATACATGGCACATGTAGCCAAAAATAAAACAGTTATCATTGTGTGGTTTGTATACAGATATACATGGGAAAATATATAGAGAAATAAACATATGCATTTCACAGGCATAGGTTTGAAGGTCATAAAAAAAGTCATCAAAGTATTGATGTTGGTGGTTATAACCTGCAGGGGTTAGAAGATAGGTGATGGTTTTTCATTAGGTAATTTCTGTCTAGGTATCATTCGAATGTTTATCACCAAAAAAAAAAAATCTTCCTTCAAAAATCAGAATGCTGACACAGAAAAAGAATTATACCTCTAGTGCCATATTCTTGAAGGGGGAAATTACAGGGCTTTAAAAACAGCCCGAGTTGAGCAGTAATACTAAATGCTAACAGGAATTTCCGTGGTACTGGATTTTTTCCCCCTCCTACATCTTTGTTCATGTCCTTATTTAGTAATTTTTAGGGTACGGAAAACCAACGAGGTACATTCCAAGTAACTTACAACACACAGGAAGGAAAACAGACCTGGACTTATTTTGTGTGACTCGCCAAATGAATTTCTGTAACAGACACAGAACCCTGACCTACAGCCTGGGAGGAAGGAGGGTCTGGAGTCTCAAAGGGGGAGTTCCATGGAGGAGGAGTTCAAAAGCAAAGTTCAACAGCTGTTGCTGTTTGGTGTGTTTTTTTAAAAAATCAATCAAACAGCGTTAAGTTGTTTTCAGCTCAATAAAACTTGAATTTAAAAGAGTGGGGTACATCACAGGAATGTAAAAAAGGCCAGCAAGTTTTATACTAGTAACAATGACAGCACTTTAAAATAGGATGCATTCAACAACTGTAATAATCTGAACAATAAAGATTTAATTAAAAATAAAATAATAATAATAATAATAATAAAATAGGATGCATTCAAGGTGGAGAAACTGTGTTCCTGGAGCTAGTGGGGAGGAGGGAAAAAGTCTGAAACATTAAAAATCAATATCCAAGTCTAAAATGATCTTAAGTAATGTTGGCTTCACATTAACCAGCAAAAAAAAAAAAAAAAATAGTAAAAGTCTCCGCAGCCCTAAATGGAAACATTTCCCAAAATTCTGGCCGGTGGAATTCAGCTGCAGTAGAAATCACGGCTATCCAAAATACTATCAACCACTTTATTGATGGACTTTCTATCTAAATAGCAACAGGGAGGGGTATCAAACTACACTACCACATTTTCCAGGGGAAAAAAAAAAAAGCCAGGTCCTTTACAGGCTGAAAATCAAATATCAAAATCTGAGAGTCCAAACTCTCGGGCATCAATCCTGCGGAACCAAGCGGTGCTTGGCACCTCCATCTCCCCCGGTGCCAATAAGGATGGGGACACCTCCCCCGCCCGCAGCGCCTGAAACCTGAACGGACCAGGTGGAAGCCTGGAGACGGAGACGGGGGCCCAGCGCGGCCAAAACACAGCACCTAGTCCTGCCTCGGCAATGCCGCTCAGAGGCTAATAGTTTCGGCCGCTGCAGACCACCGTCCTCCGGTTTAGTCACATGACCCCCACCGCGTTCAGAGAGTGAACCGGTTGCCTGGCAACCATCAGCGTCCGGACCGGAGGCTTACTTCGGTTCATTCTTAGAGCTATTCCTAAGTCAAAAACAAACAAACAAAACACACGCACACGCACGCACGCACGCAGTGGTTGAGCATCGACCCGTGAGCCAAGAGGTCACAGTTTGATTCCTGGTCGGGGCACCTGCCCTGGTTGCGGGCTCGATCGCGCGTGCAGGAGGCACCCGATCCATGATTTAATCACTGATATTTCTCTCTCTCTCTCTCGCTCTCTCTCTCCCTTCCTCGCTGGAATCATTAAAAATATATTTTACAAAAACCAAGCCAGCTTAAAAAAAATAGAAGCGAAATATACAGCATTCCGGATGCTTTGCTACGCAAAGTCTCCAGGTTACGGTTCTGTGGTTGCTTTCTTCCAGGTCGGTCTGAAACGCTGAATTTGAACTATGAAGGGAACAGGTGACAAAGGAGCACTTGCCAGAGATCAATATTTAATCAAATGTACCAGACGCAGCAAAAGCACCAGAAGGAGCAAATAACTCCGAAATGGCAAACACAGCATTGTCCCCAGGCTTTCCCCGGACCCCTGTCTTTCACGGGAATATACTTCCTATAACATATACGGCTTGGCTGAATAAAAGTGAACTTTTAATTAAAATCCACATCTAGAGTGGATGGATCATGAAAAGACTGAGCAATATCTGCCACTCATTCTAAAAATAATCTTAGACTCTCCATCCTTTGCCATACATCTACATGCATCTACATGGAATAAAAACACTGTTTTAAATGAAAATGAAACCATGATAAAATAGTTTTTCTAACATATAGGGTGTCCCCCTTAAAATTTATACACACTTTGAATAATTATTCATTCCAATGGGTTCAATCTGAAAAGAAAGAAACATCAACTGAGCTATATTTTGTAAAATATATTTTGTTGCCTTTTTTTGTTATGTTGTGTATACATTTTGGGGGGGGCACCCTGTAGATGTTTGCATACAACCCAGGAAAAAACGAAAGATTTACTTGTTTTTCTATAAGATGATTAATAATATTTAGGTATGATAGGCTGAGTAAGATTACAAATAAATAGTCAAATGTTTTGCAAATATTTGTTAACTGTGTAGTGCAGTATTTAGTGTAATTTTCAATACAAACTGACCTCAAATTAACAAGAGAAAAGCAACCTAATTTTAAACATGTGTTATGTCACTTCAACAGGTTGTTTTCAAAAAAGAGAACAAAATATAAAGGCAATAAGCACAATATCCTCCCTCAAACTAAAATAAGCTAATAAAAAAAAATCATGTTAGCCTGATTGAGGAAAAAAACGAATTTACTAATATCCAGGTTTTAGAATTGCATGTGTGATACTTACACATTTCCAGGTTGGCTACATATCACTGTAGCCCCTTTTTTGACCTGAAAATTTTATTTTTATGGAAGGGGGAAGTTTACAAGAACGTTCTCTGAAGAATTTTCTGCAAAAGTGAAGAATATGGAATAAAGTAAAAGTTTATCAACTGGGCATAGGCAGATTAAGGATCACACATTCAGGATTCTAAAAGGCAACACAAAATGTAGCTGTATATCTAGTGGGGGAAAAACCTTATGGTATAAACCAAATAAAAATCAATTTGGAAAGTAAAATGGAAATATCACATATGTCTCTAATTCTATCTTTTAAATATATATTTCTAGATATAACTAGTACATAGAAATATATGTAAGTAAGTGTATAGATACTTAGTTAAATGTTTGAAAATGTTATGAAAAATCAGATACCTTTATTTATATCTAAACCTATGTCCAAATCTCTATCTCTAGGCAGATATAAATACAGATTAGGATTCTGTGTAATGTATTTGTAAACGTACTGAAAAATCTGAATTTATACACAAGTTTAGAAGGTAGTATGGGCTGAAACCGGTTTGGCTCAGTGGATAGAGCGTTGGCCTGCGGACTGAGGGGTCCCGGGTTCGATTCCGGTCAAGGGCATGTACCTGGGTTGCGGGCACATCCCCAGTGGGAGATGTGCAGGATGCAGCTGATCGATGTTTCTCTCTCATCGATGTTTCTAACTCTCTATCTCTCTCCCTTCCTCTCTGTGAAAAATCAATAAAATATATTTTTTAAAAAAGGTAGTATGGAATTAAATAGAAAGAAAGAAGACGTTATGGTCAATTTAATATTTGACAAAGGAGGCAAGAACATACAATGGAGTTCAAAGACAGTCATTTTAATAAATGATGTTGGGAGAATTGGACAGGTGCATGCAAAAAAAAAAAAAAGAAAGAAAAAGAAACCAGATCAACAACTTGCACCATACCCAAGAATAAGCTCAAAATGGATAAAAGATTTAAAATGTTAGTCAAAGAACCATAAAAATCCTAGAAGAAGAAAAAATCTCAAACATCTCACGCAACAGAATTCTCACTAACACACCTCCTAGGGCAGGAGAAACAAAGGTAAAAGTAAACAAGTGGCACTACATCAAAATAAAAAACTCCTGCACAGCATCAGAAACAAACGTCACAACGAAAAAGGAATCCGCCGCAGGGGAGAACGTATTTGCCAATGACAAATCTGTCTGATGAGGGATTAGTTTCCAAAATACACAAAGAACTTATCCGGCTCGACAACAGGGAGACGAATAACCCCGTTTAAAAATGGGCAGAGGACCTGAGTAGGCACTTCTCCCAAGGGGACACCCAGATGGCCAATAGACATATGAAAAAATGCTCAACATCACTGGCCATCAGAGAGATTGCAAATTAAAACGACAATGACGGATCACCTCACGCCCGCCAGAATGGCTGCCATCAACCAATCAACAAACAGTAGGTGCTGGCGAGGACGTGGAGAAAAGGGACGGAACCCTGGTGCGCTGCTGGTGGGAATGCAGGCTGGTGCAGCCTCTGTGGAAAACAGTATGGAATTTACTACGAAAATTAAAAGCGGAACTGCCATTTGACCCAGTGATCCCACTTCCCGGGCTATATCCTAAGAAGCCCAAAACACTGATCAGCAAGAATAGATGCACCCCTATGTTCACAGCAGCACTATTCACAATAGCTAAGATCTGGAAACAGCCCAAGTGCCCATCCGTAGACGAGTGGATAAAAAAGCTGTAGCACATCTACACCGTGGAATACTACGCAGCCGTAAAAAAGAAGGATCTCTTACCCTTTGCGACAGCGTGGAGGGGCCTGGAGACTAGTACACCGAGTGAAATAAGCCAGTCAGAGACAGACATCATACGACCTCCCTTACCAGTGGGATCTAATGAACACGACAAACTGGCTTACAAACTAGGTCCAGAGGCATGGAGACATGGAAGAGACCGACCTATCTCAGAGGCGAGGAAGACGGGAAGAGATTAACCACATAATTTACATACATAAATGCATAACCAATGGACACAGACAATAGTGTGGTGAAGGAGTGCAGTGGAGTAGGGGCTGGGGAGAGAGGGGTATGGGGGGGGGGTTGGTTGGAGGACATCTGTAATACTGTGAACAATAAAAAAGAAAAGAAATATAGTGTATACATCTTTCTACTTTTAACTTGTAGACTCCGGTAATTCCAAAAACGTTTACGTAGGCGTCTATTAATTCCGTCATTGGAAAAGGTATTGTGGTCCCTTCTCCACTGAAGTCCATTCCCCAGTGGTTCCTTGGTTTCTGGGTTCTTTCCTCACAAAACCACCACCATCTTCAGCAGCTGCCCCCCCCCCCCCCCACAACGTCTGGGGGTCCCACGCTTCCATTTTCGGACGCCAGATGGCGCTCTAACACGGCTCTTTGATAGCGGCCGACAAATCCAGCAAGGACACCCCTCCCCTGTGAATGCGGCAAATTCGCACCAGGAAAACGGAGTGATTGGCAGAGCTCACCCATTCTTTGAGGGCGGATCCTGGCATACGTTTTCACAGGCAGATTTTAAGCAACAGAAAAAGAAGCAAAATAAACTCGCTAGTAGGTCTGCGGGGGGGACCCTCTTCTAATCCAACATTTCGCTTTCCCAAGGCTCAGGGGGTCTCTTCCAAAATCCCAAGTTCCAGGAGAATGAGCTTCATAAACCATGATTCTGGGAGGGGACGGTTGTGGTTTCGCTTGTTAGTTCTCATTTTTATTATTATCGTTCTTTTTGTGTGCAATCTCGGTTGGAAGAGGCAGAGGGGAGAAGGCCAGAGGAAGACACTGGAAGACGGTGAGTGCGTAAAACGGAAGCCAAACATTGAGGTGGAAGACTTGAAAGGAGAAGGTCAGTGACTCCCAACAACAACTAAATAACTGGGAGCTCAACCCAGTTCCCTAGGCCGAGCCTTTTGAAAGCCAGGAGCGAACTCTTGCGTAGCCCACTCCAGCTGGAGGTCTTTGCAAGGGCGAGAGGGCTCACAGACGCCCTGCCTGGGGACTTTATGAAGGCGTTTGTCACGTCGGGGTGGACCACACAGGTTGGTGAAGAAGCAATAACGGAAAAAGATGATTAAACCGAATATAACCCCTGCATGTCTGAAAATTTCACATATTGTAAGTAGGATGGTTTGCCCCGGCCGGTTTGGCTCAGTGCATAGAGCGTCAACCAAGGACCAAAGAATCACAGGTTCGATTCTGGTCAAAGGCACGTACCTCGGTTGCAGGCTTGATCCCTGGCCCCAGTTGGGGCGCGTGCGGGAGGCAACCAATCAATGTGTCTCTCTCACATCGATGTTAATCTCTCTCTGTGTCTCTTCCCCTCTCTTAAAAAAATGAATGGAAAAATATTCTAGGGTGAAGATTAACAACAACAACAAAATGATATTCCATATCAGAAAAGCAAGGCCTGAGGGGTTCATTTTTTTTTTATTTTATTTTTTTTAGAAAAACAGTGTTGGAGTAAGGAAGTGCGTTTAGAAACACGGGAACACATCCAAGGATAAGTCATGAAAGCCAGGCGGAAGGAGGCAGAGTTGGGAAAAATGTGTGCATCAAAATAAACAAGGCAGTGTTGGATTTTATCCCAAAACAGGACATAAAAACCCACGTGTCCTACTTACGCGATAAATCACTTAAGAGATGAACAAAAGAGGAAATAAGACAATTATGCAGAAAAATCCCAAATAATTTGTGTACATTACTCTCCTTCACCCTCCTCCCTCATCAAGCTGGTAGAGCAGGCTCCACACTCAAGTGTGGGCTGCTCAGAGTGAGTTATTCCCAACGAGAATAGTATGGAAATCAGGGGGGAAGTGACTCTATAGTGCCGAAACCCGGCAAACACGACCTCAGCCACTGTTCGAGGTCGACATCAACAGTCTTATTAATAATACAGCTCGTGTGGGTGTGGCTCCGTTGGTTGAGCACTGTTCCGAGCACCAAAGGGTCTCGGGTTTGAGCACGTGCCTAGGTTGTGAGTTTGATCCCCAGTTGGGGTGTGCACGGGAGGCAACTCATCGCTCTCACACCGATGTTTCTCTCTCTCCCCCTCTCCTTTCCCATCTCTCTCTCTAAAAATCTACTTTAAAAAAGACACTAAGTGTTGGCACAGCAAAACTAATTGAAACATCATGGCATCTGTCCCTGTTGTCTATCCACCCATCCATCCATCCATCCATCCATCTACCTATCTACCCACACCTTTATCTACCCTACAGTTAACCTGAAATCCACTTCAGTTTTCACCGATTTCTTCCGCGCATAAAAAGTCAGAAATGGAACTCCACATTTTCCTGCTCGATACCCACTCCTGTCCCACGGTTCTGCGTCTCAGTAAATGACACTGTCTTCATTCTTGGTGACTCACTCCCTCCACCCACTCTCCCCTGTCAAATTCCATCTATCTATCCTGAAATCTACAACTCAAATCTGCATACTTTTTTTTTTTATCACTAAGATCATTCAAGCAACATCATGTCTTGCCTGAACTACTGCAAACACCTACCAATAGCAGGGAAATATTTGAGGATATAATTTTTTAATTCCTCCTGGGTGTTTTTTTTTCCCCTTCGTGTTCTCCATTCATGGAGCCAGTCACGTTTCTGCTCATCAAGTCAGTGGAGGATTGATTCAGCAGGGCTCAAAGCTGGAACACTCTATGAATCTTCCCAGCTTCCAATTCCAAAAACCCACTTAAATTTAAAATTTATTTTTAAATCCTCACCCAAGGAGTGAGGACATTTTTTCCATTGATTTTTAGAGAGAGTAGAAGGGAAGGAGAGGGAGAGAGAGAGAGAAAGAGAGAAACATTGATGTGACCGAGACACATTGATTGATTGCCTCTCATACTCGCCCTGACCAGGGGCAGGGATTGGACCTGCAACCCAGGTATGGTACAAGTCAGAAACCAGGAATCAAACTGTGACCTCCTGGTTCATGGGTCAACGCTCAACCACTGAGCCATGCAGGCTGGGCTGCGACAACGTATCAATGCGTCTCTATCATGTCCATGTTTATCTATCTGTATATCTATCATCTATCCATCTATCTATCTATCTATCCATCCATCCAGCTATCTATCTATTTATCCATCCATCTATCGATCTATCATCTATCTATCTATCCATCCAGCTATCTATTTTTCTATCTATCTATCATCTATCTATCCATCCAGCTATCTATCTATCTATCTATCTATCTATCTATCTATCTAATCTTTCTCGCCCTCTTCTGCCTCCCTTCCACTCTCTAAAAATCAATGGGAAAAATACCCTTGGATGGGGATTTTTTTTTAAAGTAGAGGATGAAAAAGACTTGAGGCTCATGAGAAATGGGTCTGACTTTCTGAGCCACCGAAGCGCTTCCCCTCAGATGCAGCCGCATGGAGTCCTCAGGACGCCCTTGTCTGCGATGTGTGTTTCCCATTCCAATTTTAACCACAGACTTTCCCACACCCACCAGAAGGTTTGGGCGGGCGCTGGGTTGTCAGAGAGAGACAAAATGTGGAATGCCATATGGAAGCCCGTTTCTCAGTGAAACAGCCAAAAAACGAGTGATTTACTATTCATCTATTCACCAGTAGTCTAGGGGGAAGAATGGGCAGTCACTAAAAGGCTTCCAAAACCAGCATTCCTCTTTGGAAAAACACACACACACACACACACACACACACACACACACACACACACAAAAGACATCCCTCCCCAAATTTTGTCTTTTTTTAAAAATCCTCATTTTTTCCCCCATTGCTTTTTGGAGAGAGTGGAAGGGACTGGAGGAGGGAGAGAGGGACGGAGGGCAAGAGAGAGAGAGAAACATCCATGTGAGAGACACATCAATTGGTTGCCTTGAACTGGGCCAGGAATCGAACCTGCAACCCAGCTATGTGCCCTTGACCGGGAATGGATCCAGTGACCTCTTGGTTCCTGGGTCCACACTCAACCACTGAACCACACCGGCCGGAGAACTCTGCGGACCGCTGACGGACAGCCGTGACCCTGGGACATGACCCCGGGGGGACAGAGAGGCTGACAGGGACCAGGGCTCGGCTGCTGGGGTGAGCCATCCAGGGGCCTGTCCCCTCCAGCTTGTCCATCTGCCCAAATCGCCTTCGGGCCGCCGGCTCCTTCCCAAATCAGGGCCAGGTCATTGCACTCGGCGGCCACAGCTCGTTCCCCAGCCCCCTGCACAGACCCCAGCAGGAGGATGTCAGGGACCAGCAAAGGGGTAACATTTCTGTGCAGGCGGTGACATGTCGTGAAAGGAACACTTGGGGGAGAGATGAGCTGCAGGAGAGAAAAAAACCACCCGCCCGAAGCCCAGGCCCCCCTCTCCATCCCCCCGCCCTCGTGTTTTCTGGAAGGTGCCAAACCAGCGCAGCCTCAAAGCTGGCTCTGCAATGCTGTCGGGGCAGTGCGCATGCGCGGGGAAGCCCCCTCCCCAGCCCAGGGGTGGGAGGGGGGGAGAGCCTGCAGCGCCTCCCGAGTGCGCACGCGCCACGAAACCCCCCTCCCCGCGAGCAGCAGACCCCTGCAGTGCGGGGAGGAGAGTGCGCAGGCGCCGGGAGGCCCCCTCCTTGGCAGGGCTGGGAGCGGAGCTGAGCCGCTGGCTCTCCACCCACCTCCTCCCACCTCCCCTGGCAGGTGATTGGCGCTGGAGGTGGCCTCAGGGACGCAGGGTTTGCAGAATATGGTGGTCCCTGGAAATACAACTGCGCCATCGGTGCTCTCTGTCCCTGCCACCCAACCTGTGCGCTCACCCCCAGCCCGAAGCCCATAGATCGTGGACGGGGGGCGTCAGGGAACAGGGGCTGGTGTCAGGGGCGCTCTGATGTCTGAAACTGGGTTCACTTGGACCACAGTTCTTTTTTTAAAAAATTATTTCAGGGAGAGAGAGGGGGAGAGAGGGATAGAAACATCAATGATGAGAGAGAATCACGGATGGGCTGCCTCCTGCATGCGTCCCACTGGAGATCAAGCCTGCAACCCGACTGACGGGGCATCGCGCTGGTTCACAGGTGTCTGCTCAACCACTGAGCCACACTGGCTGGGCTAGACTGCCATTCTTAATCCATTCGGTTTTAAAAAAAAATCCTCGCCCTTGCGGCTTTCAGAGGGCCTATCAGGAGCCTACAGCGACCCCTCTGCCTTCTCTGCGCCCTAGGGCCTGGGTTACCAGTTTCTCTTCGCGCTACACGCCTACCCCAGTGAGGTGAAGCGCCCCTTCCAAATCTCCTCTCTCCCAGGTGCAGGGAGTCAGGATAAGAGGGCCTGGTGACTCCAGTCCTGCTGAGGGGAGAACAGTCCGTCTGGACCCACAGATCCCCAGCAGGAGGAAGAGGCAGAGAGAGCATGGCCCCCTAGGAGCTCTCCTCACCACCCCGTGAGCCCTCCAATTCTCACCCACCCTTCCCCACGCCTTTGTTCTCAGGCTAGGACCCACATCCCCTGTCTAGGCGCAGATCTAAACGTTCTGGTTTCACACTGGCCGTATTACTAGCCGTCAGCATCCCACCCCAAAGCCCAGCCAGGCCAGATTTCATGGAAACAGCTCTGGGCCCGGCCAGTGTGGCTCAGTGGTTGATTGTCGACCCATGAACCAGGGGGTCGCCAGTTCCATTCGGGTTTTGGGCTCCATCCCTGGTGGGAGGGCGTGCGGGAGGCAGCCGATCCGTGATTCTCTCTCCTCATGGATGTTTCTGTCTCTCTCTCCCTCTCCCTTCCTCTCTGAAATCAATAAAAATATCTTAAACAAACAAACAAACAACAGAGCTCTTATTCTCACGTTGTGTCAACACTGCCTAAGCCACAGCGTTTTTTTCTTACGCAGATGTGACAGACGCCCTCCATAGACGGTCCTTCGCACTACAGAGTCTGAACAGCAGGTCCACAGGGCCTGACCTGTAGGGGAAACCGGCTGGGAGCCCCTCGGCTCGCACTGGGGTGACTGCAGTTGCCCTGTTCCCCCCTTGGCCCCCTCCCCACGGCATTTCCTGGAGGCGATGAATGGGTCCCAGTGACCCCTGTGACTTCCTACACTCCAGGCACGCTGGCCCCCTTGTCTTTCCCTTGACAAGTGAGCCCTCTGTTTAGAAAAAAAACCCACCACCCGCTCTCTGGGCTCGATTAACCCTTTCACTCCCTTCCAGCGGCTCAAAATCCGCCTCCACCGACCGACCGAGTCCTGTCCCAGCCACCCCAGTCAATGGCAAGACCCGCGTTCCCCCAAACAAACACCCTCTCTGTTCGCCTTCCCTGGGCACATCTGTCCTTTTGCCCACGGTACCCCATCACCTTCCTAAGGTGATATAACTCCACGGACGGAGCATATAATGACGCAACTACATCAGGATGGTAAGCGTATGAGAGCGGGGCGCTTTACTGGGTAGCACCCGTGTATCTCAAGCCCCGAGGGGAGTACTCAACGCATGGAAGCTATTCGATACGTATCGATGAGAGCCACAACGGCGTCCCTCTCCGGGGGCAGAGACCAAATGAATTGGCAGTTTAGAAACCGCGAGCCGAGTGGGAGAAATGGATCGATAGCAAGGATGAAAGGCGCCACCGTGAACACCGAACACCGGGCGGCCCCTCTGCAGCCTTCCCAACCCGTCTTCTGTGAAAAGGTCACTCCCGCTCCGTGCAGTGGGACAGGAGGCTCCAGAAAGACCGCCCCTGGTAGAGTTACCGCCGTACAGCTGCTCCCTCCCTCCCTCCTGCCCCCGATAAGGCACCCCTCCGGGTGGGGTGCTCCTGGCAGCTGCGTCTGTGGGGCAAAGTGAGGAACACATTGGGGCCTGACACCTGCTTTCCCTCCAAGGCCTCGGGGTCACAACTAGGGGCTTTGGTTTGAGCACTTTTGTCTCTTCACGTCGGGGTCGCACAGCCCGTTGTCAGGAGGCTGTCAGAAGTCCACCCCTTTCCCATAGCCGGGGAGGATGCCGAGGGGATTCGCTGCCCAGAATGAAGACTGGCAGGAGGCACCGGTTCTCCTTCCGAAGTCAGGACGGGGCCACCGGAGCCCCGGTTCCATCCATGGGACCGCAGGGGTATTTGAAAATATCTTGCAACATGCGAAATGTACCTCAGCTCTAACTACATTTTGTTTCCCCATCAATAAAGGGCGTCCCAAAATTCACGCAAGATTTGAATTTTGCGTGAGCATTAACAACAACAACAACAAAAATACAAGCCTAATTTTACTTGGTTGATTGAATCAGATTCTCATACCTGTTGCCCTTTGATTTCAATCCCTTCAATTGGATAAGCATGACCAAGTACCAATGATGGCCCAGGAGCAGGGACCATGAAGACCAATGAAGACCAGGGCTTTGCATACGTGCCAGCAAAGCCGTAGAGGCCATTTACCCGATGTGCTATTCCATACATAACCCTATACTGTATCCTTTAGGAATCAATAAAAAATTTACAATTTTTAATTATAAACCTGTGTTTTCTATCAAAATTACTTCTTGCGTGAATTTTGGGACACCCTTTAAGATCTTGAAAAAGACCAAACATGTCTTCGAGATACTGGGGGACTCAGATGTGCTCTAATGGTCTACACAGAGACGGCTGCGAATGAAATAAAGCGAGTTATCCCAATGGGTGCCACGGAGATCCAAAGAATGAATGATCTGTCTGTGGCGATGTGGAAACATCCGATATCTGTAAATAAGAACTATTTAAAAAAATAAGTGAAGAGCGATGCGTGTACGTGTGAAGGCACTTGTGAGTGTGCCTGTGTAGGCATTAACCCCTTTGTAAGTTCCGGTCCATCTGTAACATCCACAGCATCTGTTAAGTTAAATGAGACAGGGAAATTGGGCATAGGATTCGTGACTACATGTGTGCCACCCTCGGCTGCTTTCATGTTGGCGGCGGCTAGGAATGATTTCTGCCATCTCATCTTAGAATTCCTGCTCCTTCATCATTACCTCCGCGGCCCCTCTGCACCTTTTCTGAGTCTGTTAGGACCCCCTGTGCCCCTCCATTCAGAACTCTGTTCCCCTGCAATTCCCGGGGATTTTTGCAAGCTGGTCGCCTCATGTCGCGGAAGTCCCAGTCTTGAGGGCTAGGTGGTGCTGTAAGCTGGCTGGTGAGGATGCCTCAAGTGGGAATGAAGACCATTTCCAAGCAACACATCTGGGTGTGTTGGGGATACACTCCCCACCTTCGTGGCGGCGGGGAGAGGGGGTGCCGGTGCCCTTGTCCCAAGGCAGACACTTGAGGATTCGGGTGTGGGGGACGATTGGGGACCCTTCTGAGGCTGAAAAACCTGTCAGATCCATGGTCCCACCCAACACACACAGCTGGGGGGACCTGTTAGGTTGGAATCGACAGAAATGAGCCAACAGGAAAAGCCCAAAAGGGGGTCCGTTGACAAAATTTTCAGCCAAGGAAAGCAAAACAACACAAAGACAACCATAAAAACCCCAAAAGCAAAATAAACAAAACAAAAAAAGACACTTGAGAAAAAAAATAGACTTTAAGTGACAAGAATGGTCAATTCAAAAAAATAACCCCCTGTCCCCCATGTTAATTACCTTTAACGTAGTGGTTTTTAATGGTATGGGAACAGTCTGTCGTAAGTG
Organism: Myotis daubentonii; assembly: GCF_963259705.1. Lineage (NCBI taxonomy): Eukaryota > Metazoa > Chordata > Mammalia > Chiroptera > Vespertilionidae > Myotis > Myotis daubentonii. The sequence goes on along the minus strand of NC_081860.1, from coordinate 17,577,670 downwards.
GATTTTTTTTTTGGGGGGGGGGGTTGGTTACTAGTACCTGCAAAACCCTCAATTTAGAGATTTTTACGTAGAGAACCTCAACGTAAATTATAAATATGAATGACGAGTTAAGAGGAAAACGGCTTAGATTTGTGTTTACATCTAAACTGTACGCAGACATTTACTCAGACTCATTGGCGCATTCCTAATTGGGTAGAGTGAAGACATTCACTTGGTTCTCATCCATTTGTAGCGAGATCCCTATCTTAAATCAGGTATCAGAATAAAGCCCAGTGGCCTGAGATCGGGAGAAGGTAATGGGGGTGGGGGGGGGTTAAAGGGGGAAAAAAACCAGAGGCTTGGTGGACATCTTTGCCAATTTCCTAATATAAGGGACTTTCATAAATTGATAAGAGGAAAAAAAGATTTTGAAAAAATGAGAGAACACGCTAAGAGGGCAATGGGAACGTGGGCTAGTCACATGGAAATTCAAAGCGCAGCAACGCGGGGTGGGATTAACCATGTTTATCGCAATTTGGATTCCCATGTCGCTATTCTAAGCACATGTAAGCAAACACGCGCCGCCGCCCTGCGGTCAGCATGGGCCCCTCGCCAGGGGTCAAGGTCAGGAGGAAGTTGACATCGCGGAAGCCAGGGATGTCAACGGAGCAGAAGCACATCACTTCCTCGACGTCTTCTCCTTTTGTGAAGGAGTTTTATGGGTGTTTTTAAAAAGGGGCGAGAGAGCCCCGCAGGGAGATGAAGAATGACAGATACACGAGAAACGTTCTGTTACTCCCATCCTCCGGGGAAGTTCAGCGCGGCCACGGGCAAGCGATCGCTCTTGGAACATTCGTGAAATTAATCGTCCCCCACACTTAAAATGTCACCAGGGTTTCAGGGCCACAGGCTACGTCCCTCATCGGGCGAGGGTGATGCATGTCTTTTTCCAAATCTAGACAGACCGGTGTGAGGCTCGCCCTCATCAATTAACTCTTGACTGGATTTTTTTTAAAAAAAGGAGTTGGAGGGTCATGTTTCTCCCAAGTGTGAAGATTTCAGCTGGACCCATCCATCCCCGGGCCCACTCCGGGCCTCCTGCCAGGGCAAGAATAGCGCCTGGGATGGTATGTCTTTTAAAAAAGCCACAAAATATGTCAAGGGGTCACCCATGTGCCCCGTCGGGGTCGCTGGGAGTTAGCACCAGAATGTCCACCTGTGGTGCCTGGGTTTCATTCTGGAGTCTTGAGTTGGGAGCGTTGTGCTGGGGGGCCCTCCTCCCGAGAGAGATGGGGTTCGGGGAGAAAAAGGGTCTCTCGTTCTGGTCGTGGAGGGGTCACTTTCCAGTGTGCTTTTTAAAAAATATACTTTTATTGGTTTCAGAGAGGAAGGGAGAAGGAGAGAGAGAAACATCCATGATGAGAGAGAATCATGGATCAGCTGCCTCCTGCACACCCTCTACTGGGGGGGGGGGGGAGTGTCGAGCCCACAACCTGGGCATGTGCCCTGACCTCCTGGTTCTTAGGTCTCTGCTCAACCACTGAGCCACCCCGGCTGGGCAGCTTTTTATTTATTTTCTAGTGTGTCTGTAAGAAGTCATAGTCCCTCCCTGGGCTCATCATTCACCCCTTTGTCATACACCACCCTCTTTTCCTTTGCTCACTGGTAAGAAGAGAGACACAAGCTGAGCCCCACCCCTGAGCGCAGGTGAAAACCCTCGCTCAGTTGCACCCAGGCAGCCTTCTCAGGGGCAGACGGGCCCACATTTTTAATGCCTGTGGCCGGTAAGAACCAGAAAATGAAGGAGCCACCATGAGCTCAGGGGAGGGCGGGGAGGGAGGCAGGAGGCGAGAAAAAAGCAGATGCGACATGGCACCTGCTCCCTCCCGCAGCGACGGCGCAGGCGCAGAGGAGACCCCTGCATTGCACCAGGGCGACTGCGCATGCGCCGGGGGCTCCTGCACCGCGGGGCGGGGGGGGGGGGGGGACTGGTACCCTCTGCTCCCTTGGCAACCGTTTCCCAGGAAACCTGATGTGAGCTTCGCTGGAGAGGTGAGGGGGGGGGGCTGCAGGAAGATGGCTCTGAACCCCAGGTTTTTCTTCAAACAGATGCAACTGGAAGCTTCCGGATGATACCAGATCAAGTCTGACACCTAACGGTCGTTCCTCCCAACCCCATCGCTGTCCCTGCCCCAGCTACTCGGGGCCTCTGGTCAGAGAGGAAGGGAGATGACCCGGTGCAAACACCTGATTTTTTTTTTTTTTGGCTTGTTGTTCAGTTCATGCAGCCTTCCAGAAAGTTCTTGGCGTCCATCTTTAAGTGCTCTTACGAAAGAGGCAGGGCCTTGCTTTCCACGACCCTCAGTTCTTCTCTCTCCGTGACCTCACTGCCCCTTCCTTCCAATCGGCGTGGTCAGGGCACCCCCTGAGCGACGAGGGGCCGGCCCCCACCCCTGGTGGCAGCAAAGCACCTCTCCGCACAGCGAACACACTCGATTCGGGAGGGGTGCCGGGAGGAGCTTCTGAGATGCTGGAGACCCAGGTGTGACCCCCCCGCCCCCCGTGAAAATGTACTCAACTTAGAGCGTGCAATTTGCTTTATGAAAACCACCACCAACAACAACAATAATGAAAAAAAAAAAAGAAACAGACAAAACTTACTTAGGAGCCAAGAACTTTTAAGTAGAGGGATGGATCACCAAAGACACACACACACACACACACACACACATGCACACCGATGCATACACACAACACGTGTGTGCGTGCATATGTGCACATGTGCACACACATATGCGTGCACACAGAGGAACATGCCCCATCACCCTGCACAGCCTCGCCACCAGACACCGGGAGGGGGCCCAGGCCAGGGTGCAGGTGAGACCCTCAGTGCTGCATCAGGGAAAATCACGGCTGACCGGAAGCCGTCCCAGCAAAGGGAGCTCTCTTCTGCCTTTCCCTCATCCCCCCCACCCCCGCCACTGCTGTGCACCCTCCCTCTTTATCACCAGCTGCAGGACGGGCACTCATTGTGTTTCTCGGACACCTCCCATGAACACTTTCCGGTTCCTACCACTTCAGGCAGTACCACGCCTTGATGGGTCCCTGTCAGACCCCTCCCAGCGAGGCGAGGCGAGGCTTCTGGAAATGCAAGCCCAGCATGGGGAACCGGGACTGAATGCAACAGCAGAGCTCAGCGTTCTGCACCCAACACCTCCATGCCCGGCGCTGTCCTCAGGTAGCCTGAGGCCCCTTCGTCAGGCATCTTGCTCAGGCCCCGTGGGCCTCCTAAGTCATTTCAAAAGATCGCGGGCTCCATCGGGGCTGCTGGCAGGCGGTTTCTGGTCTTTCCTCCTGAATATGTATCACTTTTTCCTGCTCCTTCATCTGCTGAATAATTTTGGATTGTGTCCCGGACAGTGTGAGAGAGAGTTATAAACAATCGTAATTGCCGTGTGTATGTGTGTGGGGTTTTTTTTTTCCTGAATGATTCGTGTGTGTGTGTGTGTGTGTGTGTGTGTGTGTGGCAGGCAGTGACTTTAGTGGGACAATGACTGCAAACCCAGTCTCCTCGCTCCTGCTGGTGGGAACGGAAGTCTCCCTCAAGTCTTAGCTGGGTGGCGTGGAGCCTGCCCTGTGTTTCAGGTTCAGAGGTCATCCCCAGAGCTGGGCAGAGTGTAAGGCGAGTGTAGCCCCCGCTTCCCCAGCTCACGTGACTGCCCCAGTCTCTGTCCTTGGCTTTTTCCTGCCAGTGAAGCTGCCGATTTGACTTTTCTTGGGATTTTTAAATATATATATATATATTTGTATTGATTTCAGAGAGAGGAAGGGAGAGGGAGAGAGAAACAGCAATGACGAGAGAGAGTCATGGATCGGCTGCCTCCTGCACGCCCCACGCTGGGGATCGAGCCCCCAACCTGGACATGTCCCCCCGACAGGGAACTGGACTGTGACCTCCTGGCTCATGGGTCGATGCTCAACCCAAGCAACCCCGGGGGGCTCCTTCTTTGTTTTCATAAACAAACGGACACGGCACATCCTCCAGACTCTAGCCCCCGCTTTCGGCAGAAGCCAATTAAGGGAGCCGGGGACCTGGGCGGAGGAAGGCGGCGGACAGGAAACACCGCTCCGCGTTATTGTATCTCGTTCCTCGGAGAGCGCTGTGCTTTCCACCGAGCCTCATGCCAAGTGCTGACCTCACCCCTCAGGGAAACGCCGCATCCATCTCATTCCAGGCTCATACTGTGGAAAACTTTCTAACAATCTGTGTTTATTATGAAGTTTGTTTCCCCGATCCCTTCGGCTCTTGTGATGTCTGTCACCCTTTTTTTATTTTTTATTTTTAAAAACTATGTTTTTTATTGAATTCAGAGAGAGGGAGAGAAAGATAGAAACATCAATGATGAGGGAGAATCAGCCATCGGCTGCCTCCTGCACGCCCCCTACTGGGGATCGAGCCCCAAACCCCAACATGTGCCCTGACGGAGAATTGAATCACGACCTCCTGGTGTATTATGGGTCAACGCTCAACCACTGAGCCACACTGGCCGGGCTCAGTCACCGTTTTCATTAAACACCTTTCATCATAGGTTTGACATGTTTTCCATTCAAATGGCACCCAAGGGGTCCCATCCAGCATGGGTGTCCTCTGTGACCAATGAGCACCAGAGGACAGATAAGAGGGTGGGAGCTTGCGTGGCCAAGTTCGTATTGGGTCAAAGAGTGACTGCACAACCAGGGACTGAGGACGGGCAAACCCAGCGAGTTCTATGTTAAGAGGGCGCAGGAGTGGTCCTCCAGGGACTGCCATGAAGTGCCCAGGACAGTGACCGGCCTTAACGGGGGACAGAGGCATCCTGGGAACATACAGGCCCCTCGTGCCTGCCACCTCGTTAAGTCACACTGTGAGATTTCCCCAAAACTGCAACTTCAAATCTGCTCTCCTTTCTTACATCAAAATCACGAATTCGGATTGGCGGCTAAGCCCTTGCCGGGGTCGGGTTAGAGCTTCGGCCCATGCACAGAGAGGGGTTGCGGGTTCGATTCCGCTGTCAAGGGCACCTACCTGGGTTGCAGGTTCGATCCCCGGCCCCGGTCAGGGCAGGTACGGGAGGAAACCGATCAATATGTCTCGCTCACACCGATGTCCATCTCTCTCCCCCCTCCCTCTCTCCCTTCCACTCTCTCTCTCTAAAAAAAAAAAAAAAATCAATGGGAAAAAAAAATCCTCAGATGAGGATTAACCAAAAGAAAGAAAGAAAGAAAAGAGAAGAGATTGAAGGCTAAGTTGGAAGATTTGAGGACCTGGATGGGCACCCTCTGTAGTGAGCAATGGGGTCCCGGGTCTAGAATTCTGAACGGAGAACTACACCTAGCAAAGCACACAGTTCGCACCAATGTAATTACATGTTCCCGCCTGCAAACATCCTAAAAATCATGGGAGTCTCGAGGTGCCATGCTGTCGACACTTCACTCAATAGCTACTTCAGGACCCTCCATACGTCCAACCGTAACACTCCAGAGTTCCGGGTGGCCAGAGCTGCTGAGCGAGACCGTTGCCATGGAACCCTATTAACCCGTTCCCTACGGGGTCAGAGCGTGAAGCCGGGAAGAAGAGCAGCTGAGGGCGAGCTTGACTCCTATTTCTCAGATCTGGGCAGCACGTCCTCAGACTCATCTGTTTTCCTAATTCCGTCCTTAGAAAGCCATAACTCACCGCCAAGGCCTTCGCGCGCTCCCTCGCTCCTTGCCAAATTCCGGGCTCTCCCCCCCTCCCACCCCCACCCCACTGGGTAGGGTTGAGTCCCAAACCTAATCAAGGAAATATGCATCCCCAATACGACAACATGACGGTATCCCAAACCCAGTGAAACCACAATACTGCATTAACTAAACCGGTGGGGGTAATTGGTGTGCGACGCAGACGACATAAATGAGACGATAATGAATCTAATCTTGTACTTCTAGATAAGACAAATAGCTAATCAATCTCAATCATTTTGGACGACGGCAGAGAGAAGGGAATGGGGGGGGGGGCGTAGAACTCTACACCTCTCAATTCATCTCTCTCCTAACTGCCCAATTAGCAGCGGCCATTAGCCGAGAGGTACAGGTGCCGAGAGAGAGCGCGCGCACCGCTCCATGAACACATACTTGACCTTTGGAGATCCTTCCCAGCTGTTCTTGCTCCCTCCCTGTCCAAACACCTGATACCAGCTTTGTTCTTCCCCGGAACAAAGCCCACACTTGCAGGACTGGGTAACACATTCCTGCTGAAATCCCCCGAATCAAAAAAAGTCTATAGATGACAGAATCAAATCACGGTCTTGTATCAGCATCCCATCGCTGGAAACACAAAGCTTCTGGGGTTTGGAGACTAGAGGAAGATGGGTAAATGCATCTACATCGGATGCACGAGTGGTACCAGCAGAACCAGCCATTGCTGTTTCCTTCATACTTTCCTGGTGAATTCTCCTTGTTTCACTCACCAATGAAAGAACTCGAATTCAATGTTCTTTTGCCCTGGATGGTGTGGCTCAGTTGGCTGAGCTTTGGTCCTGAGCACCGAAAGGTTGCTGGTTCGATTCCCGGTCAGGGCACGTGGCTGGGTTGCTGACTCCATCCCCAGAAGGCGGCATGCGGGAGGCAGCCGGTCAATGTTTCTCTCCCTCTCTCCCTCTCCCTTCCACTCTGTCCACTCTCTCTCAAAATCAATAAAAATACAAAAAACCCCAAATTCAGTGTTCTTTCATTGTTCATCATATAGCATGCAATCAGGTTCACCTTAAATTTACATCCCTAGAGATTTGCCATTTCCCAAGTTAACACATCATGTTTTAATGTCGACGTGACCGCAAGTAGGAGGCGCTAGGGAGTTTACTTTTGTTGTGGAGATATTTCCAAGCCATTGATCAGACAAACAAAAATGCTGATTAAAAATTGTAGGCAAATAGGGAGAGGATTTTCACAACTTCTTCTTTTTAAAAAAATCAACCTTATGGCTGTACTTGAATATAGGGAAATTAACCCCTTTTCAAGGTAGAGTTCAATGAGCTGAAAAGAATTGATTACACCTATGTAATCGCCACAGCAATCAGTATAAAGACATTTTCATCGCCCTCCAAAGTTTCCTCTTCTCCTTTGCATTCAACCCGCCCCCATCCCTCGAGAGAATGGGGGTACCCTCCCCCACTGCAGGTGGCAAGCGGCCCCACGCAGAAAGCCTCTATGTTTCATTCTGTCCAAGATTAAGTTCTATGCTTCCTGTTTCCAATGTTTGGGTGCGTGAGGTTTTTTTTGTTTTGTTTTTGGTTAATCCTCACTCGAGGGTATTTTTTTCCATTGATTTTAGAGAGAGTGGAAAGGGAAGGGGGAGAGAGGAAAGAGAGAGAGAGAAACATAGATACGAGAGAGGCACATCAATTGGTTGTCTCCTACAGGTACCCCAACTGGGGCGGGGAATCTGCAACCCAGGTATCAGGGCAACAACCCAGGTAGCCCTGATTTTCTACCCATTTTATAAGACTCCAAACAGTCAGTTTGCAGGCTCGATCCCCAGTAGGGGGCGTGCAGGAAGCAGCCGATCGGTGATTCTCTCTCATCATTGATGTTTCCGTCGCTCTCTCCCTCTCCCGTCTCTCTCTGAAATCAATAAAAACATATCTTTAAAAATATGAGCAGAAGATCTGAACAGACTTTCAATTAATATGGCCAAACTGGTCTGTTCTGGGTTTTTTTTTGGGGGGGGGGTGGGGGTGGGGCATGGTTCCCATGACTGGGAATCGAATCGTTGAGCATAGGATGATGCTCAACCAACTGAGCCACACCGGCCAGGACTGCTGGTCTGTTCTTTTCTGGGCTGATCTCTGTCTTCGATATCTTACTAGCGGTAGGCGATAGCTGCCAACTTCAGCACTGGGAATTTATTCCCCACGCTTTCCCTCTGAAGCTGCTGGCTCAGGAAGCATGTGGTTAACCTCACAACTTATTGGAGGCAGCACAGTAACCCTGTCTTTTGCCACCGCAAACGACAGATGATCATATTTCCAGGCTCGGATGTCAGTTCTGGACTCCCGGCTCCTCACTGAAACGCTAATGCCACATGTTTTGGGCTTAGGGCTATTGGAGCAGGCCGATGATCGAGTAATTCTACAATACACCGGCCCGGGTTATGTTGTGGTTACCCACTTAACTGAAAGTATCCGTGGCTTAACATACCATTAGGCAGTTACCGGCTCACGCTATACACACCACATAGGTCGATGCCTGCCCACCCCATGTTCTCTCAAGGAATCAGGCTGCCAAGACTATGACCCTGACTGTAGCCTCCTTGTTGCTCCGTGAGGCTCTCAGCTCACCTACTGTCAATGTTGAGCCTTAGATGGGAGTCGTTCTCCCCCTGCCCCACCTTATTGTACTTGAGGCTGTAGTCAACAAAAAGGCTGTTTTTCAAATGTTTTTATTGATCCCTAAACAATGATTCTCTCATCATGGATGTTTCTATCCCTCTCTCCCTCTCCCTTCCTCTCTCTGAAATCAATGAAAACCTACGTTTTTTTTATTTAAAAAAAATTCAAAAAGGACGTGGCCCGGGAAGATAAAGACAAAAACATGAACGGAATCTGGTATCTAGAGACGTCAGATCATTTTTCTCAGGTTATGGAAGACGCAACTTTTCCTCACTGTTTTTTTTTTTTTTATGCTTATTTTGCTTCTTTGAAGATCCGGGCTTCCTATTTTATTCCGCCTATTTAAAACAGAACCCGAGAACCCGAGATCCCCCCTCTTTTCTCATTTAAGTTAAATTAGCCCAACAGAAACCCAAGCCCACCCAGTTATTTCTGGACGGGCAGCTGGTGGGAAGTCTACGTTACAATGTTCTCGTGGGGGTCACTCCATGAGTGAGTCAGGTGCGCAGCACCCGTGTCTGAAAATGTCCACCCTCTGTGATGACCCATCATGCAACAGGCTTCATGCCGCCACCCTTGGCATGAAAAGGCTTCCCGAACAAGGTAGGCCCTCCTGGCGTGAGGTTGGGAGGGTGCAGCCCAGACCCCAGGACCTCTGGACCCAGAATAGCTCGTTAAGTGCTCAGCTGTCCTGTTTACGCCAACATCCTCAGGCCGTGTCCCCCCCCCCCCCCAAGTCCCATATCCATATCAGGCACAGACAGGTGAGGTCATTTATTATCAGAGTGTGTGTGCGCGCATACCACTGTCATTTGGACAGGGACCGAGGGACGCAGAAGCCCGAAGGAAAATGTGGAGAGAGGAAGAGGTGGACAGAGTTCTCTCTCTTTTTTTAATTGATTTCACAGAGGAAGGGAGAGAGAGATAGAAACATCAACGATGAGAGAGAATCAAGGATCCCTATGAGGGATCGAGTCTGCAACCAGGGCATGTGCCCTGACCGTGAATCGAACCGTGACCTGGGTCGATGCTCTAGCCACTGAGTCAAACCAGCTAGGGCTCCAATCTGCTTTTAATTTCATGTCTATAAACATCGATGCCTTAGATGCAGTTCATAAAGGCCAGCCCATACCCCACGGGAATTATCAGGGAATGTAACAGGTTCATGCTCCAGCCACCACAATAATGAAAACATTTGGGGGAAGGTACTTTGCGTCTTGCCGATATCCTGTTTCTCCTTTATGTCCAGACAACTAATTCAGCATTTGTCCATGGATCTTGTCTGCAGTGACTATGGTGGTGGTGGTGTTGCAATGGAGGGTGTCAATGAAAAAAATGGGGGGTGGGAACCTCTGTGATACTTCCAGTAAGAAAGAAAAATTTTTTTAAAAAAAAGATGCCGAAACCGGTTTGGCTCAGTGGATGGAGCGTCGGCCTGCGGACTGAAGGGTCCCGGGTTCGATTCCGGTCAGGGGCATGTGCCTGGGTTGCGGGCGCGTCCCCAGTGGGGGGTGTGCGGGGGGCGGCTGATCGATGTTTCTAACTCTCTCTCTCTCCCTTCCTCTCTGTAAAAAATCAATAAAATATATTTAAAAAAAAATAAAAAATAAAATAAAAGAAAAAAGAATTTGATATCTACAAAGCTACTCCTCAACACTGACAAAGAGGTTAGGACACTCTCGAAATCAAAACAGGGAGAGCCCTGGCTGGCTGGCCGGTTGGTTGGGCACCGTCCTATGCACTGAAAGGCCACTGGTTCGATCCCCCGTCAGGACACAGGCCTAGGCTTTGCGTTCGATTCCCCATTAGGAGGCGTGCAGGAGGCAGGTGACAGGTGGATGTTTCTCCCTCTCTATTCCTCTCTCTCTAAAAAGAGAAAGAAAACGAACAAAAACAAACGGGAGACTCTGTCCTCAAAACTCACGCTTTGCAAGAATCACTAAAAAGAGCGAGTCCTTTGGGGGGAAATGATAAGACACTGTCCTGTCATTTGAATCCACACCAAGAAATAAAGAGTACCAGTGAAGATAACTGCATAGGTATACATAAGAGGATATTGGTCATATTTTCTTCGCTTATCTGACATAATACACAACTTCAAAATATTTGGTCATATTTTCTTCGCTTATCTGACATAATACACAACTTCACCAATCATTAATTTTTTAAAAACCGCGTTGATGCGCTTGCAGTGAATAAAGCTATAGTTCGTATAACAACAATAGGACAATCCTTTGGGGAAAGGAGCCACGTTACATAAGACTAATTTTATTCAGAGCGGCGCGATTACATTTGTATTAATGCGAAGGAGATTGCTTGACGTTAAGATGTTAATTGTGATCACCATGACAACCAATGAGAAAATGATCCCAAAGAACAGCTAATGAAAAGACAAGGGGATTAAGAGGGTACACTAGAAAACACAAAGGGAGGCAATGATGGTTGGCGGGGGGGGGGGGGGCGGAGGGGGCAAGGGGGGCGGGGGGGGGCGGGAACGGACAAAAAGGAGTTAAGACGTGTCCAAACCAAATGGTACATGGGAGACAGAAATTCATCCTTCTTCATCGGGAATTGCATTAATAAGAACTAGATCCAACATCCTGCCGAAAGGCATACATTATCAGAATTGATAAGGCAGCAGGATCCCAATCAATGTTTTTGATAAGGGAGACGCTTGAGAAACGGTGGAGGTGGTCGAAGGGAGAGGGTGAGGACATCTGTAATAGTATCCACGACGAAAATAAAGTAAAACACATGCCCACGTTAAAATAGAAAATATTTCGGAAAGCTTCAGCTCATATTTAAAGAAACTAGGATCAACATAATAATTACACCCACATCCAGAAAGGACAGGGAGCAAGAAAAGATTAGAGAAGAAATGAATAAAAACAGAAAATGGAAAAACAATAGAGAAGAATGGGGACTCAAATTAGTAAACTAGTGAAAAAGAGGGCATTATGGCCAACCTCCCATAAATAAAGCAAGACTATAAGGGAATACTATGCCAACAAATTAGATGACCCGATGGCCTAGATGAAAGGGACAAATACCTAGACAGACAAAACAACAACAAAACCAAAAAAGAAAATTGGAAAGAGATGCAAAAAGAAGCAGAAAGCATGCATAGGGCCGGGCCGAGTGTAGAAACCGAACGCGTAACGTATCATTGTATCATAGAGAAAACCCCACTGTGACTTCCCGGTCGATTCCACCAAACATGGTGGAGTTATGTGACCCACCGCCAGGCCCGAGAGCCACAGAATAGAAACGGCCGGGGCGGCAGGTGGGCTAGGGGCACAAACATGTTTTGTAAACATGGAGACTATGACAGGGAGCGAGAGGTACAGCTGACCTGGATCCCATTTCTCCCTTCTGAGACCAGGAGAGCAGGTGCAGGGGGCTGTTATTTCGGACACTTGTCATTCAAGAAACATTCTCGCCTGGCTGGGGAGGCGCAGTGGCTGGGTGTCAACCCATCAACCAAGAGGTCACCGGCTGAATTCCCAATCAGGGCTCATGTTCGGGTTGCAGGATGGACCCCCAGCGCGGGGTGTGCAGGCGGCAGCTGATCCATGATTCTCTCTCATGATTGATGTTTCTCTTTCTCTCCCCCTCTCTCTCTAAAGATCAATAAAAAACATTTTAAAAAGCCATAAAAACCTCTAACATCTCTCACAGTCAGGAAGAAGGCAGACAGAGTTGGTAAACTTATCCGAAACTACATTGAAGTATGTTTCCTAAGACATAAGCCAGAACACAACGGAGGAGCCACCGTGAGTCTCTGAGAAGTGGGCAGTCACAGAGAAAGAACAATAATGTCTGCCACTAATGCTAAAGTTTTTAATGTCCAACAAGAGGGTAGTCAGATTCTTTTTTTAAAATATATTTTTCTTGATTTCAAAGAGGAAGGGAGAGAGAGAAATATCCATGATGAGAGAGAATCATGGATCAGCTGCCCCCCGGCTCACCCCCTACTGGGGATCGAGCCCACAACCTGGGCATGTGTCCTGACCAGGAATCAAATGGCGACCTCCTGGTTCATGAGTCGATGCTCAAGCACTGAGCCACACCAGCTGGGTCATTTCCACATCTTTCCAATAGAGATGTAACTGAAAATTGATAGGCTGCAAACACTACTGGCCAGAAGGGCAATCATAATGAGGTCGTCAATGTGGGCACAGACTTTTTTTTTTTAACTTGGTCTAAAAATCTCCTCTAGACACCTGCTAATACCATGGCAAGCAATGAGAAACTGATCAGCATCCAAACTTGCAGATCGGTTGTCAGGAGGTTGGAAGATAACCTGAGAGAGAGAGAGAGAGAGAGAGAGAGAGAGAGAGAGAGAGAGAGAGAGAGAAGTATAGGACTTTCTCAAGAAAAGTCTTGTCCTCAAACTCCTGATGAACACAGATGATAACAGGGGGTGGGGATCATGGCAACAGGAGTTGAAAAGTGATTCAGAGGAGTTGGACTGGGAATAAGATAAATTTTAGCAATACATTCATCAGCGCATTTTGCTTATATTTTCCACCTCCTGTTGCCACGGGCGTGATGGAAAACCAATATGCACATTTATGCACATTTAAAAGAGCCTTTTCGATAATTACGAGATAAAAATTCTCAGAAGCAAGAACGATTAGTGTCATGGTTTGTTGATTTTGTTCTTGCCGTGTGACGCACGCAATAATGATGAGTCGGACAATTGATGCAAATCGATGGTGCAATTACTTAGGGAAAAAGCTGCCGGGATGAGCAAATACTGATTATTGGTTAATATAGACCTGGTATGAGTCTACACGCTCTAGGTATTAGTAGTTTGTTCAACCTCCGCATCTCAAGACAATAGGTACCGCTATCACTCCCAAGTTCCGATTCTGAACCTGAGCTAAAGACCTACAAGACAGGGGTGGAAGAAGCCAATGGGGGAGGGGGGAGGCGGGCAAAAGGGACATATGTAATAGCTTCAACAATAAAGAACTTTTTTTTAAAGAAAGGGATAGAAGGATCTCAAGGATGACTCATTCTGTCTCGAGTCTTTGCATGGACTGTGTTCAGGATACCGTTTCTCTTTTATGGCAAATACATTCCACGTCTATTTTAAGAAACTTTACCCAACCCCAATGTCATGAAGTTATTTGCCTAAATTAGGTTCTCCATACTGTATTAAATGGTTTTCATATTTTTAGGTCCATGATTCACATGGAATTAATTTTCTCTGTAATGTAAGGTCACATGTCAGATTGCATTTCCCTCCATGACTATTCAGTCCATTAGAAAATTAATTGAAAAAATCTATCTTTTCCCCATAGGTCTTTTTAAAATAAATTATTGGCTTTTATATGGGTGGGTCTATTTTTGAGCTTGATTTCCTTCCTTCCTTCCTTCCTTCCTTCCTTCCTTCCTTCCTTCCTTCCTTCCTTCCTTTTTTACTCTCACCCAAAGATATTTTCCCATTGATTGTTTTAGAGAGAATGGAGGGTAGGGAGGAGCAGGGGAGAGAGAAAGAGAGAGAAACATCGTTGTGAGAGAAACACATTGGCTGGTTGCCTCCCATTCCCACCCTGACTGGGACCAGGGATCGAGCCTGCAACCGAGGCACGTGCCCTTGATGGGGAATCGAACCCACAACCCTTCTGTCCCTGGGCCAACACTTTGATGACTGAGAAAACCTGGCCAGGGCATCTCTTTTCTTTTCTTTTTTCTAAAATAAGTTTATAGATTTCAGAGAGGAAGGGAGAGAGAGAAAGAGAGAGATAGAAACATCAATGATGAGAGAGAATCATGGATCGGCTGCCTCCTGCACGCCCCACACTGGGAACCAAGTGTGATTGATTCAACCTGGGCATGTGCCCTGACCAGGAATTGAACCGTGACCTCCTGGTTCATAGGTTGACACTCAACCACTGAGCCACACTGGCTGGGCTCTTTTCCATTTTTCCCCCATTGATTTGTTCCTCTCTCTTTGTGCAAACACCACATTGAGAAAGCCCAGGTCCTATGCCAACCCTTGTCCACTCTCCTTCTTGGAGGGGGCACCCAGGTTCCTTACTAGAGTGAGGAGGAGTCTGCCGTGGCCCCCAGCAGCCCCCTGCCACCTGCCCGGTTGCTTGTCCCCAGCAACAACATCTGCAGAGACAGGACTTGAAAAACCAGTTTTCATTAGAGCCACCCTGATTGACAAAACTCTCCAGAGTGTTTGAAGCCTCTGATTTGTACCCGGCTTAATCAGCAATCTGTCCCCTGCTTCCATTAGCGGGAAAAGGATTCTAGGAAACTATAACCCAGAACGAGGAATCGCATTAACAGGGAACATGACTCACGGCTCTGAAAGCAGAGCAGCTCATTAGCAGCCGCCCGAGTGCCCGTGGGCTTTCTGGAAGTAAAAGGACTTGGAGACCCCGCGCTCACCTTTTGTTAAGAGGTATTACTCATTTCCTGGTAAATCGCACCGTCTCACCCACCCACAGACGTCTTTATGAGCGCCCCGAAGCTCAGGGCTGTGACGCACGCATGCATTTTCATCAGGGCCGAAGTTTGTTCTCATTACAAAGAGGAAAAGACAGAAAACCGCCCCCCAAAGATCCAAGAACTTGGTGGCAGGAGAAGACGCTAGGGAGGGGCAAGGCAGCCCTCCTCCCCTCCTCCCGACACAGCGGGCAGGGCGCTAGGAGGAAGGTGCAAAACCAGCCCCACCGAGAAGTACTCATCCTCCACCAAGCCCTTTCCAAGGACTAAAGTCAGATGTGGGCCCACCCAGCGTGGCTCAGTGGTTGGGCATCAACCTCTGTATGAGCCAGGAGGTCACAGTTCGATTCCCAGTGAGGGCACAGGCCCGGGTTGCAGGCTCGATCCCCAGTAGGGGGCGTGCAGGAGGCAGCCGATCCATGACTCTCATCATTGATGCTCCTATCTCTCTCTCCCTCTCCCTTCCTCTCTGAAGTCAATAAAAAAAATTCTTTTTAAAGAAGTGGGTCCTATTTCCCACCGCCCCATTGGTATTCAGTATCTCCATCCCAGGAAGATCTGCTACAGAGTTAAGAGCCCAGATATCTCATTCTCTTAGGAAACTCAATGTCACATGACTTGGTTGAGTGTGGTCAAATCTCCTGCCTGTGAGATTTGATCCTGAGCCTTGAGCCTTGTCCACGGGTCCTCTGGTGATGAGAAGTGTGGAGTGAGGATTTCCTTCCCAGAAACCACCTCTCCCAGTGATGTCCGTAAGCAGAGGGGGTGTTGAAAATGCTGCCACTGTCATCTCATCTTTATACAGTCATGGGTAACCACCAAGCTCCTGCCTCACCTTCCCTCAGCTCCCTTTTTAAATTCAAGATCTTAAAACACACACACACACACACACACACACACACACACACACACACACACAGCCCTAGCTGGTTTGGCTCAGGGGATAGAGCATCGGCCTGCAGACTGAAGGGTCCTGGGTTCGATTCCGGTCAAGGGCATGTACCTTGGTTGCGGGCACATCCCCAGTGGGAGGTGTGCAGGAGGCAGCTGATTGATGTTTCTCTCTCATCGATGTTTCTAACTCTCTATCCGTCTCCCTTCCTCTCTGTAAAAAATCAATAAAACATATTTAAAACAACACACACACACACACATTAAGAATCTGTCTTGTTGTTGTTGTTGTTAATCCTCACCCGAGGATATTTTCCCATTGATTTCTAGAGAGAATGGCAAGGAGAGGGAGAGAGAGAGAGAGAGAGAGAGAGAGAGAGAGAGAGAGAGAGAGAGGGAGAGAGAAACATCGATGTGAGAGAGACACATCGATCGATTGCCTCCCACACAAGCTCTGACCAGGGCCAGGAATCGAAACCCTAAGCCGTCAGTCTGAGGGCCAACGCTCTGTCCACTGTGCCAAACGAGCTAGGGCTATCTTCTTCTTTTTCTTAGTTTACGAATATATCTTTGTTGATTTCAGAGGGGAAGGGAGAGCAAGAGAGAGAAACATCATTGATCGACTGCCCCCCAGCCCACCCCGTATACTGGGGATCAGACCCTCAACCCGGCATGTGCCCTCCTGTGTTCATGGGTCGGTGTCCAACCACTGAGCCACACTGGCCGGGCAGGAGAGCTTTCTCATTGCAAAAGACTGCAGACTTTTCTCCCTGCTCCACCCCCCCTCCCTGCTGGTGCTGTCCTAGCTCTTTTTCTCCCGTGGGAAAATGTGACAACGGGGTGAGGAGTCTCTAATGGGCGTCCCTGGTAGAGCCCATTCCACCGTGTGACTTCAGCTCCCTGGCAGCCTCCTAGACAGAGAGGGATTATCGAGATCAGAGACGGGTGGGAAGGGCCGGGCTGCTAGAGGGCTCAGCTTTCTGAGGTCCAGCTTCCTCGGGCACAGCTGTTCTTTGCATTAACCCGCTGCTCTCTGCTCTGTCCATGGGGTCCTTGCACATACGCCTGCTGGGGCTGGGATGGCCGCCTCCCTTTCATGTAGGAAATGATGAGTTATCAGGGTCTCTCCTTTATCTCTCCAACGCCGAGGCCCCCTCCAGAGCCTTTCCCTAATCGCTCTGAGTTACATGTAGAGGGAGAACTTCTGAGATATTATTCTGATGACTGCTTTCACAGGAAGAGATAAAAAAAATACAGATCTTTTTTTTCCCCCCCAATCCTCACCCAAGGATATTTTTTTCCCATTGAGTTTTTAGAGAGAGAGGAAGAGAGAGGGAGAGAGAGGAAACTATTGATGAGACAGAAACATCAATCAGCTGCCTCCCACACATGCCCCACTGGGGATGGAGCCCACCACCCAGGCATGCGCCCTGACCAAGAATCGAACTGGTGACCTCTTGGTTTGTAGCTGACACTCAACCACTGAGCCACACCAATGGGCTCTTTCCTTTTTGTATGGATTGATTTGAGAGAGAGAGAGAGAGAGAGAGAGAGAGAGAGAGAGAGAGAAGAGAGAAAGGGAAGCATCAACTTGTTGTTCCACTTATTTCTGCATTCATTGCTTGGTTCTTTTATGTGCCCTGACTGGGACTCAAACCCAAAACCTTGGTGCTTGGGGACGATGCTCTAAGCAACTGAACTAACGGCTTTCTTTACTTCTTAATCCATGTCTTTGAATTACTATCACGGAATTTTTATTACCATGTTCCTATAAGCCCCACGGATATCAGGACTCACTTGTGATCACAGTCGCGCCTCGCCCCGCTCAGGGTGATAAAGTGGTTTAAGAACTCCGTGGGGCTCAGGGATTTATGGGTAGACAGGGTGCCGTGAGAAGACAGGGAATGTCCGATGGCCCACACGGAGGTGTATGAAACGGTCAGGCAGGGAGAGAGGAGCCGACGACCACAGAACCCGCTCCCCTCCATCTTCACAGGCTTCCCTGCATAATGCTCTGAGCACAGGCACGGTTACCATGGAGACGAGCGGGGAGCAAGATCCAGCTTTGCACTGCACACAGCGCTGGAGGCCCCTTATAGCCCATGGTCACGGGCAATAATAGGGTGATGAAGACCTGGAGGGGTGGGTAGGGGCTGGGAAGAGCGGGGAGAGGGGAGGAAAACGGGAGACGCTGTTGTAATACTGTCAACAATAACAAATGTAGACGGCCCTGGCTGGTGTGGCTCAGTGGTTGAGCACCGGCCTATGAACCAGGAGGTCTAGGTCTGATTTCCCGTCAGGGCACATGCCCGAGTTGCAGGCTCGATCCCCAGGAGGCAGCCGATCCATGATTCTCTCTCCTCACTGCTGTTTCTATCCCTCTCTCCCTCTCCCCTTCCTCTCTCTGAAATCAACAAAAAACATCTTTAGAAAAACAAAAACAAAACAAAACATAAAAAGGGCACACGGTCCAGCGACTGGGGGCTGTGTGTGCAAGAGGAGGGGTTGCACGAAGCACCAAGCCGAAATGCGGGCACCAGCCCACGGATTCCACGGGTCACGGGGCTCCCAACAGGTGCCATCGGAATTCTAGGGAAAGGAGGGGGCCCCCCCCCCCGACCCCGTGTCTCCCTAAGCTACCTGCTGCTGGCACACAGAGGTTTTGGCCGAGGCAGCACAATCCTCAGAAGATAACCATCTCAAACACGCGCACATGCACTGCGCTGGTATTTGCAGCCAGAGCCCGGTGTCACATTCCCACCCCGCGGCCAGGGAAGGATTCTGGGGATTAGGAGCCCGAAAGGAGGAATGTAGCTGACCATGCACACAGCTCACATTTCTGCATCCGGGATTGTTCATCTTCTCTATTTTATATATATATATATATTTTATTGATTTCAGAGAGGAAAGGAGAGGGAGATAGACACATCCATGATGAGAGAGAATCATGGATCGGCTGCCTCCTGCATGCTCCCTACTGGGGATCCAGTCCACACCCCAGGCATGTGCCCTGATTGGGAACTGAACCCAGGACCCTGCTGTCAGCATGGCCGATGCTCTACCCACTGAGCCACACCGGCCAGGGCACTCATCCTCTCTATTCACACTTGGTGAAGTCCTCCCTTATCCCCTGAACAGTCTCGTGTGACTGGTAGGGGGGTTCACTCACAATATTGAGAGGGGGCCATTCATATAAGTCTGGGTTTCTTCTTCACTCCATATATGCCATATGGACCCATAGCTCATCCCAAACCATCACACCCCAGAGTCAGATGGAGTCAGAAGTGTTGAGAGCAGACGAGCACATAAATGCTGGGCAAGAGAACTCCCTCTGAAATGAATAAAAACATATTTTTAAATATATTTTTATTGATTTCTTCCAGAGAGGAAGGGAGAAGGAGAGAGAGAGAAGCATCAGTGATGGAGAGAATCATGGATCGGCCGCCTCCTGCACGGCCCCTATTGGGGATGGAGCCCGCAACCTGGGCATGTGCCCCTGACCGGGAATCGAACCGTGACCTCCTGGTTCATACTAGTAGGTTGATGCTCAACCATTGAGCCACAACGGCTGGGCTAAAAACCTATTTTAAAAGAAAGAAAGGGGTAGGTAGGTAGATAGATAGGTGAATGCAAAATTTTAATTCTCTTATCTCACCAGGACACACAAACGCCCCTTATCACACGTCCTGCCACCAGAATAGTCTAGAGAAGAACTGGCCTGCAGGAAATAGAGAAACACTGAACATGCTCATGGGACGATCAGAAAAGACACAGACCAGCTACAAGCCATCATTTCTCAGGCCCACAGCTCCTGTCCGCAACCACGACAGGAAGACAGAGAGAGGACTCTCCGGGGAAAGATGAAATGCCTTCAGACTCTCTTTAAAAGTTAAAAGGCGTCACTTGAACAATAACGTTGTCAGACTCCAGTAACGTTTCTCTCTCTCTCTACCCGTTTCACAAGCAGCCTTGACTGTTATTCACGGGTGCAATTTAAACATCATCTTTCACGGGAGCCATCCCTCTTTCTACCTGAGTATCTAATTCATGCTGTTTCTCACTGTCTCCTCTTGGCAAGGAACGCGGAGAGATGAAGAGAGAGGCATCCTTCGGAGAGGGGGCAGGCCATCTTGGGAGCGGTGTGTGGGCGCAAAGTCTCATCCGATGGAACCTCATGGCATTTTAAAATAACGACAGCTACCGGAGGGCGTGGTCTTTCCCACGCAGAGACAGGAAAACACGACTGACGATAACAAATAGACGTTCTCGGCTTTTTGATGAGCTGCCGCCCGACTAATTTATTCTTGGACTTTACCCGAACATGATCAACGCTGAGGGTCACACTGTCACTGAATGCTGGGCAGGGAAACTCAACCGAACACGCGAACCTTCAACAGAGGACTTGTCCCCTCAAGCAAAAGAACACATCTCCTCCCTCCCTCTCCCTCTTGAATCGATGGATGGCGGGGGAAACGTCTAGCTGTAGAACGAACGTGTTCCGGAGATGTGATGGAGAGCCTGGTGATTATAGCTAAGGACACTCCACGGAACACTTGAAAGTTGCGAAGAAAGTAGATCGTACATGGTCTCCCAGCAACAAAAAAGTGGGACCCTGGGAGTTAGTGGCGATGTTAACTAAACTTCCTGGAGTGACCACGTCACAATATGTGTGAGTATCAGGCCATCACTCCACCTTACCCAATCCCAAAATGTCCATCACAGCTCAATGAAATGTATCTGAGATGGAACACTGGTTATATTTCTTAGATCTCAGCAGAAGTGCCTAAGATTCAGAATCCTCTGTCTATCTCTTTAGCATCCTCTATTTAAATACCTAGAAAACCAGCACCCACTCCACAGCTCAATTCATTCCAAGCCTTTAGACCAGGGGTCCTCAAACTACGGCCCGCGGGCCACATGCAAATACAAATATTGTATTCGTTCCCGTTTTGTTTTGTTTTTTTTTTTACTTCAAAATAAGATCTGTGCAGTGTGCATAGGAATTTGTTCATAGTTTTTTTTTTTAAACTATAGTCCGGCCCTCCAACGGTCTGAGGGACAGTGAACTGGCCCCCTGTTTAAAAAGTTTGAGGACCCCTGCTTTAGACCTTAAAAATTGTTTTCATATATATATTAAAATAATATATATATTTTATTGATTTCAGAGAGGGAGGAAGAGGGAGAGAGAGAGAAATATCGATGATAAGGGAATCATTGATCTGATGCTTCCTGCACGCCCCATACTGGGATAGAACCCACAACCCTGATGGCAGATCCAACTGTGACCTCCTGGTTCATAGGTTGACGCGCTACCCCTGAGCCATGCCGGCCAGGTCCACGTCATTAGCCTTTTGGTCTTAGAGTGGTACCCATATCTAAAGAGCCTTTAGAAGTCTCAGAAACTGGCCTTATGCCTCAGCAGGGAGTGTGTGGAGGCCACCAAGTGGTGGACACGCCAGTGTGGGGTCAGTGACAGCGAGAGGCAGGTGAAAGAGTGGCAGAGCAGCCTCTGTGCTATCCCCGTGTCACAGGGCTTCCGGAAGATTCCCCCCAGCACCGTGGGGTGACTTCCAGGATACCCTCGGCACCTTGCGCCACCCTCTCGCCTAAACCCTTTGGAGGATGCTCAACACCAGCCTTCTTTTCAATCCTTCAGAAGGTGATTATTATCACCCAGCCAGCGTGGCCCAGTGGTTGAGCGCCGACCTGGGGTTGCAATGACCCAGGAGGTCACAGTGCGATTCCCGGTCAGGGCACATGCCCAGGTTGTGGGCTCGATTCCCAGTGGGGGGTGAGCAGGAGGCAGGTGGTCCATGATTCTTTCTCATTATTGATGTTTCTATCTCTCCCTCTCCCTTCCTCTCTGAAATTAATAAAAAATATATATTTTTTAAAAAGTGAATATTCTCAGAGACGTCCTCATGTTAAAAAAAAAAAAAAAATCCCAGTGTTCTTGGTGAAGGGCCTTCTCAGCTCACACTTGCCTGCTCTGGTCTCTCCAAGGGGGGATGTTACCATGATCAGTTCTTAGGGATGATCTGTATGTAGGAGTCGCAAAAGGTTCCCACCCAGGGATCCCGGTTCCACATTACCTGAATGCAGCCCTAAGACTGGAGGCTGCATCATAACACAGCATCCTCAGTACCATAGGCTGTTGTTCTCCCCCCACCCCACCACCCCTTAAAATCCCTTCCAAAAGTTAGCAGCCTGGCCTGGGCAGGGCAGCTCGGTTCTCCTCAACTCCCCGAAGATCACACACCTTCCCACAGACACGCAACCGCCTTCGCACAGACACGCAACTGGGAGGCAGGGACCCAGCAGGTAAGTGGGGACAGGCGTTTGGGTGTGGTGGGCACAGTGCACACGTCGGGGCAGAGTCACGTTTTTTGCGCCCGTCGCCATGGCAACAGCGAGGAGACAAACAGGCAATCAAGGATAATAAGCCCCCGTGGGCGGGAAGCTGCCAGAGAGAGGCAGTGAAGCCCCCCGCAAGCTTCCTGTTCATTTTCCCCCACCCACACGGTCTCTCTGGGATTGCAACAAGCGTCAAACTCCAGGAAAGAGGGGGGGCCCTCCAGGGCTCCATGACAGCTGCCCTCTCTCCCCCCTACCTCCCCCTCACGACCATCTTTCTGCAAAAAACACCTCCACTTCACTCAATCTGGTGACAGTGCGGCCACTTCACGACTCAAGGGTGCGTGACCCGGACAGTGACTAATGCAGACAAGACTGAGCAGAGGCTGGGCAGCTAAGACCAGAATGAGGCTGCTCTTTCTCCAGATTATTATTTTAAAAAACCCCACACAAAACAAATGAAAAAGCAAATAAAAAAAAACACACAAAAAAAAACAAAGGAAAATGTAAACCTCTGTAATGTCATTACCTAAATTCACCAATTGTTAACAATTTGGCGCATGAATATTCTATGTATCTGTGTCTCTATGCAGCTATCATATTTATTTTGCTACTACATCATCTTACCTAATAACAGACAGACATGTAAATTGACGGTACCTTTGCTACACTAACCAGCCAATCAGGAGAGTATGCAAATTAACCCAACAAAGATGGTGGTTAATTTGCGTATGTAGGCTCCAAGCGGCGGAGTGAAGCCGGAGAGCCCCGGGGCCGGCTCTGGCCCCAAAATTTGTGCAAGAGTAGGCCTTCCACCAAAGCCAGTGTGGCTCAGTGGATAGAGCGTCGGCCTGCAGACTGAAGGGTCCCGGGTTCGATTCCGGTCAAGGGCATGTACCTTGGTTGCGGGCACATCCCCAGTAGGGAGTGTGCAGGAGGCGGCTGATCGATGTTTCTCTCTCATCGATGTTTCTAACTCTCTATCCCTCTCCCTTCCTCTCTGTAAAAAATCAATAAAATATATATTTTTAAAAAAAGAGTAGGCCTTCCTTCCTTCGGCTGCCCACACCGGCTTCCCTCTGGCACCCGGGACCCAGGCTTCCCTCAGAGTCCCAGCTTTGTCCGGAAGGTCTTCCGGAAGGACAGCTGACCTAATTAGCATATTACTCTTTTATTATTATAGATCACCTCTGAGAAAATGAAGATCCATTCAATCATGTTATTGACTATGTAGTCCATGTTTAAATTTTTTCAACTGTCTGCCTGGCTGGTGTGGCTCAGGGGTTGAATGTCAACCTACGAACCAGGAGGTCACGGTTCGATTCCCGGTCAGGGCACATGTCCGGGTTGTGGGCTCCAACCCCAGTGCGGGGCGTGCAGGAGGCAGCCGGTCCATGACTCTCTCTCATCATGGATGTTTTTCTCTCTCTCTCTCTCCCTCTCCCTTCCTCTCTGAAATCAATAAAAATATTTAAAAATGTTTCTCAACTGTCCCCCAAATATCTCTCACAGCTTTTTAGTTGTGGGAGGATGCAGAATGAAGCCAAGTCCATGGGTTGCATTTGGTTGTTTTGTATCTTTTAGTCTATTATGCTCACCACCCCTCTACTCCCCCCCACACACATACATATTTGATGATATTGTTTGTTTTTTGAAGCCTGTTGTCTTTTATTTTTTTAAATAAATTTTATTGATTTTTTACAGAGAGGAAGGGAGAGGAACAGAGAGTTAGAAACATTCGTCAGCTGCCTCCTGCACACCTCCCACTGGGATTGTGCCCGCAACCAAGGTACGTGCCCTTGACCAGAATCGAACCTGGGACCTTTCAGTCCTGCCTCCTGCACGCCCCCTGCTGGGGATCGAGCCCGCAACCCCGGCATGTGCCCTTACTGGGATTTGAGCACCTGCAGGCCAATGCTCTACCCACTGAGCCAAACCAGGTAGGGCGAAGCCTGTTGTCTTATACTGTGCTCTGTAATCCCCCCCACCCCAAGATGAGATTCAGGTTAGGGTGCTGTAACATCAGTGCTGCTGGATTTAATTACTGGCCAGCTGGGATGGGAACGTTCCTCCCCTTTGCAATGCACACATTATCTGTGAGGTGATGCTCTGAGACCGCACGACTATCCTGGTACCTAAACTGTAGTCTTCATAGATGATCCTGCCTAAATCGGGCATTACACTGGGTGTTGGGGGGGAAAATGCTAATTTTTTAAAAATATATATATTTTATTGATTTTTTTACAGAGAGGAAGGGAGAAGGAAAGAGAGTTAGAAACATCGATGAGAGAGAAACATCGATCAGCTGCCTCCTGCACACCTCCTACTGGGGATGTGCCCGCAACCAAGGTTTATACCCTTGACCAGAATTGAACCTGGGACCCTTCAGTCCGCAGGCCGACGCTCTATCCACTGAGCCAAACCAGTTAGGGTGAAATGCTAATTTTTTCACTTCTATTACAAAATGCTAAATTTTCCTTCTATCTCTCTCTCTCTGTAGTTACTACCCAGCAATATAAAGAAGAGCTCTTGGTCCTAGCCAGGTAGCTCAGTTGGTGAGAGCATCGTCCTGATACGTCAAGGTTGTGGGTTCCATTCCTGGTCAGGGCACACACAAAAATCAACCAATGAATGAATGAATAAGTGGAATAAACAAATTGATGTTATCTCTCTCTCTCTCTCTCTCTCTCTCTCGCTCTCTCCAATTAAAAAAAATCATCATCTTTAGAAAAGAAAGAACTCTTCATTAATGCTAAATTCTCTCTACCTCTCCATCTTCAATTACGTATCTGTCTCTCACTCCATTGATCTATATCTTTATAGAGGTCAAATCTAAGAGCAGAAAATATTTAAAATGTAGAGTTTGCCAGAACAGTGTGGCTCCGTGGTTTAACGAGGACCCACGTACTAGGAGGTCACAGTTCGAATCCCGATCAGGGCACCTGCCGGGGTTGCAGGCTCGATCCCCAGCAGGGGGCGTGCAGGAGGCAGCCGATCCATGATTCTCGCTCATCATTGATGTTTCTAACTCTCTCCCCTGCTCCCTTCCTCTCTCTGAAATCAATTAAAAAAAAACATTAAAATGTACACTTTGATGAGTATTCATGTCTATACAATCATGAAACAATCGCCACAATCAAGATAACATTTTCCTCTCACTCTTCCCCAATTTTTGTGACCCTTTATAATTTCATCCTCCTGCCTCCAATTTCATCACTAGGCAACCGCTGGTGTGTTTTCTTTCCCTGCAGATGAGTTCACACTCCTTGGAACTTTATGTACATAAAGTAATGCAGCAGGTGTGTTGGTTTTTTTCTGGTTCCTTTTCTTAGTATGATGGTATCGATTCAACAAGAATGTGGATATTGCCAGGCTGTTCCTTTTTTATTTCTATGTGGTATCCCATCGTCTTTGTAAAATTTTTAATTTATTTTTTAAATATTTTTATTGATTTTTGAGAGGGAGTAGAGTGGGAGAGAGATGGAAACGTGAATGATGAGAGAGAAACATTCTCTCTCATCACTGATGTTTTTCTCTCTCTATCTCCCTCTCCCTTCTTCTCTGAAATCAATACAAATATTTTTTTAAAAAAAAAGACAGACAACCTTTCTTTCCTGTCCCCGCAGGTGACCTAAACCAATAAGCGGGGGAGACAGAAAGGAACCGGCTCATGGAAGACGCTCTCAGGCAGCAGATGAGCGGCCGCTGCCTCACTCCCTCCACCGTGTGCCCTCCCTGGCTGGACAGTGACACCTCTGCTCCCTGAGGGTCCAACCTGCTGGGACTTGCACTGGACACTGCATATTCCCTGATGTAATTTTTTTAAATTGATTTCAGAGTGGAAGGAAGAGGGAGAGACAGAAACAGAAACATCAGTGATGAGAGGGAATCATTGATTGGCTGCCTCCTGCACACCCCTTGGGGATTGAGCCCGAAACTCAGGCAAGTGCCCTTGACCGGTATCGAACCCAGGACCCTTTAGTCCGCAGGCCGATGCTCTATCCACTGAACCAAACAGCTAGGGCCCTGATGCAGTTTTTGTTGTTGTTGTTGTTAATCCTCCCCCAAGGATATCTTCCCATTGATTTTTAGAGAGAGTAGAAAGGAAGGGGAGAGACTGAGAGAAAGAAGCATCGATGTGAGAGAGACACATGGATTGGTTGCTTCCCACACATGCCCCGACCAGAGACCAGAGCGGGGAGCAAGCCTGCAACCCAGGTACATGCCCTTGACCGGAAATCGAACCCGGGACCCTTCAGTCCGCAGGCCGATGCTCTATCCACTGAGCTGCACGAGCTGGGGCCCCAGATGCAGTATCTAACAGTGACTCCAACCCTACCACACAGGGTGGCACGGCCTCCCCTTCCTTCAGCCCAAACCACCTGCCCCGGGGCTGGACCTGGGGTGAGGACAGCAGCTGGCGAGGACACGGCTCATGTTTCTGAGATCAGCAAGGCCGTTCCTTGGGTGCTGCCGTCCAGGCCATTTGGTCAACCAGGGACCCCCCCCCCCCCCCGACTCCCGGAGCCCTTGCCTCACCCCTGGTCAACTTTCAGAGGATTTTTCCATTCCTTGACTTAAATAGATCACGGGCAGCTGTTCTTGTCCTGTGAGTCTCCGTCTAGCCTGGTTCTCATTGTTACTCTAGCCCAGGGGTGGGGATCGAGCCAGCAACCAAGGTAGGTGCCCTTGACCGGAATCGAACCCAGGACTCTCTTCATCAGTCCTCGGGCTGACGCGCTATCCACGGAGCCAAACCCGCTAGGGCTGAAAGAACCACTTAAAAAAAAAAAAAAAAGCAAAACCTTGGCCCAGGCCTACATGTTTTGGCTTCTAAACGCGTGAATCACATTAGCAGACGTCCTCCCCAGATGCCCCAGCCCGAAGCCAGAAAATGCTTCTAGGAACAAGCGAATGGGACGAGGAGACGGATGAATGGGACACGGGGGATGCTGTGGGGGAGGGTCCTCTTCGTGAGGCACGGCCCTTGTGTCCATGAGAATGTCCGGGCCCTTCCTTATTCCTCCCAGCCCTTAGCTGACTCCTTGCAGAATTCCATGTCTCGGACTGATTTTCAATTACTCATCATCAGAGTGTTCTGGTGCACCTCCGTCAGGGATCAGCTTAATCCATTGCAAAGCCTGGTGACTACTGTGCATGTCGACGGGGAGACAGGTGGTACACGGGGTGGACAGATCCAGCCGTGTTTTGTTCTGTCTCCATAGCAACAGGCGAGAAAAAGGCCTGTTTGGATGCATGATTCTAGCCAGGCAATAAGCTACTCTTTCCTTCTTTCCATGTATCCCTACCCTACCCTCTTTTTTAAAAAATATATATTTGTATTGATTTCAGAGAGGAAGGGAGAGGAAGAGAGAGAGAAACATCAATAAGAGAGAATCAGGGACCCCCTGCCTCCTGCACGCCCCACACTGGGGACTGAGCCTGCAACCCGGGCCTGTGCCCTGACGGGGAATCAAACCGTGACCCCCGGGTTCATAGGTCGATGCTCAACCATGAAGCCAAGTCGGCTGGGCTCCCCCTTTCCTCTAGGAAAACAAATATAAACAAGTGGGGGACGCAGGCACAAAAACTAACACCGATAATACCACGTGGGTTCCCTGGAGCTGTCTCAAGCTCAGGTACGTCTCCCCGTGTCCCTGTCACACGGCAGCAGGTGATACTATTGGTATCCACTATGGCCTCCCACTTGCGTATGAGACCAGTTCTCTCTCTCCCGTCCGCGGCGTATACATGCGGCTCCTCCGCTCTGGGCGATGGAATGTGGACGGCAGTGATGAATGCCTCGCACGCGTGAGTGCCTGGGCGTCATCGCATACTTCTGCGATCGCTTTTGTTCCTTCTGTCGCCACCGGAATGCCAGGCGGATCCCAAAATAGACAGGACATGTGGGCAACTGTACTTGGCCTCCATCCCACACACAGGCACTGTGTGCGTGGACGAGGAGAGAAGGCTTGCGGTGGTGAACACTCGAGACGCGGGGGTCATGGCTAACTGCAGCCAAAACTTAGTGAAGAGGAACGAATGAGGAAATCTGCCACCGCTGGGAAAGGCCAAACAGAAAACTCAGATCCGGGACAAGTCCTGACCACAGGCACATACCAAGCTGTTAGGAGCCCTGGCCGGTGTGCCTCAGTGGATAGAGCGTCGGCCTGCGGACAGAAGGGTCCCAGGTTCGATTCCGGTCAAGGGCAGGTACCTCGATTGCAGGCTCTCGGCCCTGGGCCCTGGTCGGGGGCATGCGGGAGGCAACCAATCGATACAGCTTTCTCACATCGGTGTTTCTATCTGTCTCTCCTCTCCTGTCCACTCTCTAAAAAAAACAATGGGAAAAATATCCTTGATTTAAAAAAAGAGAAAAGCTGTTATGAATGCCTGAAAGAAATGGAGGGGCCCCTGCTTTCCCGACAAAGCGCTTGCTAAAACTTGTGTGGGATGAGTTGGGATAAGCATACGGAGTTAGGGAAAGAGGTGAGGCACTGAATGTCAGTAGCAGGCCTGAGCTGTTGCCGGCCACTCTAGGAAAAGGTCTCATCAGAAACAGGGAATTTCAGAAAATCACCTGTGAAGTCGCCAGCAGGGTTGAAAGACGGAATCATTGATCCTCTCCCGAGGATGGGAGGTGAAATTGAGTAACAGAAGATGAAAACTGGGTGTCACCGCAAATACCAAATTGAGAGTTTGACCTCACAGACGCTGGTTCAACCTTTGCATTGATCAAAGGGATGGCCACCCGGTAATTTTATTTGTATAAAATGTCTCGGGAAACAAAACAAAACATGGCAAAAGGCTCTTTCTCAGAGGCCTGATCACTTCTGGTTACGTCAATTTATTTCAGATTACCTTCAGCTAAAGTGGAGAGCGTCTCAGAGAGGATTATGGGTATAGCCACGGGCTCATTGGAATTACACAGAATAAACGCTAACTAAGTTTGGGAGAGTCGGGCTGTCAGAACCACCAGCCTATATTAAAATAGCCCGTGGCCAGTCTGAGACGGAAAATGATCTCTGGGACGCCAATATTCGGTTTGCCCTCAAAGAGATTTTCTAAAATATATTTGTATTGATTTCAGAGAGGAAGGGAGAGGGAGAGGGCTAGACACATCCATGATGAGAGAGAATCACGGATCGGCTGCCTCCTGCACACCCCCTACTGGGGATCGAGCTCCCCAACCCAGGCATGTGCCCTGACGGAGAATCAAACCAGTGACCTCCTGGTCCATGGGGTCCTCACTCAACCACTGAGCCACCCCATATGTGGGATCTAATGAACAAAATAGATCCAGAGACATAGAAGCATGGAACAGACTATGGCAGTGGTGGGCAAACTGCGGCTCGAGAGCCACATGCGGCTCTTTGGCCCCTTGAGTGTGGCTCTTCCTAAGCCTTAGGAGGACCCTCATTAAGTGAATAGCAATGTACCTGCCTATATAGTTTAAGTTTAAAAAATTTGACTCTCAAAAGAAATTTCAATCGTTGTACTGTTGATATTTGGCTCTGTTGACTGATGAGTTTGCCAACCACTGGCCTATGGAATCCCCGAGGGAAGGAGCAGGTGGGTGGGTGGGTGGGAAAAGATCAACCACAGAACGTGTATGCATATATGCGTAACCCACGGACAGAGACAATAGGGTGGTGAAGGCCTGGGGTGGGGGACGGGGTTGGGCTATAAGGAGTCCATGGGGGAGAAGGGGGGGCATATCTAATACTTTCAACAATGAAGATTCAATTTAAAAAAAAATTTAAAAATACACACAGCCCTGACCAGTTTGGCTCAGTGGATGGAACGTCGGCCTGCGGACTGAAAGGTCCCAGGTTCGATTCCGGTCAAGGGCATGTACCTGGGTTGCGGGCACATCCCCAGTGGGAGGTGTGCAGGAGGCAGCTGATCGATGTTTCTCTCTCACTGATGTTTCTAACTCTCTATCCCTCTCCCTTCCTCTCTGTGAAAAATCAATAAAATATATTTTAAAAAATAAAAAATAAATAAAAGAACACACAACTTGTCCACCCTGGGTTTTCAGAAGCATACTTGCACGTCGCTTTTCCCTGAAGAGAACTGTTTACCGAAGACACCGATCCCCAAGTCCGTGTGCACTGGCCCGACACAGGCAGCCATTTGCGGGCAGTGAGTCTGGAAATTGGCAGGGGGGAGCATCAGTCGGCCCGCCACCCTGACTCATGGTTTGAGAGCCGCCCAGCCTGCAGCTCAGCCTCCCGATGCCACACGAGGATGCATTTACCCGGGCGGATGGCCTTGGGGACCGATTCTCCCAAAGCACAACAACTCAGAACAGCGTGGATCCAATCCAGCCAATTTCAAGCCTGGTGCCTCGGGCGGGGATGAGTCACACCCGGTGCCCACGGCGCCTCCTCCCTGCGTGGGCTCAGCGAGAAAGAGCCGGGGAGCAGCAGGCGTGGATTTTGCAGGAGAGTTTTAAACTCTCCGGGGCTTTGAAGAATCACTCACTCGGCCCTCCCGAAACCGCACCCACACAGGCCTTCGACCGACGCTCGTGGAGGTGCACCTGTCTCGCCACCCCATGTGTTTGTCTTCTTTTTAAAATTTTGTTGAAAGCACGATTGTCTCTTCTTTTTTTAATTTAAAAAAAAAAATGTGCCCGGCCGGTGTGGCTCAGTGGTTGAGCATCGACCCCTGAACCAGGAGGTCACCATTCGATTCCCGGTCGGGGCACATGCCCGGGTTGCGGGCTCGATCCCCAGTAGGGGGACGTGCAGGAGGCAGCTGATCCATGATTCTCTCTCTCCCTCTCCCTTCCTCTCTCTGAAATCAATAAAAACATATTTAAATATGTATTAAATTTAAAGAATGTTCAGTTACAGTTGGCATTCCTTATATTAGTTTCAGGTGTTCGGCGTCGTGGTTTAGACATTTCAGTAACTTATGAAGTGATCCAGTGGGGCTACATCAAACGGAAATATGTTTGCACGGCAGAGAAAACCATCACCAAAACGAAAAGGCGACCTACTGGATGGGAGAAGATATTTGCCAATAAAACAAAACCAAAAAAACCAAAAAACAGTCAACAAGGGATTCAAGGGGAAATGTTCATGTAGCCATAGGAAGGGGTAGGAATCAGACTGGGGGGTGGGGGAGCTTTACTATTGAAGAGGGGGAAAAAACCCACTTTATGGCCTGGCCAGTGTGGCTCAGTGGTTGAGTGTCGACCTATGAACCAGGAAGTCACGGTTCGATTCCCAGTCAGGGCACATGCCTTGGGTTGCAGGCTCAATCCCCAGTAGGGGGCGTGCAGGAGGCAGCCGATCCATGATTCCCTCTCATCATTGAGGTTTCTATCTCTCTCCTTCTCCATTCCCTCTGAAATCAATAAAAAAATATTTTTTAAAAAAAATTTAAAAACACTTTATAAAAGCCCTGTATTCCTAGACATGGATTTTCCCCAAGATTATAGAATGCGCCCCCCCACCCCCCTTCAGACCCTGTGACCGACCATACCAAGGCAGCCCCAGACTCAAACAGCTGCAAGATACAAACTAGTTCGACATGGTCAGACATGGGGAATGCTCAAAGCCCCAGGAACGGTCAACACCGAGGTCACCGGAGGAATGCAAAGACCCCGGTGCCTATAGCTACAGCAAACATTCCACCAAACAGGACTCTGGGCCAAACGGACACCCATCTTCACACTAAAGTCCTAGGCATTTCCGTTCCCATTAGATAGCAGAACATGTTTAGCTTTTAATGGGGAAAAAAAAGTCCATGCTGAGAGGCAAGGACAAACACAGACCACACAGGGCAATCAGCAGGACCAGACTCCGATACGACCCAGGGTTCCTACCACGGGGGCTCTAACGGGAACGCGGGACAACGCCCAAGAAGGGGTGGTCAGTGTGAGCAGAGCGATGGGAGCCCTAAGGAACGGATCCGAAGCCGCATCTTCAATAACATGTCATCGTCACAGGCGTCGTGTGAAAATCGGTGCTAAGGGTAGGAAGGCAGGCGGCAGAAATGGTTAAGTGCCACTGCCTCCTGGATGTATAGGACTCTCCTAAGTTCAGTGGAACGTCGGTTCTCGAACTCCATTCGTTCCGGAAGGCCGTTCGAGAAGCGATGTGTTCGAAACCCAAATCTTTTCCTTCCCGTTAGAAGTAATGTGGATTGAATGACTCTGTTCCAGACCCCCCAGTGATTCCCTGTTTTAACCTTTCTTGTATTTTTTTAAAATATATTTTATTGATTTTTTACAGAGAGGAAGGGAGAGAGATAGAGAGCCAGAAACATCGATGAGAGAGAAACATCGATCAGCCGCCTCCTGCACATCTCCCACTGGGGATGTGCCCGCAACCCAGGTACATGCCCTTGACCGGAATCGAACCCGGGACCCCTCAGTCCACAGGCCGACGCTCCATCCACAGAGCCAAACTGGTTTCGGTACCTTTCTTGTATTTTTAACCTTTCTTATACACAGTACACGTCTAACCTAATGTCCCACCTATAAACAAACACTTCTTAAATTTACTGAACCACACCCGCCCCTCCATAGTCTTAAATGAATTTTTCATATACCGCTGCCTCGGATCTGCTATCACCAGCTAACTGCTCTTCCTTTATCCCAATCAACAACAGGTTTCCGACCTGTTCGATGGCCTGTGATGGCTGTTTCGTGAGCACTTTCCCACCCTTAGCAACATCAGCACTCTTGATGGCTTATGGTTTTTTAAAAAACATGTTTTTATTGATTTCAGAGAGGAAGGGCAATGGAGAGAGATAGAAACATCAGCGATGAGAGAGAATCATGGATCGGCTGCCTCCTGCACGCCCCCGACTGGAGATCGAGCCTGCAACCCAGGCATGTGCCCTGACGGGGAATCAAACCGTGACCTCCTGGTTCGTAGGTCGATGCTCAACCACTGAGCCATGCTGGCCGGGCAACAGCTTTTTTATGTTTTAAAATTGTGCTAACCATCAATTTCTTCACCAACAAAAGCATCCTCTCCTTTGTTTGTTGCCTGAGAGACGCTTTTGGTCATGCTGAGGCGTCAGCACGAAAGGGTTGTCAGGCCAAGTAAGTTTTGTTCCACAACCAAGACTTTTTTTTTCCTGTGAACAACTTGGTTGAGAACCGAATTGTCTGCGATGAGAGATGTTTGAGAACCGGGGTTTGACGTATCTGTGTGACCCAGTGGTTCCCAACCTTTCTTGGGCCACACCCACCCTGAGCATCTCTAACATCCTGATGCTCCCCCAAACCCCCATGACACAGAATTCTTCTTATTCAAAAAGGAAACTCCTGTTCACATGGAGGAGGCCTAAAAGGCCATGAACTCGGTCTCAACAAGCTGCCAAAGAACATGGCGTCCATGAGAGAGAAAAACGAAAAGGCGAAAGGACAGTGGACGGACTGAGGAAGAAATCACTAAGGAATTGTTTTAAAAAATAATAATAACAATATGAAGGGATATGACAAAAATAGCAAATAAAGTTTCAAAACACATCGTAGAGAACTGACATGCATAAATATGTCACGATATATTTTTATAGGCTGCCTATGAGGCCCCTAGAACCATAAGAAATGCAAAACACTCCCTGCGAATAACTCATTCTCCAACTGCCCCCCCCCTTAAACACCAAACTGCCCCCTTTGGGGTGTGTGCCCCACATTGGGAAACACTTACTGGTCCAACCTGTTGATGTGATAACGTTAGAGACAGCCAAGCACCAGAATATCCAGCTACAAGGTGCTGTCTTCCAAGGAATGGAGCCGAGAAAAACAGAGAACTCCCAGGGTGTGTAGGGTCATGTTAAGAGTACACGTCAAAACACAGCCCTGGCCCGTTTTGCTCGGTGGTTAGAGCATCCGCCTGCAGACCCAAGGGTCATGGGTTCGATTCCTGGTCAAGGGCACGTACCTCGGTTTGCAGGTTCCCCAGCCCCAGTAGGTAGGGGCACATGTGGGAGGCAACCAATGGATGTGTCTCTCCCGTGTCGATGTTTCTCTCTGTCTCCCCCTGCTCTCCCTTCCACTCTCTCTACAAATCAGTGGGGGTCGGGGGGGGGGGAATATCCTCGGGTGAGGATTAGAAAGAAAAAGTCAAAGGACAAAGGGAAGGTTAATGAAATCAGAAGAGGATTATGAAATGCTCGGGTGGGAGAAGGGATGATTCTAGTTGATATAGGATTTATTTTTAATAAATGTGTTCTTTGGAGTTAGTCTCACGGTGTGATTTCTCGAGCGACCAGGCTCTAAAGAGGATATTAATAAATACCCAAATATCCTATTCTTTAAAAAAAAAAAATGAATCAGAAGAAAATACCAGAGCCCTGGCTGGTGAGCTCAGTGGTTAGAGCACCGACCCTTGAACTGAAGGGTTCCAGGTTGGATTCCAGTCAAGGGCATGCACCTGGATTGCAGGTGCAATCCCCAGCCCCAGCCAGGAGGCAACCCATCGATGTGTCTCTCTCACATGGATGATGTTTCTCTCTCTCTCTTTGTCTCTCCCCCTCCCTTCCACTCTCTCTCTCTAAAAAAAAAAAAATCAATGGAAAAATATCTTTGGGTGAAGATTAACAACAACAACCCAAAGAATCAGGAGGGACCTCTAGGCTCAGGAGGTCCACCCTGAGGAGGGAGACGTCCCAGCCCTACACCGGGAGCCCCAGCCCAGAGCCCCAGCGCTGGGAAGAGGCGTCCCCCCAACATCTGGCTGTGAACATCAAAGGGGGTGTCATCAGGGTGAGATGGAGGGCGGCTGGAAGCCCAGGCATCCTCTTAAAGGGCCTGAGCACAGACTCACTCGTTCCCAAACTCTCCCCTGAGGCTCCAGCAAAGAGACAGCCGCTCTAAGAGCCCCAGGGACATAAGGGGAGAAAATGAGTGGTCTGGCATCAGGGTGCGGGTTGGAGGGGCAGCTCCCTGGGAGATGAAAGCGTTGGCGGGTGCCACTGTTCGTTCGTTGAGCCCTCCCCCCATAAAGGCAGCCGGCCGAGGCAGGCACCAAGCGCACCTTCAACCAAGGCTACTCTCCCCAGCAAAGCTATCGTTTCGAATCAAAAGACAGATCGAAGAGCTTCCCAGACGAGAAAAAGCCAGAGGAGTTCATCACCCCCGAACCAGTATTACAAGAAGCGTTAAGGAAACTTCTTTAAGCCCGGCCAGTGCGGCTCAGTGGTTGAGCACCGGCCCATGAACCAGGAGGTCGGGGTTTGGTTCCCGATCGCGGCGCATGCCCAAGTTCCTGGAATATTACTCAGCCATAACAAAGCATAGCATATTCCCATTTGCAGCAACATGGATGGACTTAGAGGGACTGAAGCGAAGTGAAATTAAGTCAGAGAAAGACAAATGGTGCATGATTTCACTTACATGGGGAATTAAAAAAAATAAATCAAAAGAGAAACAAACTCACAGATACAGAGGAGACGCTGATGGCCACCAGATGGGGGGGATGCTGTGGGGCTGGAAGAACATGGTGAAGGGATTAAGAAGGACCAATTGGTAGTTACAGAATAGTCATGGGATGTAACGTACAGCACAGGGAATACAGTAATAATAGTGCAATAACTATGTCTGGTGCCAGGTGGGTACTAGACTTCTCAGGGGGGGAAGATTTTGTAAGTTGCACCAATGTCTAACCACGAATACTGAATGTCAAGTGTAATGAAAAAAATAAATAAAATACAAAGAGGGGAATGCCCAATGGAATACTTGGAACGATGATAAGAAATGAACTACCAAGCCCTGCAGAAACACGGAGAAACCTGAAATGTGCATTGCCAAGTGAGAGAAGCCAATCTGAAAAGGCTCCATACTGTGTCATTCCATTTATATCACATTCTGGGAAAAGGCGGAAGCGTGGAGACAGTAAATAGCTCCGCGGTGCCAGAGGCTGAGGGAGCTGGATGACAGAACATAGGAAAGACGGGGGATTTTCAGCCCAGCCAGGGCGGCTCAGTGGTTGGGTGTGGACCTGTGACCCAGGAGGTCAGGGTTCCATTCCTGGTCAGGGCACAGGCCAGGTTTCTCCGTTGATCCTCAGTGTGGGGCATACAAGAGGCAGCAGACCAATGATGCTTCTCTACCATTGATGTTTCTATCTATCCCTCTCCCTTCCTCTCTAAGAATAAAAAATCAATAAAAAAAATTTCAGGGCAGCAGAACCAATATTCTCTCTAGGACAGTCATAGCGGATAAATGACATCTGGCATTCATCAACGCCCCTAGGATCGCAACAGGCAACCTTCCCAACAACCCACAATCACAGTCAAAGCCACTAAGTGCAGGAATGGCCCTGTTCCCCACGATCATTTAGCCAGAGGCGGGGACTGGAGGAAGAGGACCCCCCAAACAGAGGCGGAGAGGTCATGCCTGTATTCGTGCCCCCATTCTCTACCCCAAACCCTGCCTTTGAGATGCCCCCCCCCCGCCTTTCTCTCTCCAATGCAAACCTGCACACCTCCCCCCTGAGAGAGGCCCCATGTCAACATCCTATGGGTGCGCATGGCCCCATCGCTGCTCCCCGGCAGCCTCAGCTCCAGGGACGAGAGGGTTAACGGTGCAGTGGGGACCGACCACCGGAAGCTGGGATGCGGCCCGCAGTTCTTCACGCCCTCGCCCTGGAGCCTTTAATTACATTCTGTGAAGCATCACTTGTTCCTTTATCCCCGATTCCCGGAAGGCCGGGGGTATTTTAAACCTATTTGACGTCCGAAGCCGAAGCCGAGGCACTCGGGGGCCCACTCCACATCTGAGCCCACCGGTGCCACGAATAGGACGCGCGCAAGATCGTGCGCAATCCTGGTGAAGTGTTTACCTCGGCAGCACGAAGTGGGAAACGGTTTATTAATCATCGTGACGCCCAGAAGAGGGAGGCGAGGGGAGGGGAGGGAAGGAGGGGAGTGCAGGGAGGTGAGGACAATGCCCAGCCGCCTCCCCTCTTCTGCACAAACAGCCCCCACCGTGCGCCCTGCCAGCCGGGGGGCGCGCCAGAGGGGACCAGACTCCCGCCCACACCCCCTCCGCCATGCAGCCTGGAGACCGCTCCAGCTCCCCAAGACCCCTCCCGCCAGCTCGGCGGCTGCAGAAACAAACGGATATGAGAGCTTTAGACTCAGAATCGCAGTCCTTTTTTTTTTTTTTTTTTTTTTTAACCGATGGGCCTGAAACCAGCTTTTCACTCAGGCATCCCAAAGGCCCACCTTCAAGCTTGACGACTCGGAAGAAGGTGGCTGGTGTTTAATAAAACTGTCTTTCCAGGAGACTGATCACCTTTGCCCTTAAAAAGAGACGCCCCTCCAAAAAGGCAGAGTCGCACGGACAGGACTCGGGGCTGACCCAAGCTCCACCTACTGTGACCCTCTCCTGGGATCATCATGTCCAATGTCTTGGCCGCCCTGAACCAGCCCTGAGCGAGGCATGCTTTGGGGTGTGGGGCAGGTAACATGGAAAAAAACGGTTCCGTGGATCCACGCTCCCATGTCTGACAGTAGGGCCTCCTAAGGCTCTGCCTTTTAATTTTTTTTTTTTCTCCTTTTGAGTCGTTCTTGAGGTCACCCTTGGCTCTCCGAAGTTTTTATTTTTTTTTTAATTACATTGATTGGGGTGACCTTGGTCAACATGATCAGAGAGAGATCGGTTTCAGGGGTGGGTTTTTTTTTCTATGTTACCAGATCTTGTCTAGTGCACTGTATGCCCGCCACCCAGAGTCAAATCTCCAGTCGCTGTAGATTGTAGGACCCCCTTCTCACCTGTTGTCGGACTCCATCTGCCTTTTAATTCCACATCTTAAACCACAGGTGACCAGGTCGGTCTTCTCCATCCGGCCACACCGGACCTGAAGCCCTGAAATGCTCCATCCCAGAGGTCCACACCCACATAGGGATGTGGGGGGCACCGGGATGGAGAGCAGACGGGCAGAAAAGACAGAAACACAGCCACTGAAGGCTGTCTGTACAGGAAACAGAATGGGAAAACAGCTGATGATGAATGAATGAATGAATGAACGAATGAATGAAGGGGTGACGACCTCAAGGAAAAGGTGATGGGTTCAGGGGGTAGGCAGGGCACGAGCCCTGTGTATCTCCCTACGATGCCTACCCCTGCGTCTGCGGTGACCCTCAAGGAAACAGACACAATGAAGAACTTGCCAGGCATCAAAGAACAGTGCAAGGCCGGAAGCCCCCTCCTCTCAACGGGAGGGCTCACGGCTAGCCCCTCCCTCCTGCACCCCCTCCTTCCCAGCTGTCTGTCCACACGTTTATTCTCAGAAACAAAGCTCTCACACAGGCAGCCCCCCGTACACCAGATTTCCCGAGAACACCCCTCGCCTCAAAGAGTCTCCATGCCTCGCTGGCTGTTTGGAGGAGGGGGTGGGGCGGGAGGCAACCAAATGTTGGGTTTGGCAGGTGTGGGATGAGGGCTAAGGCAGCCGGTGTTTCTGAAATCTTTTGGGGGGGGGCCGCTCCCGGAATGATGCTTCTGCCCTCTATCCATTCAGACTTCACGGAGACCCCCTCGTCTCGTTCAGACTTCCACACACCCCCTCCCCGACTCAATTCACACTGTCCGGCCTCAGCTTTAATGATTCGCTGCCTGCCTCCAGGGAAACTCAAGGGTCGTTGTGTGTTGTTGTTATTATTATTATTATTAACCTTTTATTCCTGCACAGGCACCAGAGATCCCTTCAGACATCGCTGGAGCCAATCAGCAAATGAAGGCGACTTAAAAGGGGAGGCGAGGGGAGTGGGGACACCTCTAGAATATAAACTAGATGGTGAGGAAGAACAG
This sequence comes from Myotis daubentonii, assembly GCF_963259705.1. Taxonomy (NCBI): domain Eukaryota; kingdom Metazoa; phylum Chordata; class Mammalia; order Chiroptera; family Vespertilionidae; genus Myotis; species Myotis daubentonii. The sequence goes on along the minus strand of NC_081860.1, from coordinate 17,538,790 downwards.
GCTGCAGGATTAGAATAGAGAAAAGAGCAAAACCTTCCTCCCCTCAACGTCAGGACCCCGCCCCCAGCAATCTGCCTTCCCTGTGCACCAGGGGAAAAAAAAAAACAAAAACACAGGCACAAAGAGCACCCCTTGGTAGACAAAGCCCAGGGTGCCGACCTGTGAGACACAAAGAGGCTCCCCCCCCCATTCCCTTTTCCAAACACCGTGCCCCAGGCTGCCAGCAGCTGTGCCCCCTGCCCCACACCCTCTCCACACCTACACCCTGGGCACCACTTTCTCTGAAGTGCCCTGGTTTCGAGCGTTCTGCGCTGGGTTGAGGGTTATCCATGCAGGTGTTGGCTCCTGAGTCCCCCACCGTCCTTTTCTCCGGGGTCAGGGTGCGAGATGAAGTGAGCGAGCCAAACGGTGCACGTGTCTGACGTGCAAGCATCGTTTCCAAAGCTATGGCCGTCCTGTTCTACTTCTTTTTTAAAAAAATATGTGTATGTATTTTTATTGATTTCAGAGAGGCAGGGTGAGGGAGGGAAAGAGAAACATCCATGATGAGAGAGAGTCATGGGTCGGCTGCCTCCTGCACGTCCCACACTGGGGATGGAGCCCGCAACCCGGCATGTGCCCTGACTGGGAATTGAACCCACAACCTTTTGATGCCCAACCTACTGAGCCACACAGGCCATATTTTAACCACCTATCCAAACAACATCAACTTTCTTTTTTTAAAAGGCCAAAAAAACAACAACAAAAGAACAAATTCCAGGTGATCAGCAATGTAAAAAGCACAAATCCCAATATATAAAAAACATCTCCAGGTATGCAAAGAAAAAGGACGCGGAGACCCCAAACCAGGAGAAAAGTCTGTAAAAGTAAGTAGGACTCGCGAGTGATAGAGGGGTTGGGACTAGCAAATAACAAGTTAAAACCCATTTGACATCTAGGCCCACGGACTCAAAGAAAACTTGAAAGGATTAGGAACAACATAGGACGTTCAAAAATAAAAAATAAAAAAATGAAACGTGTAGAGCCGGGCAGTATCAAAAGTGAAGCAAACCATGCATCGGACAGGCCAAAGGTTAAATACTGCAGGGAAGTGAGAAAAATGTAAGATATTGCAAGAATAAACGATCCAAACACAGGAACAGAGATTCAAAAGTAAACAGGGAGTTAGGGAACTATGGCTGAGAAGATAACCGATGGAATGAGAAAAAATATTTGCTGATCGTGCCTGACGTGCAGTGAATTTCCACAATATCCAGGGAAATCATACAACGCGGTGTACAGATGATGTATCAGAGAAATGTACGCTTGAAGCCTGTATAAGCTCATTAACCAAAGTCACCCCATCAAATGTAATTTTTTTAAAAAAATCTAATGTTAATAAATGGGCAAAGGACCTGAATAGACGAAAGATAGTGAAATGGCCAATAGGTACAGGAAAAGCTGCCTAACAACACTCATCATCAGAAAAATGCAAATGAAAACTACAATGAAATATCACATCATAGTCCTAGCTGGTTTGGCTCAGTGGATAGAGCGTCCGCCCACGGACTGAAGGGTCACAGGTTGATTCCGGTCGAGGGCACGTACCTCGATAACAGGCTGGATCCCTGGCCCTAGTCAGGGCACATACTGGAGGCAACCAATCGATGTGTCTCTCTCACATCAATGTTTCTCTCTCTTTTTCTCTCCCCCTCCCTTCCACTCTCTCTAAAAATCAATGGAGCCCGGCCGGTGTGGCTCAGTGGTTGAGCGCCAGCCTATGAACCAGGAGGTCAGGGTTTGATTCCCGGTCAGGGCACATGCTTGGGTTGCTGGCTCGATCCCCAGTGGGAGGCATGTAGGAGGCAGCCGATCAATGATTCTCTCTCATCACTGATGTCTCTATCTCTCTGTCTCTCCCTTCCTCTCTGAAATCAATAAAAATGTACTTTAAAAAATAAATTAAAAAAATAGAAATCAATGGAAAAAAATTGCCTCAGGTGAGGATCAACCAAAAAAGGGAAAGAAATATCACGTCACACCTGCTAGGATAGCTATTATCAAAAAGGCAAGAGATTTGAGAGATCTGTTAACCCTGCCGAGGATAAGGAAAAAAGGGAACCCTCGTGCACTGCTGGTGGGGATGTACATTGGTGCAGCCACTGTGAAAAACAGTATGCAGGTTCCTCAAAAAAACTGAAAATAGCAGCACCATATGACCCAGCCATTCTACTTCTGGGTATTTTTCCGAAGGAAATGAAATTACTATATTGGTGAGATATCTACACACACAAGTTCTTTGAAGGATTAGCTACAATAGCCAAGACATGGGAATGACCTAAGGGTATGGTAAATAATACAGTAATTAATAAATAATAATACAGGAATCAACTGTGTTTTGGGTACTCACAACTGTAAACCTACATTTGCATATATATATATATATATATATATATATATATATATATATATCCCTAATATCCAAAAGTAGAGTGTTCCTATAAAACCTTTAGCCCAGCCGGTGTTGCTCAGTGGTTGAGCATCGACCTATGAACCAGGAGGTCACAGGTCAATTCCCAGTCAGGACACATGCAAAATTTTTAATAAGCAAATAAACAGAAATGGCATAAAATGAAGAAGCAATTACTATTGATGTTTAATTGACTTGAAAGAGAGAAAGAGAGACATCAATTTGTTGTTCCGCTTATTAATGCATTCATTGGTTGCTTCTTGCATGTGCCCCAACTAGAGATCGAACCCGCAGCCATGGGGTATCGGGATGAGGCTCGAACCACCGGAGCCATTAATTTATCTGAGAAACTATTAATTTCTGTGAGAAGCGATTGATTTCTGTGAGAAAAATGCTCAGTGTTCCCAGACTCCGAAAATCATACCAAGTATCACATAAAATCTGCAATCACAGCAACACACAGCACGCGGAGGAATGCACAACGTAAATTGAGATAAAGCCCAGATGTTTAGACGCAGTTCTGAGAACAGCGATGGCAGTGTCATGCTTACACTCGGGGTCTGGTCCCTGGGAAGAGGCCTGCCTTGGCCATTCTCACCGCCTCTATTTGTGGCTGCAAAACAACACTGGACACTGTGTTTGCCTTTTGCCCTTTTATGGGTAAAAGTGAAAACCCTCTTCGACTTCCTTAACTCAGTGAAAACAGGTACTAGTGTAGGCCTTTTGGAAAAGGGAAGTGGCGTTTGCAACCTTTCTAAAAGCAAGAGGTACTTGGTTCTACACAGCCATAAAAAGAATGAAAAACCTGTCATTTAAGACAACCTTGAGGGCATATGCTGAGTGAAGCGATTCAGCCAGAGAAAGACAACATGGATGGACCTAGAGCAGCGGTTCTCAACCTGTGGGTGGCGACCCCTTTGGGGGTCGAACGACCCTTTCACAGGGGTTACCTAAGACCATCGGAAAACACATAGATAATTACATATTGTTTTTGTGATTCATCACTATGCTTTAATGATGTTCAATGTGTAACCATGAAAATCCATCCTGCATATCAGATATTGACATGACGATTCATAACAGTAGCAAAATTACAGTGATGAAGTAGCCACGAAAATAATTTTATGGCTGGGGATCACCACAACATGAGGAACTGTATTAAAGGGTCGTCGCGGCATTAGGAAGGTTGAGAACCACGGACCTAGAGGGTATTATGCTAAGTGAAATAAGCCAGAGGAAGAAAGAAAAATACCATATGAAATAAACCAAACGGAAACAGACTCCTAACTATAGAGAACAGACAGAGGGTTGTCAGATGGGACAGGGGTTGGGGGACTGGGTGGGAAAGGTGGAGGGACTGAGAAGTGCAGCTTGGTAGAGTCGATAACTATGTGACAACTATGCTTGGTGCCAGGTGGGTGCTGGAATATGGGGGGACCAGTTTGTAAAGTTTCTGATTATCTAACCGCTTACGCTGTACACGTGAAGGTAATACACAATAATACCGAATGTCAACTGCAATTGAAAAAAATAAAAATCATAAAAGATAGAGAGATAGATAAAGAAAGAAATAACGAAACCAAAAACACACACGAGAACAGACTGGAGGTTGCGATCACAAAAGTTATGATGGGTATTTCAGATTTCAAGGTTATTTCATGCCTTTTTGGTCATAAGAACAGTTATAGTTATGCCAATAGGAAGCCAATAATTGTCTCTCAAGTGGTTTTCATGTACTGCCCTGTCTGGAAACTTTCTGGTTGAAAACCTCAGCAATCACGGTGGGGTAACCCCCATAGGTTTTCGCCATAAATTCCAGTTCTGCATAACTGCAATTTCCAGATACTTTCAAAATTATATCTGAGTGTGGATCGTAAGGGCCCAAAGGCATTGATGGGAGACTGGATAAAGAAGATGTGGTACATGCTATACACGGCGGAATCCTACGCAGGCATACAAAAAGATGAATCATGCTATGTGGAAGAAGTCAGATGAAAAAAGATAAGAAGCATATGATTTCACTCTTATGTGGGACATAAGACAGGAAGCAACAAATGAAAAAAGCAAACTAACTCATAGACACAGACAACAGAATGGTGGTTACCCGAGGGAAAGGGGGTGAGGAAAGATGAACAGGGTACAGGAGACACAGATATAGTGACAGGAGATTAAACTTTGGGCGGTGGGCACACAATGCAATATACCGATGATACATCATGGAATTGTACGCTGACACATATCACGGTATTAACCAATGTCACCCCAACTCAGCAGAACCTCGTTTCTAGAATGTCTCCCATCTTGAACAATTCGCTTCTCAATCCGACCACCCTTTCATGCTGATATGATCAGTCACGCATCCCTCAGGCGACAAAGGAGAGAATTCATGAATATGAGTCAGTTTCCCACTGTTCAAATCTCAGGATATTGTGCTGTGAATATTTTCATGAGTTATTTTTTGTGTTTTTGTTTTGTTTGTGTTTTTTTTTTGCTTTTGTTGCTGCTTAGAATGATTGTTAAACTTTTTTAATATACATTTCCTTTCTGTCAAATGTTCATTTACATTCCATGTCTTTCTTGTTTTTAAAGTGTTCACTTCTAGATGAAACGGTACAATAGACATGCACAGGGAAAGATTATCACAGAGAATCACTGGGGGGGTTGGAACGGACTCGTTCCACTTACATTCTTTCTAGTGGGAAAAGATGGTTCGGATTTCGAACAGCCCTCCGGAATCAACGAAGTTCGAGAAACGAGGTTCCACTGGACAATTAACGATGACAACCACAAAAAAAGGGGGTGCCTGGGCGAAGTCCGAAAGCAATCACCAGCAAGCTTTCAGTTGTCCTCTCCCAGGGGAGCCATAAGGATGTGCCCATTTCCCGGGGCAGCAGCGTGTGAGCACAGGTGGGAACTCCTATCCATGAGAAAGCTCGTGGGAACCTTTGTGTGTGGGGGAGGGGGTGTCCCGAGGGCCACTCATGGGCGCCCCATCCTCAGAACTAACCAACAGCCCTGCAGAGCACGCTAAGCTGTTGACCATCAATCACACAGTTAGAATAAACTATCTTATCAGCGTGGTATTATGGGGTCCAAGGCCGCCCTACAAAACCGCGGCTTATCAAGACAGGATATTCCAAGGGTTTTAAGAGATAATCTCCCGAGACTGGCCAAGGATGGGCCCTGAAGACATGTTTTTCTTGGGAAATATTCAGGGTTGAGCAACTGTGGCCTGCTGGGTTAACCCTTTCCTGCACATTCCCTCTCACATGGTATGAATCCATCATTACCTGGATTTTTTTTTTAAAAAAAAAAAGGAATTACAGAAATGAAAAGGCCAAGATGGAACACCAATTGTCCCCATGAACACAGCCGCAAAAATATTTAACAAACCGTGAGTAAATTGAGTCCCAAAATGTTTCCAATGTCCAATCCATGAGGACCAAATAGGGTTTCCCTCTGAAGTATAAAGTTGGCTGCACACTTAAAATTAACCAACGTAGCCCTCGCTGCTTTTGCTCAGTGGATAGAGCATTGGCCTTTGGACTGAAGGATCCCGGGTTCGATTCCGGCAAAGGCACATGCCCGGGTTGTGGGCTGAATCCCCAGTAGGGTGTGCAGGAGGCAGCCGATCAATGATTTTCTGTCATCATTGATGTTTCTATCTCTCGCTCCCTCTCCCTTCCTCTCTGAAAGCAATAAAAATATTTTAACAATTAACCAATGTAATTTACCGTATTTATATAATAAGTGAGAAAAATCATATGACCGTCGTAGTAAATGCAGAAAATTCATATAACTAGATCACAGCCATTTATGATAAGATTTGTCAAAAATAGCCGAGACCGGTTTGGCTCAGTGGATAGAGCGTCGGCCTGCGGACTCAAGGGTCCCAGGTTCGATTCCGGTCAGGGGCATGTACCTGGGTTGCGGGCACATCCCCAGTGGGGGATGTGCAGGAGGCGGCTGACCGATGTTTCTCTCTCATCGATGTTTCTGACTCTCTATCTCTCTCCCTTCCTCTCTGTAAAAAATCAATGAAATATATTTTAAAAAAAAAAAAGATTTGTCAAAAATATATGATTAGAAGAGAGGTCTTCAAGCTGATATTTTTTAAAAAATCTATGAAACAACTACAAATAGCATCAAAACTTACTGGAGGAAATATTGGATGCGTTCTGCTTAAGACGAGAAACACAGCACGGACATCCTCTCTCACCACTTCTTAGTCAAGGTTGTATCCCAGTTTCTAGTCACTGAAATCAAGCAAGAAAAACAAATAAAAATCCAGACAGGTTAGAATATAACAGGCAAAACTTCCTTTATATGTAGCTTAAACGTGTATCTCTGTGGAGAAACTTATTCTAAGAAATCTTAAACAAAAAAATAACTACCAGATTTAGTAATGAGTATAGCAAGTTTGCAAGATTAAAAAATATACATAAATCGACTGGCTGGTGTAGCTCAGTTGTTTGGGAGTCATCCTTGCACCAAGAGGTTGCCGGTTCGATTCCTGGACAGGGCACATGCCCAGGTTGCTGGCTCTCTCTCTCTAAAATCAATAAAAACATGTTAAAATATATATATATATATATATATATATATATATACATATATATATATACAAAAATCAATTTTATAGCTATACCATTTAAAGTTGGAAAGTATAATTTAACATAGCATTTAGAATGCCATTGAAGTATATATTAAATATATATTATTTTAAGTGCCGTGTGTGTGTGTGTGTGTCTGTGTGTGTTATTCAAGATAAATGAAAACTTGCACCTGATTTCTATGGGACATCACCCTTTTTTCTTTTTTTAGACTTTAACATTGTATTTTACTGTCATAAATAACATTGTGAGTAAACAGCTTGAGTCCTGTGAGTCAGTTTAGTTAGTCACTGGGCCTGAGGGACACATTTTATAAGCCTAGTTCTCAAGTTGGTGCCAGAAATATATATAATATTATCTATAAAATACTAGTAATAAGTTTAACAAAGTGTGTGCAGTAGTTCTACATTAAAAACTACACCTCATTGCTAGAATAACTTAAAGATAACCTAACCTAGCCTAGCCAGTGTGGCTCAGTGGTTGAGCATGGACCCATGAACCAAGAGGGCACGGTTCGATTCCCAGTCAGGGCACATGACCAGGTTGCGGGCTCAGTCCCTAGTAGGAGGTGTGCAGGAGGCAGCCGATTGATGTTTCCATCTCCCTCTCCTTTCTCTCTCTAAAAAATCAATAAAAAAAAAATATTGAAAAGACAACCTAAATAAGTTCATACACTGGAGGCTCAGTTTTACTGAGGTGTCAGTTCTCTGAAACAGATCTACAGTTTCAATGAAATACAAAATAAATCCCAGTAGGGTTTTTGTTTTGTTTTGGTAGAAATTTCCAAGCTCCTTCTAAAATGTACACGGAAATACGAATATATGAGAAGTAGGCAACTATTTCTCCTATTGGCCATTTTCTTAAAAAGACATTCAATAAAGCCACAGCGAGAGAGTTGGTTCCTTGCCTCAGGATAGACATGGAGATGAATGGATAAGAAAAATAAATCCAGTCCGGCCAGCATGGCTCCGTGGTTGACCATCGACTCATAAACCAGGAGGTCACAGTTCGATTCCCAGTTCAGGGCACAGGCCCGGGTTGCGGGCTCGATCCCCAGTGTGGGCCGTGCAGGGGGCAGCCGATCCATGATGCTCTCTCATCATTCATGTTTCTCTCTTTCTCGCTTTCTCTCTCCTCTCCTCTCCTCTCCTCTCCTCTCCTCTCCTCTCCTCTCCTCTCCTCTCCTCTCCTCTCCTCTCCCTTCCTCTCTGAAATCAATATAAAAAAATAGATTAAAAAAAGACAAAATAAATCCAGCAATAAACCCACACTTTCTCTGGTCAATTGATCTCTGACAGAAGCGCCAAGTTAACTCAATATCAAGTAAGGACCGTCTTCTCCACTAATGATCCTGGAAGAACGGCCACAAATGAACCTCAAATATTTTTTTCCCCCCACCATCCACAAAGGGCCCCAAAAAATAAACCTTAGCCCTAAAGGTGGGAACTAAAACTATTCAGATTTTGAGAAGCCAGAGAAAGAAATCACCAGGCAGGGATCAAAGACCATCGCCGATGTCCTCTGGCAAAACCACACCCAGAGTGGGCCCCATAGCTTAAAGGCCGTGCATGCCTACGGCTCCAGATTCCTGCACACACACACACACACACCCCCCCCCCCCCCCCCCGCACATGGTGCTGTTTCTTCTCACATTCCATCAGCTCGGTCCCACTTCAGCCCCAGCAACACCGATTTCACAGACAGCCTTGCGTACCAGGTTCCACGGGGGAGCCTCGGTTCTGAAGGGAATCGTGTCTGCCTCCTAAAAAATATATCCAAGTCCTGGACACAGAACACGACGTGACCTTAACTTGTTAAAAATAGGGGTGTTTTGTTTTTTTTTTTTGCAGATGCGGTCAAGTTCAATATTGGGGTTCAGATCATCCTAGGTTTAGAGTGCCCCCGAATCCCAATTACCTGTGTAATTCTGTGAGAGGAGTGACAGGGAGTCAAGACTCGGGAACACACAGAGAAAAAGCAGAGGTTGAGGAGCTACAGCCTGAAGCCAAGAAAATGCAAAGATTGCTCACAATGGCCGGAAGTCAGGAGAAAGGCCTGGAGATAGGTCTCCCCCACAGCCTTCAGGGGGACACAAGCCTGCTGGCACCCTGATTTGGGATTGTTGCCCTCCAGAACGGTAGAGGGACAAATGTCTGTTGTCTCTGAAATCTTTTTTTAAAAAAATATGTTTTTATTGATCTCAGAGAGGAAGGGAGACGGGGAGAGAGATAGAAACATCCATGATGAGAGAGAATCGTGGATCAGTTGCCTCCTGCACGCCCCGCACTGGGGATGGAGCCCCCAACCAGGCACGTGCCCTGACTGGGAATTGAACCGTGACCTCCTGGTTCATAGGTTGATGCTCAACCACCGAGCCACGCCAACGGGGCGTGTATTATCGTGTGGTTTTTTTTTTGTTTGTCTGCAGGATATTTGGTGATGCATCATCTTTTCATTTCTGAAATTTCTAATTTGTGTATCTTCTTAAATTTATTTGATTAGTTGTAGATTTACCAACTTTATAGATCTTTCTAAAGAATTCATAATATACCATCCCACCAAGAAAAAGAAAAAGACCCCACCCATGTAGCTTCGCTGGTGAGTTTTATAAAATTTAAGGACGATTTTCTATCAAACCTACCGAAACTCTCATTATAAAGGGAGGACGGAACCTTTTCCAACTTACATTTTTGTATTAGGATTATTACCCTGATAACAATATGAAAGACAGGCATTACAGGGGAACTTCAAACTAATTTCCTCATGAGCACAGATATAAAACTTAATAAAATATTAGCATAATAAATCCAGCAACTGTACAAAATATAATAAATGAGGATCTAGCGAGGATTTTGCAAGTTAGGTTTAATATTAAAAAGTCAATCCTTATAATTCATCATATTTACAGACTAAAGGGAAGGGATTATATCATCATCTCAGGAGATGTAGAAAGGTCATTGGGCAGAATTCAACCATCCCGGCTTGATAAAATTTCTCATCAAACTCGGAATGGAAAAAGAACTCCCTCAAACTAATAAAAGGCATCGAAGATAAACCTACAGCTAGAATTATACTTAATGATAAAAGATTGAATGCTTTTTTTAATACTTTCAAGAATAAGACCGGGAAGTCCATTTTCACCATTTCTAGTCAATATCATACTGGAAGTTCTAGCTATGGCAATAGGTCAGAATTTTTTTTTAATCTATATTTATTCCTTTACATATTAGGAAGGAATATTTATTTATTCATATATATGGGACCTGTATTATATATAAAGACATAAAGCTGCATTTACTCACAGACAACATGATCAGATATGTAGCCAGCCTAATGGAAACTACTTATACTACACTTGATTTTAGCCAAAAAGGTTGAGAAATGATAGAAACTACTTATAAATAATAAGTGAATTTAGCACAGTTGTAGAACACAGGATTCACGGGATGAAGTCAATAGAATGGACAGAATAGAGAAGAGTACCCAGGAACTTAATGACAGGACAATAGAAATTATCCAATCTAACCACAGAGAGCAAATAGACTTTAAAAAATAAACAGAGCCCCGGAGACCTATGGCTCTATAATAGAAGATCTAACCTGTACATCTTTGGAGGTGACGTGAGAGACAGGGAGGATGAAAAAAGAAGTCATGGCTGATTCCACATAGATGTGAGATCGTGTGACATTTTTTTCTTTCTCTGATTGGCTTATTTTGCCAGTCACACAACTAATCTCCGGGTCCATCTAGGCTGTCACAAAAGGTAAGATTTCCTTCTTTTTTATAGCTGTGAGGCATTCCACTGTGTAACCGTACCCACAGATTTTTTTAATGATTCTCTCTCATCACTGATGTTTCTATCTCTCTCTTCCTCTCGGAAATCAAAAAAAAATGTTTTTTTAAAAAACCCATATAAAATAAAAAAGTGTGCCCTAGCTGGTTTCGCTCAGTGGATAGAGCATCGGCCTGTAGACCAAAGGGTCCCGGGTTCGATTCTGGCCAAGGGCATGTACCTCGGTTGTAGGCTTCTCCCCAGCCCGGGCCCTGGCGTCTGCAGGAGGCAACCAATCAATGTGTTCCTCTCACATCGATATTTCTCTCTGTCTCTCTCTCTCTCTTCCACTCGCTCTAAAAATCAATGGAAAAATATCCTTGGGTGAGAAATAAAAATAAATTGTAATAATATCGTCATATCTATGTGGGCACTTGAAACATCAGAAGGAACGCTTTGTACAATATAAGATGGTCTAACTGCTGTACAGTACACCTGAGACTGATACAAAATAATATTGAATGTAAACTGTAATTGGGAGGGAAAAATCATGAATTAGGCTCAACGTATTCTGCCTGCGCTCCACAAAGAAAACAGCAAAGTCTGGATGACAGCACATCTGTTTGCAACATGGTTTACTGAATATTTTAAGCCTAATTTCGAGAACTCCTACTCAGAAAACAAGATTCCTTTCAACATGTTATTGCTCATTTACAATGTGCACGGCCCTCCCCAACCCAAGAGCTCCGATCAACATGTACAACAAGATTAAACGTTTTTTTCATGCCTGCTAATACAACATCCTCTCCACAGCCCGTAGAGCAAGGAGGCATTTTGACATTCACGTCTTATTCTCACCTCTCGCACGGGCCCGAACCATTTTCAGTGGCTGTTAGTCACAAGTGGCTGGCCTCGCCCACGCTGTAGACTTCCTTAAAACCTCTGGAAGGTCTCAAAACCCCAAACGCGCAGCATCTGGCTTCAGGGTGCCCGGTACCTCGTGCTAAGTGGCTCCAGGCAGCAGCTGACCGGGGCCTCCGCCAGAGCCGCACCCAAGAGGCCCAGAACCAACACACCTGCTGATGGGCTTCTGACCACACCGGAGCCCAGTGATGGCAAACCTATGACACGCGTACTCATTTTTTTGGTTGATTTTTCTCTGTTAAATGGCATTTAAATCTATAAAATAAATATCAAAAATATAAATCTCTGTTTTTCTATGGTTGCAAAGATCAAAAAATTTCTATATGTGACACGGCACCAGAGTTAAGTTAGGGTTTTTCAAAATGCTGACACGCCGAGCTCAAAAGGTTCGCCATCACTGCCATAGCCCCACTCACTTAGCTGGCAAATGACACACCCAGAGGGTTTGCAGAGAATCCCAGTCCATGGGGTCAGCCCCGTCATAACAGCTCACCTTCTGTAATCAGAGCCAGTCCTCGAAGTCTGACAGCTTGGGGGTCAATTCCCAACCCACTGACCTGCCAACAGAAATCAATAAAGAAATTTTTTTAAAAAAAAGGAAATCAAGGCTCACCTACATCACACAATCTCAAAAAAAAAAAAAAAAAAAAAAGAGGATAATTTAAGGGACAACATTAAGGATGCCAGCATTCACATCACAGGGGTGCCAGAAGGAGAAGAAAGAGATCAAGGAATTGAAAACCTATTTGAAGAAATAATGACGGGAGAAATCTCCCTATCCTGGCAAAGGAAACAGACAAGTCCAGGAAGCACAGAGAGTCCCAAACAAAATGGACCCAAAGAGGCCCACACCGGACGCATTATAATTAAAATGCCAAATGTTAAAGACAAAGAGAGAATCTTAAAAGCAGCAAGAGAAAAGCAGGTCGTTATGTCCAAGGGAGCTCCCGCACGACTGTCAGCTGAGTTCTCAACAGAAACTTTGCAGGCCAGAAGGGACTGAAGGAAAGCAAGGACCTAGCAACCAAGATTACTCCACCCAGTAGAGCTATCGTTGAGAATGGAAAGAGGAATGAATTTCCCAATCAAGGACAGAGCTGACGGAGTTCATCGCCATCAAACCAATATTACAGGAAACGTTAAAGGGATTCCTTTACGAAGAAGGAGGGGGAAATTTTTTGTAATCAGCACTAATAAAAGAGAAAAATGGTAATTGGCGTACGACGATACCCTTTTCATTGGCTAATCAGGGCTATATGCAAATTAACTGCCAACTAAGATTGGCAGTTAACTGCCAACAAGATGGCGGTTAATTTGCATATGCAGGCACAATGCAGGGAGGCGAAAGGGAAAGCAGGAAGAAGCCCCCTGCCACTGACAGTGATCGGAAACCCAGGGGGGAGCTAAGAGCTGGGGGGCAGGGCAAAGGCAAAGGTCGAAGCTGGCAGTCCCAGGAGCTAGGGGTCCCTTGCCTGGGCCTAAAGTGAAGCCCACGATCGTGGGGCCACTGCAGCTGCGGGTCCACGCTGCCCGGGCCGGACGCCTCAGCCAGAGGCGTCAGGCCTGGGCAAGGGGCCGATCCTGCGATTGGAGGGTGATGGGGGTCAACGCCTGAGGGCTCCCAGTATGTGAGAGGGGGCAGGCTGGGCTGAGGGACACTCCCCCCCACACACACACACACACCCAGTGCACAAATTTCGTGCACCGGGCCCCTAGTATGAATAATAAAATGGCAAAACCCACATCCCTATCAGTAATTACTTTGAATGTAAATGGGTGAAACGCTCCCATCAAACAGATGGATGGTTTCCAGGTGGGAGGGGAGTGGGGGGCTGGGTGAAAAGATGAGGGGATTAAGAAGTACAAATTGATAGTTAAAATATAGTCGCAGGGAGTAAAGGACTGCATAGAGAACACAGTAAAAATACATACACAATATTATATGTATGTATTAATAACTCTGTACGGTGGACAGTAGGTAGACTTCTTGGGCGGATCACATCGTCAGTTATATAAATGCCTAACCACTATGTGCACCTGAAACTCCTATAATACTGAATGTCAACTGAAATAGAAAAAGAGAAAATAAATAAAAAATTAAAAAATAAGATAGACTATGTAAAAAAAAATTTTTTTTTAATGATTGTAGGGAAACTTTAACCCAAAAAAAGGACATAACCCCTAGCTGGTTTGGCTCAGTGGATAGAGCATCATCCTGGGGACTAAAGGGTCCTGGGTTCGATTCTGGTCAAGCGCACATACCCAGTTGTGGGCTCTATCCCCAGTAAGGGGCATGCAGGAGGCAGCCGATCAATGATTCTCTTTTATCATTGATGTTTCTATCTATCTCTCCCTCTCCCTTCCTCTCTGAAATCAATTTTTAAAATATATTTTTAAAAAAAAAAACACAAAGAACAGGACCTAAGAATATGAGGATGCAGCCATAGGAACTCCGTGGATACTTATGCGGTCTGTGTCTCGGCGCAAGAGTCATATCTTGAAGACAATGTCTGGAAGCTTCTACTTTGCAATTGTTGGCCCCTATGATAAATAAATAGCCTGGAAAAGTTGCAGGGGCGGGGGAAGAATGAGGACGCTAAATAGCATGAAAGCCTACAGAGCATCGGTTCTCAACCTGTGGGTCGCGACCCCTTTGGGGGTCGGACGACCCTTTCACAGGGGTTGCCTAAGGCCATCGGAAAACACATCTATAATGACATACTGTTTTTGTGATTAATCACTACGCTTTAATTATGTCCAATTTGTAACGACGAAAATACATCCTGCATATCAGATATTCACATGACGATTCATAACAGTAGCAACATTACAGTGATGAAGTAGCCACGAAAATAATTTTGTGGCTGGGGGTCACCACAACATGAGGAACTGTATTTAAAGGGTCGCAGCATTAGGAAGGTTGAGAACCACTGCTCTAGGGGAAAAAACAAAGAACTCCATCCACCCCTGCCAACAACCCCTGCGCCGCGACAAAAGCTAAAAGGAACATAGCAGGAAATCTGCATTGTTGCTGTGTCCAGTCATCGAGTGCTCCCAGGGACTATAAGAACAGATGAGCGATGTATAGTCAAAGGATATGAATGGTTTTGCTCCCAGTTACGTACACACACAGTAAAACCCGTAGATAAGCAGAACCTGGTAAATTATTAAACGAAAGCGAAGATTCTACTTTCTATATACTCGTCCAGCTCGGGAACGATGTTTATTCCTTAAATGGAACATGAGCTCAGGTCGCTGTCCGGGGTTCTCACGTCTTGCTTATGAGGCGGTAACACACAATAATGACGTATTACACAATAATACACAACAGCGATGCAGTGATGTCTTGAGAATGATGCCACACAAGTTATTTTCCCTCTCTTCTCCACGGACACTCTCCCATAAAGTTTATCTGCGAGTAAGATCAGTCAAAAATGGGGGTACAGGGACTGCCAACTTAGGCCCAGACCTTCCACATCCCTCAAAACAACCCTGAAGAATTGGAAGCAGCCTGAACGTCTAACCACAGGATACAACGATTAATTGAATAATGGAGACCATGTGGTGCAGGAAAAAAAAGAATGATTAGGGCTCTCCAGCACTCGGGAAAAGGCTTGTGAAATTATGGCGAGGTGAAAATCAGCATATAAATTATATAGAGTAATCATTTCAGCTACTTGAAAGACATTTTTTTTCCATATGCAAAAAGGACGGACCGGGCGCACACGCGATATTACAACGTGTATTAGGAGTGTGGCATTAAAATTCATTTGATGAGGGAGATAGAATAATGGGAGGGAATGAGAAGAGAGGGGAGAAAATCAGTCCTCAGGCAATGAGTGGAGTGGAAACTGTTGCCAGGGAGACCGGTTTCTAGGCTGAAATCGTGTAAATGGGAATTGATGAAATTCTACACCAAGGCAGAGGCTGTGGAGATTTAAAAAAAAAAAAAAGAAAGAAAGAAAGAAAAGGAAACGTCGAGGCTTATTATTTTTTGTCAAAGAAAAGCCATGTCGGAAAGGAGGAAGAATTGTTTTTCTTCGAGAAAAAACTCACAGAGGAAAGAAAGATGTTCCGTGGCCCTTCTGACGATTAGAATAAATTAAAACGGTGATATTAAGTAGTGTTCGTTAATTACTTCATCAGTGATGGCAATTACCTCTTGTCATCTTTTTGTGCAGCCAATGAGGTTGTTTCCAACAGTATCTTCATTTTAAAGGGGAGATGATGAAGGTGGAGAGAGCTGAGTGTCTTGTTCTATATTACACAGCCAGTGAGTGGGGGTAATTTCTACCAGATAGCGAAACATAACTTAAACCAGTGATGGCGAACCTATGACACGCGTGTGAGAGGTGACACGCGAACTCATTTTTTTTTTTTTGGTTGATTTTCCTTTGTTAAATGGCATTTCAATCTATAAAATAAATATCAAAAATATAAGTCTTTGTTTTACTCTGGTTGCAAAGATCAAAAAATTTCCTCTATGTGACACGGCACCAGAGTTAAGTTAGGGTTTTTCAAAATGCTGACACGCCGAGCTCAAAAGGTTCGCCATCACTGACTTAGACCCTGAACTACATGCTCAGAGCCTGGACAAGGATGGTGGGATACACAGACCCGGACCAAAACTGACAGTTTAGAACCAACATTCCTTCCTTCCTTCCTTCCTTCCTTCCTTCCTTCCTTCCTTCCTGCCTGCCTTCCTTCCTTCCTTCTTTCCTGCCTTCCCCTCTTCTTCCTTTTTCTCCTTCTCCTCCTCCTCCTTTCTCCTCTTCCTCCTCTTCCGTTCTCTTCTTCTTCACCATATTTCTGGAATCCTTGCTCTTCCTCATGCTTGTTCCTTTGCTCTTCTGGTGGTGGGGTTTTGCAGCGTTTGCCTCTCTGGGCAAGGTGAACAGTTAACAGGCGTACAGAACGAAGACTTAGGAATTGTCTCCCAAATTATTCGAGTGAAAAAGAAAAGGGGAGTCAGGTTCACCCTTCAAATATTTGTTGGGGGTGGGTGAGGGGAGCTGAGAAGTCGGAGGTGCGGGTGGTGGGTCTAAGGGTCTATCAAAATGTGGTCTCTCGGTCATGGCTCAGGGGTTGGGCATCAACCTAGGAACCAGGAGGTCATGGTTCAAGTCCCAGTCAGGGCACATGCCCGGGTTGTGGGCTCGATTCCCAGTGTGGGGTGTGCAGGAGGCAGCCGATCCATGATTCTCTCTCATCACTGATGTTTCTATCTCTCTCTCTCTCCATTTCCCTTCCTCTCTGAAATCAATAATTACATAT
Source organism: Myotis daubentonii (assembly GCF_963259705.1). Classification (NCBI taxonomy): domain Eukaryota; kingdom Metazoa; phylum Chordata; class Mammalia; order Chiroptera; family Vespertilionidae; genus Myotis; species Myotis daubentonii. The sequence continues at coordinate 17,521,758 of NC_081860.1, read as the reverse complement.
ATATATATATATATATATATATATATATATATATATATATGTAATTATATAGACAGGAAGAGGAATACAATTCGCCCCCAAGCACACACGACGAAGATGGCCCCAGGAGAACTCTTCCAAATTCAAAGCGGTTGCATCAGAGCCCATGGATCATAAGCGTGTTTTCTTTCTGTCCCGTGTTATTCACATCTCACAATGAAAATCTACACTAGACATAAAAGTGACTGAAAACCCAAGGAACTGACTTGCTGCCTTTCACGGCCTCGCCCTGGGACCGACTTATAGAAGCACGGACTCGGTCTCCAGGCGAACCCGGGATGCCACCTGTGCCCTTGAATTGATCATCTCGCCGCGGGTTCCTCTCTCAGGTGTTTGTTCTTTTCATCTTCTCGTGCATATCCTCCAGGGTCACTAACCAAGGTCCTTTCGCCAGGACAGTGCCCCTTAAGGCTGGACTATTGCTCCCAGTGTGCATAACGGGTTTCATCCTATATCCAAGTGGAGAGAACAGCCCGGGGAAGGCTGGCCGTCGATGAAACAGAAGACGAAATCACAACAGGAGACTGATTTTGATTTACAACTACTGTGCTAAATAAGAAACAGTGACATGATTAACAAGCAAAAAATAAAAATAATGAGGGATTATCTGCCCTCTATGTGGTCAACAGGTAGTTAAGATCCTGACCTTATCGATAGGCAAAAGGCAAATAAAAATGTAAAAAAAACCCATGAAAATCCCTTTGCAAAGTAATTCAGAGAAGCAAATATTAACTCAGAGAGACATCCATTGTAAGGTGGCTGGCCTCATTGGTATGGAATACATTTATCTTTAGAAGGTGAGCTATCAGTAGACCGTGTTAATGTATGCAAGAGAAATCGACATTAAGGGCATACTGGTGGACTCCAAACTTGTGAAATGTATATGAAGGCAATTTGGCAATATATGAACAAATAAAATATCATTTATACTCTTTAATACAGCAATTCCATTTCCAGAAATATGTAAATTAAATATTCAAAAATGAGGGCATCTATTGTATCAATTAATACCAGTAAAAATGGAAAAATATTCCTAAATGCCTACCGATAAGAAATGTTTTGAATATTCTCTGCCTAGTGGACATAATAAAATGTTGAGCATTCCTTTAAAAGGTATTGGCATGCAAATACATTCTCAACATTACAAGTAATATAAACATATATATTATTCCTTTTTTTTTTACAGTATATACATGTGCAACACCATTGCTATTACATGAACTAAATTGTGGTTATAATGAAATATGGAATTGCTGGAGTGTTTTCTCTTTACACAATCTATGTTGTCATAATAATTTACACTTTAAATTAATATATTTTAATTTTTTGTTTGTTTTTCATTGATTGATTTTTTGAGGGAGAGAGAGAGAGAGAGAGAGAGAGAGATCGATTTGTTATTCTACTTATTTATGCATTCATTGGTTGACTCCTGTATGTGCCCTGACTAGAGATCAAATCAGAAACCTGGGAGTATCAGGACGACAGTCTAACCAACTAAGCTACCTGGCTAGGGCCAAAACATCTCACATTTATAAGACAATATTGTACTTTGAGAAAAATAAATCATCAACACTTAAAATGGGCAAAGACAGAAACATCAGAAATATAAATAAATATAAGACAACTGTCTGGCCTTCCAAATAATTAAACAAATTCAGAGTGATAGACCACTTCCATATACCCAACTGTCAGGGACGAAAAACATAAGCACTGCACTGTTGAAGAGAAAACATAATATCTTTTGCCCCCCTGGAAATTAACGAGGCAAACCGCAGCAAGTGCACTGAAAGTGCCTTACTTTTTCTGAGTTTCCACATTCAGGAATCATTATACAGCAAACAATAAGAGACTAGACACTTCTTTTTAAAAAATATATTTTTATTGGTTTCAGAGAGGATGGCTGAGGGAAGGGAGAGGGAGAACCAATGATCGGCTGCCTCCTGCACGCCACCTACTAGGAATCGAACCAGCCACCGAGGTATGTGCCTTTGACTAGAATCGAACCCAGGACCCTTTAACCCGCAGGCCGACGCGACGCTCCATCCCTGAGCCAAACTGGAGAGGGCATAAGGTGTCTTTTTCTACCTTCTTAGGATGACAGTGGCACTTACCCTGATTCAACCCAGGGTTACAACTTTCATGTACCTGGGGGCCATCTCTCCAGAGAAAACTCTAATGACATCTGGCTTGCAGGGTGACATTTTTGCTTACCCAGTTATCAGCCGTCACGAGGATAATGTTCCTACTGTGGAACGCGGCTCGGGGCAGGAATATGAACTTTGTTTTTGAAAGGAAAGGTCAGGGCGCATTTTTCGCCTGCCATGCAGTTCCCTGATGGGGCGGGGCAGGCGCCGGCTCCTGTCTTCCCCCACCTTGGATTAGAAGGCAAAGAAACATCATCGCTGGTGTTTCCACTTCTCTATCCCTCTCCCTTCCCCTCGGAGCTCAATAAAAATATATGTTAGAAAACAAATAAATAAAGTGTACCCTAAATCTAATGACTGATGTGCTTATCGGAGCAAGGAGAAGACTATTCGAGCTACAGAGAGACTCAGGGGGAGGAGGCAGGCCTGGAAATACCCGAGGAAAGATGGAGGTAGAGATTGGAGTTACTTGGCCACAAGCCAAAGAATTTCTCCAGAATCTGGGAGAGGCAAGGAAGGACTCTCCCCTACAGCCCTCGGTGGGAGCGTGACCGTGCCATCACCTGGGTCTCAGACGTATATTGACAGAAGTAGGGGAGAATAAACTGTTATTTTCAGCCGCCCACTCCGGTAATTTGTTACAACAGCCCTAAGAGACTGATGTGGGGCAGTGGGCTCACTGTTGGCAAAACAGTTAATGTGATTAACAGCCACCAAGCCAAGGATGAAAAATCATGTGATCACCTCCATCGATGCACGTTCCACCTCCATCGATGATGAACACGTTCAGCGAAGTGGAGACAGAAGGAATTTAACTCAAAATGATACAGGTTGCCTATGACAAGCCCACAGCCGACACCATACTCAATGGGGAAAAGCTGAAAGCTACTCTCATATAAGACAAGGATGCCCACTGTCACCACGATCATTCAACGTAGTAGTGAAAGTCCTAGCCACAGCCATCAGGCAAAACTTTTAATATGATTAATAAATGAATTCAGCAAAGTAGCAGGATGCAAAATTAATATACAGAAATCAATCATGCTTCTATACATGAATAATGAATAATCAGCAGGGAAAAATGGAGAAAACATTCCCATTTACTATTGCATCAAAAAGAATAAAATGGCTAGGAATAAATTTAACCAAGGAGGCGAAATACCTGTGTTCTGAAAACGACTAGACACTGGACAATGGAGTGAACACAAATAAGTGGACGGATATTCCATGGATTGGAAGACTTAATATCATTAAAATGTCCATATTGCCCAAAAAAATCTACAGATCCAACGCAATTTCTATTGAAATACCAATGGCATTCCCTCAGCATTAGAAAAAAAAATAATCCTAAAATTTACATGGAACCATAAAAAGACCCCAAATTGCCAAAGCAATCTTGAGGAAGAAGAACCAAGTTGGATGTATCATGGGTTCTGATTTCAACCTATACTACAAAGCTATAATAACCAAAACAGTATGGTACTGGCACAGAAACAGACACAGAGAACAGTGGGACGGAACCCTCAACAAAATATCAGCAAATTCCAACAATATGTGAAAAAAAAAGAATCATGCATCCCAAACTTGAACCCCGGGCTTAACTTCAACAGGATTTAACTTCAAGGAGAGCGTTGAAGATGAAGCGATCTAGTTTGATACGTCCCATAAATAGATATGGAGAGGAAAATCATATGACCATCTGGTAAGGGGCTAAAATGACCTGGGCCTGTTGGTCGTTTCTGATTGTTTGTGGGTATTTCCCCCCCAATGGTTCTCAAGTGGTGTGGGGAGAAGGTCACCTCTGGGCTCTTCTTCCACTTCATGTTTGTTTTCTCCATGCCTGGAGGGCATTTAATACGCGTGTATATGGGGACAGAGGTCTTAACCTCGATGGCTTGCATCACACTTTCACACAATGAAAAATTATTCCACCCTCGTGCCAGGAGGGTTCCCTTTGAAGACCCCCCCCCCGCCCTCAAGGCACTCTCTCTGGGTGATGTGATGTACTTCCTTCCCCTCCCAAACGCTGGTTCCCTCTATTCCCTGCCACAACATTGTGTCTCCTTCGCAGTATGCATTGCAAAAATTATTTTTTAAGAATATCCCATTTCTAGGGAGATGTAATACTTTCAACAGTAAAGAATAATAATAATTTTAAAAAAAGAACGTCCATGTCTAATTTTTTTAAAATAGTGTATTTTTCTTTTCATATTTTTATCGATTTCAGAGAGGCAGGGAGAGGGACAGAGAGAAACATCAACGATGAGAAAGAATCATGGATCGGCTGCCCCCTGCACAAGCCCCACTGGGGATCGAGCCCACAACCCGGGCACGTGCCCTGAGCGGGAATCGAACCTGATCTCCTGGCTCATAGGTCGAAGCTCAACCACTGAGCCACACCAGCTGGGCCCAGTCAACGTATGGACTGAATGCCATTATTTCACGACTCATTCGCTTGTGTGCTTAGCGCCCTTTTCTTCCCACCCCTTCCCCCTCACTAGGGATTGCAGAGACCTCGCTATATCCCAGGAACAACGCCCCAAAGGCAGCAGCGTGTCACAAATAGTTGCACGGATAGTTGCAGAGCGAAGATGAAAGCCCTCATTTTTCCTTCCCTCCATGGCGCCCCTGGAAAGGCCTCTTATCCACCTGCCATCTTATCTCCGATTCCAGGTGACCTTTCTAAAGAGCAGGCCCTCCGTGCAGGCAGACCGGCTGGCTGCCTTGTGGGTCTGGGCGTTTCAGTCCTTGGGCCTCAGCTGGCCAGGCCTGCACAATGTCCCCCCTTAGGGATCCTGGAGAGGCCAAGGGGCCAAGGTGGACTCCCCTCTCCGCCCAACTGTGAAAAGCTGGCCTCACTTCTTCTTTTCTAGCAAAAAGCGGCCAGGCTGCCAAACAGCGACTCCTCTCCGATGAACTTCTGCCAGCCCTGCTGGGGTGGCTCGGTGGTTGAACACTGACCTATGCATGAACCAGGAGGTCACGGTTGGATTGCCACCTGGGCTCGAGTGTGGGGCGTGCAGGAGGCAGCCGAGCGATGATTCTCGCTCATCGTGGATGTTTCTCTCTCTCTCTTCTTCTCCCGTCCTCTCTGAAAGAAAAAAATACATATATATACATATTTTTAAAGAACTGAACTTCTCCCAGGCACATAATGGACATTGCTCAATAGCTGCTGAGCACATTCCTGAGAGAGCTCTTTCGCAATCCTCTGGCCTGCGTCTTTGGGGCCAGGATGGGGGCTCCAAGCTCGAGGCTGCAGCCAGCAGCCTATGTGGACAGGAGGGAGCCAGGAGGATTCACATTTCATGCGGGATAGGGGCAGGGGGGCGCAGGAGGGGGAGGCCTGGGCCTCTGTGCCGGGAGCATGCGCACTGTCCACTGGAGTCTCTGGGGGCGACCCCCCCTTCCCCTGGTCACTATGGAAACCAGCGCTGGGACAGGGCTTCTCCTAGTCCCGAGCCTGCCAAAAACAGCCTGTCCACAGCTGTGTGATCTGTTTCACATTACAGGGCTGGAGGGAACCCACCCCCAAAACCGTCCTGCACCAGAAGGTATGGTGACAATGTCTCCCTGGACTTCCTGCACCCCTGGAGCCTGATTGACAGAATCCCGACGTAAAAGAGTCACCCCTTTTCCTGCGTGCGACTGGCAGGTGCTTTTGCAAACGCCAGGCGCCAGGCTTTCGTTTCTAAGCCGCGGGCCCGAGATGACTTATCTTCCGTATCGAATAGGGTCGACCCGGGAGGACCCAGCCCAGCCCACGTATCCCTGGAGCTCCAGACCCCAATCGTGACCTTGAACTGAACAAGTCGTGGAAGGCCCTGGCCGGGTGGCTCAGGTGGTTAGAGCGTGGTCCAGATACGCCAAGGTTGCAGTTCCCATCCCGGGTCAGGGCACACACAAGAATCAACCAAGGAACGCAAAATGAAGTGGGACAACAAGTTGATCTTTCTCTCGCTCTCTAAAAAAAAAGAAAAGAAAAAAAAATTTAAAAGGAAGTCATGGCTGCCTCGTGAGGACTGGCTTTCTCTCCTTTCCCACAGGGACACGGGTCCCGGGAGAAGGTCTGCATCTCTGTTTTACGGGCAGGCACCTCATTCCATAGCGAGCGAGCTGCTGACCCCTCCCCACCCCCAATGATACTCTCTCTACGTGTGAAGCCTGTCCCAGGCTTTCCACTTTCCCCACCACCCGCCTCTCCGTGACTGTTCTTCCTGGTGGGAAATGCAGCCTCACCAATAGATCTTTTCCTGGGGAGAAAGGATGTCACCTTATCAGACATGCAGCTGGGCTCCCAGGATGGGCAGCACGAGGGGATCTGTCTACCTCGTACGTGGTTCCAAACTGGAGCCTCCGTTCCAATGCTTTCCAACCTGGGGTGGGGAACCTTTTCCTACCAAGGGCCATTTGGATATGGGTTAACACCATTCGAGGGCCAGACAGAATTTATCCGCTGACATATTAAGCCTGGTGGCGTATTTACAATAGCTAAGGTCTGGAAACAGCCGAGGGACCCGGGGATCCGTAGATAAGTGGGTAAAAGTTCTGTCGGACATTTACACTATGGAATACTATGCAGCTGTTAAAAAAAAAAAAAAAAAAAAAAGAGGGATCTCCTAGCCTTTGGGACAGCATGGATGGACCTGGAGACCATTACGCTAAGTGAAATGAGCCAAACGGAGAAAGACAAATTACCACATGGTCTCACTTGTTTGTGGAATCTAATGAACACAACGAAGGGAGGCGAATAAAATAAAACCCGAAGCTGGGAGCCACGGAACAGACTGACAGACCTCGATGTGGGGTTGCGAGATAAACCAAAGAACTTATATATGCATACGCACAGCCCATGGACGCGGGCAAGGGATTAGTGAAGACCTGGGGGTGAGGGGGTGGGTAGGGGCCGGGAGGAGGGGGAGCAGGGGGGAAATGGGAGATATCTGTAATGCTATCAACAATGAAAAAATATATTTTTAAAAATGAGGGTAAACATTAGCCTCCTCTATTGGGTCAAACATTTCATCAACTCGCCCCTCACGCCTTGGCAGGGCCAGACCAAATGATTTCGAGGGCCTTCTATGGCCCCCGGATGGGTGTTCCCCACCCCTGCCTTAAACCCTCTGAGCGTAATACCTCCTAGTGGTCCTAACACTCAGGCCCTGGTACAGTACTGATATCTCCTGGCAGCGGGAGCTCTTATAACTTTACTAGTGGCCCCGGTGCACGAAATTCGTGCACATTAAAAGGGAATTAATTAGAGGAAATATGTTAATATTGCTGCTTGCCCTTTCTCTATAATAGAAGTGTCAGAGATGAAAGAAAATTGGTAAAATGTATATGAAAATCTCCCTACTGTCAGAGTCTGGGGCACGGCCTCAGGTCCCCGGCCCCAGCGCGAGGGCGCGACAACCATTTGCATATTAGCTCTTTATTATACAGGATGATTGTTTTTATAATAACCACGTTTATGCTTTTTTTTAAATATACAACAGTGTTCATGCTTTCACAATTGTTGTACCCAAGTTTGAAGTGTAATGTCATGAATCCATTAAATCCAGGCGGGTAAAATAGGAGGACGCAACTGTCATAACCTTACAATGGCAAAAACGATGGCCCATGGCCCACGCTGAGCTGAGATTTAAATAACTGGCTCAAACATTTTCATTCGAGGGGAGAAAAAAAATACTTTCCATGAACTAACTAGTTTGCGGGAGTCATTAGAAAATAATAAATGTCCAAGTGAACGGAAGAAAAAAATAAAGGAAATGAATGGATATAAACTGCAAGAAGCGAGGATGATCTTGAAGAAGACTGTGGACAATAAGCGGACGCCGAGCCATTCTTTTTTTTTTTTTTTAACCGAGCCATTCTTAAACGATAAAAAATAATGTAACTGAAAGCACTCTTGTCGGATGTACTGAGAAAAACAGAAATCTACAAATTAAAGAAGGACATGAAAGATGGAAACAATCCAACTAGGACATATCTGAAAGGTAGGTAGGAATTAACCTTGGGAAGGGAAACGTTAGGAAATCCTATTGGAGAAACGGGGGTGGGGATGATCCCCGTAAAAGTGATACAAGCGGGAAAATCCAAAGAGAGAGAAACAGGGTGGAGAATCCTTCCACGTCAACCTACTCGAGAAAAAAGAGAGAAATGAGAAATGGGATGCAAGAAATAGAGAGAGTCCTAGAAATGCCCAGACCACATTGGATATAAGCTTTGGGTTTCAAGGGACAATAATAACCAGACACAAGATGGCATATTTATTTTCTTCTCCCTTTTTTTTTTCTTCCTTGTTTGGGTGGCATATTTAATTGATTTTTTTTTGTTTTGTTTTTAGAGCGAGAGAGGAAGGGAGAGGTATAGAGAGACAGAAACAGCATTATTGATCTGCTGCCTCCCGCACGCCCCGCCCCCCACCCAGGGAATCGAGCCTGCAAGCCGGGCACGTGCCCTGACCGGGAATCGAACCAGTGGCCTCTTGGTTCCTGGGTGGACACTGGACCCCTGAGCTACACCAGCGGGGCCAAAAGGCCTATGTCATCGGCCCTGGCCGGTTTGGCTCAGTGGATAGAGCCTCAGCCTGCGGACTGAAAGGTCCCAGTTCGATTCCTGGTCAAGGGCACAAGCTAGGGTTGCAGGCTCCCTGCAGGATCCTCTCTGAAATCAATAAAAAATATATATTTTTTTTAAAAAAAGAAGCAGCTTTCAGCTTGAGGAAGCCCCGGAAGGGCTCACGCCATGGATGCTTCCCTGGGGGGGGGGGGGGAGAGTGGGGGGTGTCAGCTTTGTTTTGCCCTTTGCAGACCTGTTTTCAGAAATTAGAAAATACCCAAAAAAAAAAAAAAAAGAAAGAAAAGAAATTAGAAAATACAGCCACCAGTATGTCACCTCTCTTGCCCGTCTTGTGAGCGGGAGGCCAGATACCATCTATGCTACGGGGTTGGAAAGCACGTTCCGGGCGTGGCGGGCAGGTTGGGACCCGCCAGGCGCGCGGGGAGGAGGTGGAGGCAACCTTTCCCCGGGGACACGCAGCGCAGGTCCCAGGCCGTCAGGGGAGGAAGGGTGCCGGGCACGCGGGGTACAGGGACCCTACAAGTTCCTGCGAGTCGACATGGCCATCTTGGAAGGATGGGCACTTTAATGAAAAAAAAAATGAATAAATAAAAATAAAAAAATAGAAATGACCCCGGGGATGTGGGAAACAAAAACCAATGGCTTAGCCCCCTGGCCGGGTTGCTCAATGGTTAGCGTCCCGGCCCCCGAGGGTCGCGGGGTCCCCTGGGGCGGCCGAGGTGCATGCTGGGAGGCGGCCCCTGAGGCCGAGGTGCATGCTGGGAGGCGGCCCGTCCAGGCGCCGCTCTCACGTCCATGTTCCTCTCTCCCTCCCTCCCACTCTCGCTAAAAATCAAGGGGGAAAAATAATTGCTGAGTGAGGATTAATAAAAACACACAATAAGCATATAAATGGATATTTTTTTTAAAAAACCCAACGGAATGACTATGCCCTGGTAGGGTTCAATAAAATACGTTTTAAAAAAAATAAAATCAGATCAATGACGGTGAACACACTATACCAGCGTCGCCCGGGCAAGTCCCATGCGCCCATGGGGGTGGACGACATTCTGCATTTCTCTCATTTTTCTTTTTAAATTGTTATTGGTTGGGTGATAGGGAGGGAGGGAGGGAGGGAGGGAGGGAGGGAGGGAGGGGGAGAGAGATGTGTTGGTGCCATTTATTTGTATTTCTGCAGCCCTGGCCAGGTGTGGGCCTGGACCCCGGGCCTGGGCTCGAACCCGCAACCATGGCGCCGCCGCTGGACGAGTGGCGCGGCCGGAACTGCCCTTTTTTTGTTTTTCTTTTTAATTCTTTGCTGCTGAAAGCATTGCCTCTGCCCCCTCTGTTTGCATTTCTTCCTTTTGCACCCCCTCTGGCCGGTCTTTTCTTGGGGTCCCCAGGTCGGGCCGACCCCGGCTCGCCCGCCACGGAGACACCCAGCCTCCACCATGGCGTCACCTCGCACCCTCGGGGTCCGGACCCCCACGCCGGCCGACACCCCGGCCCGGGTCTCTCTGGGGGGGGCGGAGGGGGGACTCCTATCTCAGGTGATTCTGCGTAAAAACCACGGCCATTTCGCCTTTTCCTCAGAAACGCGTTTTCCTCAGCAACGCCTTGCCCTCGCTCGGCACCTCAGCCGTCAGGGAGCGCCTTACCTCTTCCCTGTCCACCTTCGGCGGCGCTCAGCCTCCTCCCTCCCTATCTCCCCACGACGCGCTGAGGGCACACGGGACACTTTGGGGGGGGGGGGAAAGGGGGGTCATGGCGGCTAGTCATTCCAGGGGGGTCTGTACCTTGTTGAGGGGGGGGGCCTCGCCTCGTTCCCGCCCCGTCGGGGGCGACGCCCCACCCCGCCCCCTCAGCAGCTGGAAAGGGCGGGCTCGCGGCCGCGCATGCGCAGTGGGCCCGGGCTGGCCGCGCTCCCGCCCCGTCGGGCTCCGCGCCACGCCTCCTCCGGCAGCTGGCGCGGCTGGGCTCACGGCCGCGCATGCGCAGTGGCCCCAGCTGGCCATGCTCTGGCCCCGTCGGGCTCCGCGCCACGCCCCCTCCGGCAGCTGGAACGCCTGGGCTCGCGGATGCGCAGGCGCGGTGGGCCGTCCAGCCGCCGGCCCCGCCCCCTGCCCGCCCGCCGCTACGGAAGGCGCCGCGCGCCCAGCGACGCGCACTTCCTCTCCAGGCGCCCGTCTGCGAAGGAAGCGCAGAAGGCTCGACGAGCTGCTTTGCTGGACGCGGAGGCTCCTCTGCCCTGGTCGCCCGGAGCAGACATGTCCGAAGCAAGTAAGCAGGGGTGCGACCCCGCCTTGGCAGCCGAGGCCGCCGCCCAAGCCGAGGCGTGCGGCGGGCCCGGGGTTCCCGGGGGGCCCCCTTCGCCCGCGCTCGCGACCGCGTCCGCGTCCCAGGCCGCGGCGGGGTCCGACAGCCCTCCCGTAGGCTCCGGCGACGCCCCTGCCGCCTCGCCGCCGCCGCCCGAGGTCTGGAGCGACGAGGAAGACCCGAAGGCCCTGCTGCAGGCCGCGGAGCAGGAGCAGGAGCAGGAGCAGCAGCCGCCCGAGGAGGAGGAGGAAGAGGAGGAGGGGTGCGCCCGCCAGGCCCCGAACGCGGCCCAGCCGGGCCCCGCGCCGCCGCCCACCGCGGCGCAGCTGGTGCAGAAGGCGCACGAGCTGATGTGGTACGTGCTGATGAAGGACCAGCGGCGCATGGTCATCTGGTTCCCCGACATGGTGCGCGACGTGCTGGGCAACTACAAGAAGTGGTGCCGCAGCATCCTGCGGCGCACCAGCCTCATCCTGGCGCGCGTCTTCGGGCTGCACCTGCGGCTCACCAGCCTGCACACCATGGAGTTCTCGCTGGTGAAGGCGCTGGAGCCGGCCGACCTGGAGCGGGTGGCGCTGGGCGGCCGCATGCCCATGATGGGCCTGCTGCTCATGATCCTCAGCCTCATCTACGTCAAGGGGCGCGGCGCCCGCGAGAGCGCCGTGTGGAACGTGCTGCGCATCCTGGGGCTGCGGCCCTGGAAGAAGCACTCGACCTTCGCCGACGTGCGGCGGCTGCTGACGGAGGAGCTGGTGCAGCAGAACTACCTCAAGTACCAGCGCGTGCCCCAGGCGGAGCCCCCCGAGTTCGAGTTCTACTGGGGCGCCCGCTCCACCCGCGAGATCACCAAGCTGCAGATCATGGAGTACCTGGCGCGCGTGTTCAAGAAGGACCCCCAGGCCTGGCCCACCCGCTACCGGGAGGCGCTGGAGGAAGCCCGGGCCCGGCGGGCGGCCGCGCCCCCGACCCCCTGCCCCCGCAACAGCTTCTCCGAGGACTAAGCTGGGGTCCTCGGAGGGAAGGGAAGGGAGAGAGGGAGGTGGGGAGACCCTCCCCAGGTGTCTGACCCTCTCTCACCAGTCTGGAGGGGGTAGGGGGGGTGGGGGGGTGCGGGAAGAGGCATTTTAGCGTCTTAAGGGGGTTTCACGCGTGACACCTGTTAAGTTTTCCGTGCTTTTATACACCTCTGATTCACGCCATGTTATTCCTTTCTGTCCCCTTCTTAAAAAAAAAAAAGAAAAAGAAAAAGAAAGAAAAAAAAAAAGTAGTGGGTAGGGAATTCCCTCTGCATGTCTGTTTGATAGCAGTAACCTCTCTGTTGGTGCTTTCAGCTTTTGTGCTGCCTTGAAATTTTTTTTTTTCCTTTTTGTACCAGGGACGTGCTAAAAAACAAACAAACAAACAAACAAAAAAACACAGAAACCACGCGTGCGCGCGCATTGAGAAGTTTGCCATCGCAATTCTCTTTCTATGGGACGGATGACAGGATGTGCATTGGGGTGGACTGTGCCCCCAGGGGGGTCTCGATGGACGAGAAGGACTCCACCCGCAAAGAGCTGGCGACCCCGCTGGGGCACAGGCGGCATCCGTGTGGCGTGGCCGTCGTGGACTGGACTGGCCTCCGTGTGGGCACTTGGCTGCCTTGTTTACGAAAACCCGAGTTACAGACCCCCGCCCCTGAGTACACTTTAACAAGCAGTAAAGGTCCTTGTGATACAATCGTTTCTGGAGAAAAGCGTGCTTTTTTATCTTTCCTGCCGCCGCGTGCATGGGGGTGGGGCTGGGTTGGGTTGGGGAAACGGGTGGGTTTTTACAAGGGGCCACAGATGACAACTATTTCCGTGGGGGGTGGGACAGTCACGACTCCTGGTTACTCACAAGCAGTGTGACCTTTTATACAAGTTTTATTTACTTTTTTAAATGCAGCTCGCACACACAGGTTCAACACCCAGGCCAATCCAGAAAGGGGTAGAGAAAGCACAGATGCTCAAATCATAGTCCAGAGAAGTAGCAGTGATGAATATGGAGGATCATTTCCTTTTTCTGTGGTCACTTAAACAGCACTTGCTTTTTAAAAAAAAAAAAAAAACAAAAAACTTTACCCTCACAACAGCCTTTTGCACCGGGGAGGGAGGAAGAGCAGGAACAAAGCCGGTGTTTAACTTGCCCGAGATCATAAAAGTTTAACGAGAGGAAGGGCTGGGATTGGAACCCAGGCAGGAGACCTCCAAAACTTTTCCCCACCTGCCTACAGCTGCCCCCTTCCCCGGCCCTGTTAGTTCATTCCTCAAAATTTCACGTTAGAGGCTCCACTCTTAGTGCCCTACCCCAAATGCATGTGCACACACACACATGCACACACACATACACACATGCACACACACATGCTAAGGGATCTTCCCATTCATCTTAGAGAAAGCACTCTCATTCTGCTTGTACAAATTAAGAAACTTGGTCTCAGAGAGCGAAATGGACCTCATCAAGTCACACTCCGGCTTAGCAGTGAAGTCAAGCTTTGAAACAGCCCTCCCTTGAAGGGCTGGAGTGGAGGCGCCAGAAGAAAATCCGTGGGACTCCCCGGGGAGGGAGGGAGGGAGGCAGGCAGGGTGGGGTGGGGTGAGGGTGGGACGGTTGCCTGTTCGGACATCTGTGGCCCAGCAGTTCTTGAGTTGCAGAGCGCCCCTAGGGAGTCCTCGGAGGGTGGAACAGGGTGAGGGTGGGGTGTGGGGTGGGAGATAAATCCAGGAAGATTTCAGTCTAGCGAGTGGGTGGGGGGGGGGGAGAGAGAAAGGGGCCTTCGCTAGGGCCAGAAATCCTTCACGCTGCAGAAGGCTGGAAAGGACTGGATAAAGCGTGCAGCTACAACGGGTCCGAGGGGTGGGACAGTCACTACGCATCCATGCGTGAATTTTATATCGTTCTGTTTATTTTTAAATGCATCTCACATGCTCAGCCCTCCGACCAATACAGAAAAGGTGTAAATAAAGCACAAATTCTCAATCACAGCCCATAGAAGCAGCAGCTATTAATATCTGGTCAAAACATAAGACAATGAGAGGAATGCATCACCCCCTAAAAGAACTAAGCAGGAAGTGATATTGGGGTGAGGGGGTTCTATCCTGCCTTGGGAGCTAGGGTTCCCAACACTTCATGGCAACGCCCAACAGGTGGGTGGGTGCAGGTGCTAAAGGTGTGGACTTCGTCCCCAGTTCCGTGGTCTTCCTGTGACGTCTCCCGGGCTGGAGGGGGGCACGTTTCGGCAAAAACTCCAGCACCAGTGACCTGACTTGGGTCCCACCTCTCACCCAGAAACCAAGGGGAGTGTATAGAAATCTTAGAATTGTTAAAAATGTTTTTACCCTGCCCAGCCAGCGTGGCTCAGTGGCTGAGCGTCGACCTATGAAGCAGGAGATCACAGTTCAATTCCCAGTCAGGGCACCTGCCCGGGTTGCGGGCTCGCTCCCCAGTGTGGGGTGTGCAGGAGGCGGCCGATCCCTGATTCTCTCTCGCCATTGATGTTTCTAACTCTCCCTCTCCCTTCCTCGCTGAAATCAATAAAAAAATGTATTTTTAAAAAATGTTTTACCTAACCTCCCCCCCCCCAAAAAAAAACAACTTCCAAAAAGTCAAAATCCATTTGCTCCTTGGAATGTGAAGTGACAGCGCTATCCAGGAGGCTCCGTACCTCAGGCAGGACCAGGCCTGTCCCTCCTACCCCGGGGGCATGCTGGTTGTGTTTTCAAATGCCCTCATACTTGATTCCTTGTGCAGTTCTTTCATTCAAACCCAACCACTGGGCGAGCAGGCCCCTCCACTCCCCCGTGAGCTCCCCGTGTTTGGACTCACGCTCATCTAGGCTATGCGTGAGGGTAGCGGGGACTCCAAAGCTGCCCCAAGCTCATGACACAGGGACAGGAGCCACACCGTCGAGGACAGACCCTCCGGAGAAGGGTGGGGTCATGAGAATCAAGCAGCTGACCCCAGAAAGTCACATGGGCAGGGCTGCTCAGCTCCTGTCTGCTACGGGGAGAGACTTCCCAGATGTGGAACGGACTTCGTTTCTGATCCCTGGTCCTGCAGTGTCAGCAGCTTGGGGCTCAGGAAAAAGAACAGTCAACGATATCTCCAATTTTTTTTTTCTACTTCTCCTTTTTTTTTTTTTGGTCAGATTTTCATGCGAGGCTCCATTCCAACGTTGGAGGGTTAGGCAAATATTGCCCAAAAGGTGGTGCTCTATGTATCTATGAGTTCTTGGTTTGTCTGTTTTATTCATCCTCGCTGGGGGATATTTTTCCATTGCTTCTTTAGAGAGAATGGAAAGGAGAGAGGAAGGGAGAGGGAGAAAGGAGAGAGAAACATCACCCACATTGATTGGTTGCCCCCCCACCCCGCCAGTGCCCTGACCGGAGGCGGGGATCAAACCTGCAACCCAGGCACATGCCCTTGACCGGGAATCAAAGCCACGACCATTCAGTGCCCGAGTCAACACTCTAACCACTGAGCAACACTGGCCAGAGCCTATGTGTTTGTTTTTCATTCCACTTAGAAGGGAGAGGATGCCCTATCTATCTGACTTATTTTCCTTAGCACAACGGCCTCACATTTCAGCCACGTTGCCACACATGGCAAGGTTTCCTTTTTATGGCTGAATTACATACATAGATCTCCACATCATTCTACCCATTCATCGACCAACCAACATTAACGTTGTTTCTATGTCCTGGCTATTACAAATAATGCTGCAATGAGCACGGGGGTGCGGATATCTGTCTGAAATAGCAATTTTGTTCCCTTTAGGTCAGTGTCCAGAAGTAGAATCGCTGGACAATATGGTTTGGTTTGGTTTTTAATTTTTTTTTTTTGAGGAATCTCCATAATGTTTTCCATAGTGGCTCCATCATTCCCACCAAATACTCACCCAGGTTCCCTTTTCTCCACATCCTTGGCAATGCTTATTTCTTGAGATATATATATATATATATATATATTAGCCATTCTAACAGGTGTGAGGTCATTTTTTTGAAGGAGATATACGGCAGCCCAGCTGGTGTGGCTCAGTGGACTGCGCATCGTCCCATACACCAAGAGGTCACCGGTTGGATTCCTGATCAGGGCACATGCTTGGGTGTCAGGCTCAATCCCCAGAGGGGGGAGGGGGGGACTTGTGTGTGTGGGGGTAGCCGATCATCTCTCTGAAATCAATAAAGACATATTTTTTAAAAAATAAAATAAGTTGCAACAGCATGGATGGAGAGGGAGATATGCTGCGCGAAATAAGCCAGTCAGAGAAAGAGAAGTGTCGCATGATCTCACTCATATGTGGAATCTAATGAACAAGATAAACTGATGAACAAAATAGATCCAGAGACGTAGAGGTATAGGACAGACTATGGAATCGCAGAAGGAAGGGGGAGGTGGGGAGGTGGGTGGGTAGGAAGTTGTACGCATAAATGCCTGACCCATGGATACAGACAATAGGGTGGTGGGGGCCTGGGGCGGGGGGTGATGGAGGCCTGGGGGGGGGCAGGCTAGAAGGGGTCAAAGGAGGAAAAAAAGGGGCATATGTAATACTTTCAACAAGACAGATTTTTAAAAATAAAGTAAAATCTTACTACTTTTCCAATTTGATGTGTAAGTGTATTTGCTTACCTATTGATGTAATAGAGACGATTGCCCTGTCACCATATGGCCACATGAGTGCTGGGGTACAGGTCAGTGAATTAGATCAAAATGGCCTGGGCCAATTTTATTGATAAGGGCATCTCGCTGATCAAGCCCAACACAAAGGAAAACAACAATCAAATGATCCCTTAAGGACAATGTACACCTTTGCATGAGAAAATCAAAGACATCACTTGTTCGCTTCAGCCGGTTTGGCTCAGTGGATAGAGCTCCGGCCTGTAGACTGAAAGGTCCCGGGTTCGATTCCGGTCAAGGGCATGTACCTCGGTTGCGGGCACATCCCCAGTAAGGGGTGTGCAGGAGGCAGCTGATCGATGTTTCTCTCTCATCGATGTTTCTGGCTCTCTATCCCTCTCCCTTCCTCTCTGTAAAAAAAAATCAATAAAATATATTTTTTAAAAAGTGTAACCATCTTTTATTAAAAAAAAAAAAAGAAAAAAGGAAAAAAATCTTCAGGTGAGGGTTAAATAAATAAATAAACAGATAAATAAATAAATAAATAAATGTGTTGGTGGTTATTTTTTTAAAGAAAGAAAAGAAATGACTGGGTTCACGTGACAGGGCATGGTGGCTAAGGAAACGGACGCCCGCTTACCAAAGCGCTTTCTGAAAAAGGTGAAATGTAAGCGGGTACTTAAAGGATTAGCAGGGATCTGAGAACGATCAAGAGGGAACAGGAGTCCAGGCAGAAACAAACAAACAAAAAACAACAAAACAACCACCCAGCGCAGCACCCACAAAGGCCAGCGCTCGGGGAGGGGACTTGTGGCTTCCCCTCTCGGCGTTCTGGTCGGGCTGACCAGCGAGCAACACCCAACCACTCTTTTTTCCCTGAGAAAGTGCAGGCTGCATACTTGGTTTATCGGCCTCCCAGCCACATTCCACACCGGCGCCCTCAGGAACTGTCGGCTGGCCCTTTCCCTTCCCGGCTTCCTTTTATTATATATATATATATATTTACTTTTTTAAATTTTGTTTTATTTTTTAAAATATATTTTTCTTGATTTCAGAGAGGGAGAGAGAGAGAGAATCATGGATCAGCTGCCTCCTGCACGCCCCCTACTGGGGATCGAGCCTGCAACCCAGGCCTGTGCCCCTGACCCGAATCCAAACTGAACCCAGGACCCTTCAGTCTGCAGGCGGACTCTCTACCCACTGAGCCAGCACCCTTTTATGTCACATGCACAGAGCAAGGCCAAGAACACAGCAGGACCCGGCCGGTGTGTCTCCGTGGTTGCGTGTGGACCTCTGAACCAGGAGGTCACGGTTGGATTCCCGGCCAGGGCACATGCCCAGGTTTCGGGCTCCATCCCCAGTGTGGGGCGTGCAGGAGGCAGCCGGTCCATGATTCTCTCTCATCATTCATTATTTTTCTCTCTCTTTCATCATCAATGTTTCTATCTCTCTCCTTCTCCCTTCCTCTCTGAAATCAATAAAAATATATTTATTAAAACACACACACACACACACACACACACACACACACACACACAACACAAGAGGGACCTCAGGAGCCGGTACAGCTCTTGGGATGACCAGGATAGAAGAGTTGAACCAGCCCTGGCCAGTGTTGCTCAATGGTTAGAGCATCCACCCTGGGACCAAAGGGTGGAGGATTCGATTCCAGTCCCCAGTTTGGACGCGTGGGGGAGGCAACCCATCGATGTGTCTCTCTCTCACAGCAATTTTTTTTCTCTCTCTCTCTGTCACCCCTCCCTCCTCTCCCTCCCTTTCACTCTAAAAAATGAATGGACCCTGGCTGGTGTGGCTCAGTGGATAGAGCGTCAGCCTGCCGACCAAAGGGCCCTGGGTTCCATCCTGGTCAAGGGCACGTACCTCGGTTGAAGGTTCCTCCCCAGCCCGGGCCCTCGTTGGGGCTCACGCAGGAGGCAACCAATCGATGTGTTTCTCTCACAACCATGTTTCTCTCTCTCTTTCCCTCTCTCTCCTACTCTCTCTAAAAATCAATAGAAAAAATATCCTCGGGTGAGGATTCACAAAAATAAATAAATAAACATAAAAAATAAAAATCGATGGAAAAAATATTCCCTGGTGAGGATTGAAAAAAATAAAAAAGAGCTGAATGAACCACAGACATGCTGGGCTCTTAAAACCACTGAACAAATATCAATAGTCATCTACTTACCTCTGTATCTCTTTTCCTCCCCGCCTGGTTGGGATGCGTACGGGAGGCGACCGATCAATGTTTTTCTCTCTCTCTTCCCTCCCCTCTCTCGCTCTAAAAATCAATAAAAAAAATATATATCCCTGGGTGAGAATTTAAAAAAAAGAAGAAGAAGAAAGAAAGTAACTATTCTATACTTCAGTCTTTCATGGTTTTAAAATATATGTTTATTGGTTTCAGAGAGGAAAGGAGAGGGAGAGAGAGGGATGGAAACATCCATGATGAGAGAGAATCATGGATCGGCTGCCTCCTGCATGCCCCGCACTGGGGATCGAGCCTGCCACCCAGGCACGTGCCCTGACCGGGAATCCAACCGTGACCTCCAGGTTTAGAGACATCGATTGGTTGCCTCCCGTACGCATCCCACAGGATGATGCTCAACCACTAAACAGTCTTTAATGTTTTTAAAATTTCATTTATTGATTTGAGAGAGAGGGGGGAAGAGAGAGAGAGAGAGAGAGAGAGAGAGAGAGATAGGGCCCGTCTTTGATATATTTTTTTAAAATATATTTTTATTGATTTTTTTGCAGAGAAGAAGGGAGAGAGATAGAGAGAGTTAGAAACATCGATGAGAGAGAAACATCGATCCGCTGCCTCCTGCACATCTCCTATTGGGGATGTGCCCGCAACCCAGGTACATGCCCCTGACCGGAATCGAACCCGGGACCCTTCAGTCCGCAGGCTGACGCTCTATCCACTGAGCCAAACCGGTTTCGGCTGATTTTTTTTAATATATACTGTTTCACACACAATAATAATAATAATAATAATAATAATAATAATAATAATAATAATAAAATTCGGCAACATGGGCAGAAACAGGAAAACGTGACCCGTGGCGGAGAAGGGAAGCCTCGGGGACCAGCCAGGTGTGCAAACTGGGGGAGGAAGACTGAAGCCCCAGGCTGATCAATACGTGCAAGGACAGAGCAAGATGGGTAGATACCCTACACGGACAAACGAGAGGCTTCTGCAAAAAAAAAAAAAAGAGAGAAAAAGATGGGGGACGACAGCAGGGAGTGGAAATGTCTGAGAGAAAAGCACAATTTCCACACGAGCCATTTCCCCAACGGGCTTCGCAGCGGGCTGAGCCAGCCCGGGGACAAAGGGCCAGTGGACGGAGAGACAGGTTCGCGAAAAGCAGCGAAGCGAGACAATGAAGAGAGCGTCCGCGACCCCGCGGGCACCGTGAAGATGGTTTTAATGCGCGTCTAATCAGAGAGCCGGCGGAGTGACAGCGAGAGGATAATACCGAGAAATTATCTGACGAGATAATAGCTGAGGGTTTTTTTTTTTTTTTTTGCGAAATGCATTAACCTCTCCATCCAATCATCTCAATCAGCTCCGACAAGGATACATAAGGGGGACCCACACCCAGGCCCATTAGGATGGGAGGACGAGGGCGGCAAAGAGGAGAGGGGCGCTCAAAAGCAGAGGAGTGGGGACCGTTACCTCCAGAGCAAGGAGGCGAAGAATCGTGCCTTCTTGCTGAAATTCCATGGAGGGGCATCCTTAAACGTGCCCAGAGGAAAAGCCAGTGGTGCATCTCTTGAGTCCCATCCAGCAAAAAAAAATATCTTTCAGGCCCTGACCGGTTTGGCTCAGTGGCTAGAGCGTCGGCCTGCGGACTGAGGGGTCACAGGTTCGATTCCGGTCAAGGGCATGTGCCTTGGTTGTGGGCACATATCCAGTGGGGGGTGTGCAGGGGGCAGCCGATCGATGTTTCTCTCTCATCCATGTTTCTAATTCTCTATCCCTCTCCCTTCCTCTCTGTAAAAAATCAATAAAATATATATATATAAATATATAGATAAAAAATATATAGATATAGATATAGATGATATAGATATAGATATAGATATAGATATAGATATAGATATAGATATAGATATAGATATAGATATATAGATATAGATATCTTTCAGGAAGGAAGGTGAGAGCCAAGAATCACAAGGGAAAACAGCCTCTTCAAGAAATGGCGCTGGGAACACGATGGGTAGCCAGCCACGTGCAAAAAGATGAAACTGGCCCTAGCTGGTGTGGTTCAGTGGGTGGAGCATTGACCGGGAGGTCACCGTTTGATTCCCTAGCAGGCACCGTCCCCAGGAGGAGGAGTGCAGGAGGCAGCCGGTCGATGGTTCTCTCTCATTAATGTTTCTCTCTCTCCCCCCTCCTCCTTCTTCTCTGAAATCAACAAAAAAGAAATTTCTAAGAGCGCAGATCTATGCATTTCACTGTATGTTAATTAAACCAGATTTTTTTAAAAAAAGGTTTTGGCAGACCTGGCCTAATGGCGAAGCATGCTGGCTCTTGGCAACCCCACACTGCAGGCTTCGGTTCCAGAGGGAGGTTGCCAGGTCTGCAACAAGTTCCTCACCCACCTCAGCCTCGACTTCTTGATCTGTGAAATGGGCTCAAGCCACCTGTGGGTGTTGTGAGGCGGTATTTGGCCAGACAATAACCATCCAATAGACAGTCATTACACTGTTTTAAGGAACCCCTTGCAATGCTTTCATGCGCCTCCTACTTGGGATATAGTCTATGTTTTTCTTGCAGGGCTCAGCCTGTTTACTGGGAGAACACTCAGGAATCTCCCCCTCTTTAGAACTGGTTATTTTTTTTCTTTTTTCTTTCTCTTTTTTTGCTACAGCACACACCCCCACACTCCAAACAGGAGGGAGGATTCCTTTATTTGCAGCAACTGTGACCAACATGAGTTTTAAAAACAATGCGAAATAAATACTACGTGCATATTCTAGGTGTCTGCAAGGATTTTGCTCTGTAGGTCCACCCAAAATAGATCCTTCGTAAAAGGCGTTTCATAAATAAATAGGTTTGGGCTTTGGGAACATTGTAACAGAGTCTTTGACTCGCTCCTAAACATGTAATTCTAACAGCCTGGGGGGTGGGGGAGGGGTCGGAAGGAAGGTGTGTGGAACATAGGCAAGCAATTGTGTTGCTACTTCTACACGTTCATCAACAGCTCGTTACTGGCCACTCAGGATGAGCTGGGGTTTGCAAGTGAACAGAAAAAGGCCCCTGCCCAGCCGGTGTGGCTCAGTGGTTGGGCATCAACCCATGAACCGGGGGGTAACAGTCCGATTCCCCCATCGGAGCACATGCCCGGGTTGCGGGCTCGATCCCCAGTAGGGGGCGTGCAGGAGGCAGCCGATCCATGATTCTCTCCCATCACGGATGTTTCTATCTCTCTCTCCCTCTCCCTTCCTCTCTCGCAAAAAAAAAAAAAAAAAAAAAAAAAAAAATTAATAAAAACATATTTTTCCAAAAGAGAAAGCTCCAGCCCTAGCTGGTCTGGCTCAGTGGCTAGAAGCAGGGGTCCTCAAACTTTTTAAACAGGGGGCCAGTTCACTGTCCCTCAGACCGTTGGAGGGCCGGACTATAGTTTAAAAAAAAAAAAAAACAACTATGAACAAATTCCTATGCACACTGCGCATATCTTATTTTGAAGTAAAAAACAAAAAAAAAAAACGGGAACAAATACAATATTTGTATTTGCATGTGGCCTGCGGCGGGCCGTAGTTTGAGGACCCCTGGGCTAGAGCATGGGCCTGTGGACTGAAGGGTCCCGGGTTCGATTCCCAGTCAGGGCACATGCCTGGGTTTGCGGGCTCCATCCCCAGTAGAGGGCGTGCAGGAGGCAGCCGGTCGACGATTCTCTCTCATCGTGGATGTTTCTGTCTCTCTCTCTCTCTCCCTCTCCCTTCCTCTCTGAAGTCAATAAAAATACATACGTAAAAAATGTATAAAAAGGAGGAATAAAAAAAGAAGGCTGCAGTCCCTAGGGGAGTCTCCCTTCTTGTGGCGATGCAGATAGTCAGTGCACTCACACATCCCACCTACTCCCAGCTCAGTGCCTTGCCTGCTTGTTTATACTCTGCCTTCCTCTCCCCGTCTTTTTGGTTTGTTTTGGGGTGTTTTTTTGCTTTTTTTCTGATGAGGCATGTTCCCCCTTTGGCGATAGACTTATGCAAATACGAGAGTCCTTCCTAATCAGAAGAAAAAACAGGCACGGGCATCCCACGGGTGCTCTGTGTTTGCCTGCGGTGTCCCACTCACCTTGGATTTTGGATCTGTCTTGTGGCGGAGCGAGGAGGAGGAGGAGGAGGAGGAGGAGGAGGAGGAGGAGGAATTCTGGTGCCGTCTGGTTCCGAGGTCTGGGGTACAAAGAGCATATAGGCAGAAGAGGGGTTGCGGTGGGGGCAGGGGGGCTTCAGAAAGCCAGATGGAACGAGGAGAGGTTTTGGGGGGAACCTATGTAAAATCCGTGGCCCCAATTTTCCACTGGATTCAGGAGAGTATTGGGTTTTGCTGGCATCCAAACAGTCGATCTGGCCCTGGCCGGTGTGGCTCAGTGGATAGATCCTGAGCCTGTGGACTGAAGGGTCCCGGGTTTGATTCCCAGTGGGGGCACGTGCCCGGGGTTGCGGACTCCATTCCCAGTAGGGGGCGTGCAGGAGGCAGCTGATCCATGATTGTCTCTCATCATTGGTGTTTCTCTCCCTCCCGCTCCCTTCCTCTCTGAAATCAATAAAAATATATTTTTTTTTTAAAAGTCAGTCTCTACAAAGGGGCTGGCTGTATGCTACCTGCTTCCTCAGCTGTGTTTCCTGCTGGGAGTCAGTCATTTGCAAGTCTCTCTCTCTCTCTCTCTCTCTCTCTCTCTCTCTCTCTCTCTCAAAAATCAATAAAAAAAACACATTTTAAAAAATAAAGAGAGCAGACATGTCATCGGCTGAAACTCACTTGGAAACGTGAACCGACCCCCTGTCCCCCCAAAGCCATCCATGTCCAGTGACTATCATGGGGCCGAGCTGGTGATCGCGGAGCGTGTGGGTTAAGTGTAGACTTGGCCCCTCGGATGTGGTTCTAAACCCCTATCAAACGGAGAGGTCTGGTGTGGACTGTTAACCCACGAGAGGGACCCAGAAACCCTAAGCGTGCCCGTATCCCAGGATGGGGCACCATGAAACATTTAGAGAGAACAACCCCGATTTCTCATTCCTTGGCTCATCATTCAAACCACTGATACCTCCTTCCCAAATGGCTCTCTCATGGCTTCAGGCCAGTGTCTACCGAAACCGTGTGTCCCCAACTCCCCCGGTGGACTTGGGAGCGTGTCTACGCTTTCATGGGGACTCAGAAACTCCCTAAATTTGGGAAACGCTGGCCAAGGGTATCCATTCAGGGGGAGTGGGGTAGAGCCCTCTCCACTCTCTGATGCCCCCTCGTGGCCTTTTTCATATGGGTTTTATTTTTCTGTCTGTCTGTTTTTGGGGGGGGCGTCACTGTGGACTCTCCGCCCCAGGACTGAGTCTCATCCCTTCTAAATGAAACCACCTTAAGATTAGTGTTTTGTGTATTTCTAGAAAACCATTGCAGGAGGACTTGTTGGCAGGAAGCGGTGGAGTGTTCCCAAGTCATATTCTCTCTCTCTCTCTCTCTCTCTCTCTCTCTCTCTCTCTCTCTCTCTCTGTCTCGGGTTTAAGCTGATTTGGTCTACCAGGATCCCCCCCACCTCGCCGAGGTATATGTTTTTCAGGCTTCACGTGGCGCTGTTTTCTTTCCCCTCTAGCACCAGTGGTCGGCAAACTCATTAGTCCACAGAGCCAAATATCAACAGGACAACGATTGAAATTCCTTCTGAGGGCCACACTTTTTAAACTGAAACTATATAGGTAGGTGCATTGTGATTCACTTAACGAGGGTACCCCTAAGGCTTAGGAAGAGCCACACTCAAGGGGCCAAAGAGCCGCATGTGGCTCGCGAAGCCGCGGTCTGCCGACCACGGCCCCACACATTAACCCGGGATCTTGCAGGTTCGCCCGCTGTATTCCTTCCTGCCTTGGCTGTTTATTTTCACAGCTGCTTTCCCGCGCTGCAACAGATGAAAAACACCAGGAAGAAACCAACCCTAACCCTCCCATCCCGGCCGCGGCTCGGGAACGGTTTCCTGGTGCAAAAAAAAAAAAAGAAAAAAAAATGCTGCCTTCCCTTGATTTCTTCAACCTCTAGACCTTCTAGGGTTTCTTTCCTTCCTCTCTGGACTCTTTGCCACCCATTTCCTCTGCTTGTGTCCAGAAAAAGAAAAAACCCCAAAACACACACACACAAAAAAAACCCGCCTGTTATTTCTCAAGCCCTATCTCCTGCACTTCAGGCGCAAACACTGTGCTTCTGCAAACCCTGTGCACGTGCCCAGCTCTCTTGGCCCCGAGACGCGTGCCTGCCTCCCGCCTCAGTTTCCTTCTGCATCCCCAGCCATGATACAGGTGTCTGCGGGGGGCACGCATCCCCCGCGGCAGCCCTACAGCCTGGGAGATGCACGCATCCTGATCAATATGCATGCAGGGGGCCTCCCACCGTGTCCCTAAGAGCACGATCTGCAGGGGGGCTTATCCCCACCCCCCAGGGCAGGCCCGGGGGGGACAGACTTCTCTGCCTTCTCCATCAACTTCGACAATTAGATGAAAGGAGAGGGGGGCGGGGGGCGGAGGGCGGGGGGCGGCTCAGGCTGACGCGCGTCGTAGACGTCTGCTGTTGCTGCGGCTGCGGCTGGGCTGCGGCTGCGCTCAGCCCACGCCATCGCCCCCCTCCTCCTCCTCCCCCCGCGGGTGGATGCCTTCCCCTGCTCCGCGGTGGTCCGCTCCCACTCCGCACCGCAGCGTGGAGGGGTTGCGGAGGCAGAGCCCGGCTCCTGCTCGCCGCCCGCCTCGCTGCTGCCGACGCACCGGCTACATCCCTGGACAGAGCCGGCCCCGGCTGCTGCCTGGCGTTTGGAGACGGGACCCAGAGACAGACAGACAGACAGACAGACAGAGACAGACAGAGGGAAAGAGGTACGTGGTCTCCCAGCCAGGGTGGCTGGTCCGTGCGCCCCCCGCGCGCGGGATCCACTTGTGGTGGTGGGGGGGGGGGCG
Source organism: Myotis daubentonii (assembly GCF_963259705.1). Classification (NCBI taxonomy): domain Eukaryota; kingdom Metazoa; phylum Chordata; class Mammalia; order Chiroptera; family Vespertilionidae; genus Myotis; species Myotis daubentonii. Next base: position 17,495,893 of record NC_081860.1, on the reverse strand, counting down.
GGGACGGGGCGGGATTGAGCCCCCTTTCCCTCCGCCTTCTTACTGCGCAAAGCCGCTGCGGAGGGCGAGCTGCCGGCGCTCACTTCCTATTCAGCAGCCGCTCAGCAGGGAGGAGAGAGCCGCCGACCAGCCACGTAGGCGCGTTCTCTCTCTCTTCTCTCCTCTCCTCTTCTCTTCCCCTTCTCCCCTCTTCTCTCCTCTCCACTGCGCTTCGCTCCGGAGGAAAAAAAAAAAAAAAGGAAGGAAGGAAGGAGGCCCGGCAGCTGTCGGAGGGAGCCCCATCCATCGGCTCGGCTGTCAGAGCGCAGCGGCGGCGGCAGCGCCCGCACCGGCAATGTCGCAGCTAAGTAAGAATCTGGGTGATGCCAGTCCCCCGGCCGAGGCGCCCAAGCCTCCGGTCTATAGCCGCCCCACCGTCCTGATGCGCGCCCCGCCCGCCTCCTCCCGGGCTCCGCCGGTCCCCTGGGACCCGCCTCCGATGGATCTGCAGGCGTCGCTGGCCGCCTGGCAGGCACCGCAGCCCGCCTGGGAGAGCGCGCAGGTCCAGCCGCCCGCCCCGGTGGCGGCGGCGCTGGCTCAGCCGCCTGCCCTCGGGGGTCCCCCGCTGGTCCAGGGGCCCCCGCTGGGAGGGCCGATGGCCAAGCCCCCGACCACCGGGGTCTTGATGATCCATCCGCCCCCTCCGGGAGCCCCGCTGGCGCAGCCTCCGACGCCGGGGGTCCTGATGATGCATCCTTCGGCTCCCGGGGGCCCCCTGGCCCCGCCTCCCCCTCCCGGGACCCCGATGGCGCCTCCTCCTCCTCCCGGGACCCCGCTGGTGCCTCCTCCACCGCCCGGGACCCCCATGGTGCCACCTCCTCCTCCCGGGACCCCGATGGGGCATCCGGCCCCTCCGGGGACCCCGATGGCGCAGCCGACGGCTCCGGGAGTCCTGATGGCGCAGCCTCTGACTCCCGGGGTCCTGATGGTCCAACCTGCTGCTCCGGGAGCTCCGCTGGCCCAGCCGCCGCCCCCGGCAGCCTTGATCGCCCAGCCTCCGCCTCCGGGAGCCCCGATGGCCAAGCCTCCAGGTCCGGGAGTCCTGATGCTTCATCCGACGGCCGCGAGAGCTCCAATCAACCAGCCGGCGGCGTCTCCAGCCCCGATGGCGCAGCCGACGGCCCCCCCTGCGCAGCCCCTGGCGTCCTGGGCCCCGCAGGCTCAGCCTCTGATCCTGCAGATCCAGTCGCAGGTTATAAGGGCGCCTCCGCAGGTCCCCCAGGGCCCGCAGGCGCCGCCAGCCCAGCTGGCCACTCCCCCCGGCTGGCAGGCCACCTCGCCGGGGTGGCAGGCTCCTGGGCAGGGCTGGCAGGCCACGCCCCTGGGCTGGCAGGCAGCGCAGGTCACCTGGCAGGCGCCCACCATCGCCTGGCAGCCTCAGCCCCCGCTGCGCCAGGTGCCCCCGGCCATCCGCCCGGGGCCCCCGCCCATCCGCCCGGGACCCCCTCCCGTGCGCCAGGGGCCACCTGCGATCCGCCAGGCGCCGCCGCTGATCCGTCAGGCGCCGCCGCCCATCCGGCCTGCCCCCCAGGTCCTGAGCACCCCACCGCCGCTCTGGCAGGCCCTGCCGCCCCCACCCCCTCTGCGGCAGGCCCCCCAGGCTCGGCTGCCCGCCCCGCAGCTGCGGGCGGCGCCCCCGATGAGAGCGGCTCCGCAGGTGCGCCTGGCCCCACAGGTGCAGCTGGGCGCCCCGCAGGTGCCCACGGCGCCCCCTGCTGGCCCGCAGGTGTCCCAGGCTGCCCTGCCGGCCCCTCTGCCGGTCCCGCAGGCTGTGCAGTGCCCCCCCATCATCTGGGAGGCCCCCAAGGAGCCGGCTCCCGTGGCCCAGGAGATGCCCACCTCGATGGAGTTCCAGGAGGCGCCCCAGGCTCAGGCGCTGGCCTGGCAGGCCCCCAAAGCCCCTGGGCCTTTCTGGCAGCCCCTGCCCGCCCAGGAGGCCCAGCGGCAGGGCCCCCCTCTGCTGCAGATGGAGGAGCAGCCCTTTCCGGGGGGCCCGGCCTCCCAGAAGGCACTGCAAATGCAGCTACCCCCCCAGCAGGCCCCGGCGCCGAGTGCGCAAGCAGAGCTGCCCGACATGCAACTCCAGCCCTCCTGGCAGCAGGGCGCCGCGGCGACCCTGCCGGGCCAGCCCGCAACCCCCCTAGTGGCGGGAAATTTTCCCGTGGGCCCTGTGAAAGCGCTGGTGACTCCATCGGGGGAATCCAGGGCCTCGTCCATAGACCGTAGGAACTCCTCGTCCAAGGAGCGCCGCACCTCCTCCAAGGAGCGCCGGGCTCCGTCCAAGGAGCGCATGATCTTTGCCGCCACCTTCTGCGCGCCCAAGGGGATGGCGACGCGCGCCCCGCCGGCCTGGAAGAGCCTGCCGGCCACCCCGGAGGCCTACGCGCCCACCCCCAGGGGCTGCTTCCCCTCCACCTCCCAGTTCCAGCCGGCCTCGTCTGACGCCTTCAAGGGGCCCCCCGCCATCCCGGAGCTGCCCAGGTCGCTGCCGCTGGTCCCCAAGGATCCCTTTGCCTATGCCGAGGCCCTACCTGCCGTGCCCTGGGTCCCCCAGCCCAATCTGAATGCCCCCAGCGGGTCCAAGGCGGAGCCCACCATGCTGATGGCCACGGCGGCGGCCCCCCAGGCCATGGCCTTCCCGCAGGAGGGTTCCAAGACCCCCGACGAGCCCCCCCGGCGCCCCGGGGGCAAAGCCACCCGGAAGAAGAAGCACCTGAACACCGAAGAGGACGACGACTACTATGACGAAGACAACGCCCGCGGCGGCCGGGGGCTGGCCATGCGCAACTGGCAGCCCCCGCGTCGCTGGGCCAACATGAACTATAATGACTGGGAGGTTCTGGGGAACTGGGAGGACCCCATCGCCGCCTCCCGCGATCTGAGTGGCTGGGAGGGGCCGAGCACCTCCAGGATCCTGAGTGGCTGGGAGGGGCCGAGCACTTCGTGGGCCCTGAGCGCCTGGGAGGGGCCGGGCACCTCGAGGGCCCTGGGTGCGTGGGAAAACCCGGGGAACCCCCACTCTCTGATGCTTTCTGAGCTCTCTGGCGTGCCCCTGGGGGTGGGGACCAGCCAGGATGAGCCCAAGGGGGAGGCGGGGCCCGTGTCCCCCCTAGATGAGAGGGCCAACGCCTTGGTGCAGTTCCTCCTGGTCAAGGACGGAGGCAACGTGCCCATCAGGCGGTCCGAGATGGTGAAGTTCATCATCCGGGAGTACAAGGACCAGTCCTTGGAGATCATCAAGCGCGCCAACCACAAGCTCGAGTGTGTCTTTGGGTATCAGCTGAAGGAGATAGACCCTCAGACCCACTCTTACATTATCATCAACAAGTTCGGGGGCGGGCCTGTGGCCTCGCCACCCCCCTGCCTGGAGATCCCCAAGCTGGGCCTCCTGATGGCGGTCCTGAGCCTCATCTTTATCAAAGGCAATTGCATCCGGGAAGACCTGCTCTATAGCTTCCTGGAGAAGCTGGGGCTGGATGTCCGGGGGGAGCACGGTCTCCTGGGGAACATCAAAAAGCTCATCACCGAGGAGTTTGTCAGGCAGAAATACCTAGAGTACAGGGAGATCCCCAACACCCAGCCCACCGAGTACGAGTTCCTCTGGGGCCCCCGGGCCTTCATGGAGATCAGCAAGATGCTGGTGCTCAAGTTCCTGGCCAAACTCCATAACAAGGATCCCGAGTGTTGGCCGTTCCACTATTTCGAGGCCCTGGCCGAGTGCGAGTCCGATGATGAGTGGGATTACGAGGAGCTGGGGCCCTACTACGGTCGCGCCGGGGGTCGCTTCCGCAGGTCCCGTCCCCGCTAAGTCAGAAACTTAGCCGCTCTCTCTCTGTTCCTTCGTGTCCCCCAGGCCAAGAGCCACTCACAGGGTCGTCGTGCGTGTGCGTGCGCGTGTGTGTATCGTGCAGGGTCAAGGGGGGGAGGGGGTTGTGTCGTTTCGTTTCCTGGTGTTTCTGTTCCAATCCTACCTATGTGTACACTTGGATCTCAGACCTGGTTCCTGTAATCTGCCAAAGCTTTGTATACATCCTCACGTGCTGTTGACTTTCAAGTGGCTACTGTTCTCCTGGGTACCTCTTGGCACTTGTGTACTTCAGTGAGTTGTGTGTGATTCTCTCTCTCTCTCGTTTTTTCGTGTTCGACTCGTTCCTGTGGCTGTACCCGGAGTTGTGCTGGCTTTGTGAAATGAATTGAGACGCAGCCATCCATCTCACCCTGGTGCAAAAAAAACTCTGTAGTGTTAAAGTAAGCTGTACTTTGACGTGTAAAACATGACTCATCAGTCACGCTGTCTGCAGAGAAATAAATATCTATATCTATATCTATATAAATATACTTTCAGCATAACACAGAGGAGTTTGTCTTCATTCTCATTTTTTTACTCGCCAGGGCGGGAGCCAAGTTTTGTGTGTGTGTGTGTGTGTGTGTGTGTTTTCCCCCCTCTGAATACACCAGAACATCAACACTACGACGAGAGACATGGGGCTACATTCTTCCGAACAACGCAAGGGTTTTAATGGGGCTGGAGGGGGGGGCGGTGTTGGGGGGCGGTGGAACAGAAGATTGACATCAAACCAAGAGTCCAGACTTCACAAAACCCCTCACAGTGGGCGTTATCACTTCCCATTGTAGGCGAGTGTTTAAATGCAGGTAGATCCATTCAATGGCACAGGCCGGGCCAGGTCAAAAAGGTGGGCATTCAAAGCCGATTTTCTTGAGGTTATGTGGGTAAGGGGGGCCCTCCACCTTACCTTAGGGTTTCCAGTAGCTCGGGGGGGACTTGGGTTGTAGCAACACACGGATATTGGGGTGGAAACATGCAAAATATCCAGGCTTCTAATAGGAAAGAGGAAACAACAGCCTTCAACCAATGAGGGGGCCTATATATTGGGGGTGATGGTGGAGGGGAAGGGGATCCTAGGGTTAGGGGGCTCAACCCTAACATGCAGGGGACGTCAGCTGCCAATATCGGAGCCCTGGGGTGCAGGGACTGGTGAGGGAGGGGTCACCCAGGCGTGGAAAGATATTCACGCCTGCACTGGGCTGATGTATAGAAGACTTTCTTGAGGTCATTCTCTCTTCAAGAGGACGGGGATCATCAGCGTTGCCGCCACCCCTACTGTCCTATAAGGATCATAGCCCCCCAACCCTAATCCACCTATCCCCCCATCTCTAGGTAAAGATGAAGTCCCAGGTAGGCGGTCGTGGTGATGGTGGAATTCGCCTGCCACCTAGCGGTCGACCCTGGTTCTGTCGCTCCGGCAGCTGCCGGGTGTACAACGTCGCCCACCCCCCCCCCACACCGCCCCCCCAAACACCTGGGTTGTGGCTACTACTTGCCTCATCACCTTTGCCCCAAGTTTTCCCGCCCAAACATTCCTTATTTCCTCTTCTGTCATAGCACAAGGTAAAACCTCTTCTCCACACTTTCTAGGACCACGGGCCTGGCTACAGGGGGGTCTTTGGCAAGTTGTCCACGTGACCAGGGGTCCCTGAAATGTGGGGGCAGGTGGGGTTTTTTTGCAAACATGCTGGGTCAGGGAGTAGCACAGCGTTTCTGCCCCCAAAGCAATAGTCAAGTTATTTGGGGACCAGCAACTGCCATGAAAGGCAGCTGAGAATGATCCCCCAAAGAGGGTTTGCTGGCTCCAGTCTTTCTTGTTTGTTTCTGCTTCATGCATTATTGTTTCTCTAGTTTCCTCTACATCATTCACTCATGGGTGGGTGACTGGAGCAAGATGCTCTTTGGGCGTCACCGGTTCGACTCCCGGTCAGGGCACTTGCCCGGGTTGTGGGCTCGATCCCCAATGGGAGGCGAGAAGGAGGCAGCTGATGGTTGTTTTGATCTTACATCAATGTCTCTCTTTCTCTCTCTCAAAATAATTTTTTTAAAAAGGATGTTCTTTGTGTATCCACATTGGAAAGTAGCATCAGATGACACTTGTGATTTATAATCCATCTAAAGCAACAATCATATAGAAAATGGAATGAAGACCCACTTTTCACGGAAACCCCCCGAAATATGTAGTGTCTGGTGGAATGCCGTGGCTGAGCCCCAGACTACGGAACTCATGGCCTTCCCATCACTACATTTGAGAACTTTTTTGTATTCGACTGTAAGGAGAGGCAAATTACAATAATAATGAACTTTTAAGTACAAATAAATTGGCCGGATATGCCCCTGAAAAGTGTAAGAAAAAAGGGATGATATTATGAAAGCAGGGGCAGAAAACAACATCTGAGGACAGATAGGGTGAGAAGCGGTAAGAATAATTTCAAGACCCATTTATTCGAAAGCACTAAAGTGTAGATAAATGTAACGCAAGGCTTTTTATCATAAAATGGAGGAAAGAATAGAGTCCCGGTAATCAAATGGGGAAAAGTATTAAATGGCAAAGAAAAAAGAAGAAATATAAACAGGAAATAACTCTGAAAACTGTTGCACCTCACTAATATCCCAAGACAGAAACATCAGGCCAGTATTCCTGTTTTCATGTCTTAAATTGGCATCGAATAAAATAAAGGCCCGTGGAACACCTAATATACATAAAGTCATGCAATTGGCATCCGTAGATGCTACAGACGGAAGTGCAAATTACTACAACCTTCCCTGAGATAAAGTCAGCCCACTGTGTCTTTGAGATGTTTAACGATATGAATGCTCTTCTACTTAGGAACTCATATGGGACTAGAGCGGATGGGAATAACCTTCCGTGGGAGCAAAGATTTCTTCACAAAAACATGCTTATCAGGGTGGGAGATATTAAGTAGAATATGTACCCCCCCCCCAAGAGAGCCAGTCATACTAACATGAAGTTGGGCTAATGAGTTTTCTGCTAAAAAGACAAAAGACTTCCCCAGAAAACAATTTGCCGTCAGATCCAACGCTAAATGACATTCTGGGGGAGCAGAGACATGACCACATGTGCCTGAAAAATATTGTTTAAAAAATATTTTTATTGATTTCAGAGAGGAAGGGAGAGAGAGAGAAACATCAACGATGAGAGAAAATCATGGATCGGCTGCCTCTTCCACGCCCCCCACTGGGGACCAAGCCCGAAACCCAGGCCTGTGCCCTGACCAGGAATTGAGCCATGACCTCCTGGTTCCTAGGTGGACGCTCAACCACTGAGCCACACCAGCCGGGCCTGAAAAATGTTTAAGTGGGGGCCAGTAGACTCCCATCAAAGCGGTAACATTATCTCAACAAAAGCCATTTCCCATGACGCTCTCTGACTCCTGGGGAAAGAGAAATTTAAGAATATTTCTCCAAGTGACCAAATGCAGGGTGTTCAGGTACAAGTGAGTGGCTATCTTAGGGTATTTCTCTAAAAGGATGATCCGATTTGGGGGGATAATTTCTACTCTAAGCGATGCTTCCGGAGAGCCATCAAGATGTGGGCTAGTGCCCGGCGGCCGTGGCTCAGTAGTTGAGCGTCGACCTACGAACCGGGAGGTCCCTGGTTCGATTCCCGGTCAAGGCACATGCCCCAGTGTGGGGCCTGCAAGAGGCAGCTGATCAGCGATTCTCTCTCTCATCATCGACGTTTCTCTCTCTCCCTTTCTGAAATCAATAAAAATATATTTTAAAAAGATGCAGGCCAGTTACTTGTCAAAGTCGTATATAAAGCAACAACGTTGTCAGCAAACGGGAATTGATGGTTGAAGCTGTGATGGCTGGAGCGTTCTTCAGGGTCCCTGTGGCCTCCACGGGGCACGCAGTCCACTTGTTATTCATTTCCCTTCACACCCACAACTGTAGCACATGGCTCACCCACGGCTCTAAGACTTGAAAGGCTAGGGCGCCCTCTGCTGGGAAGTTCCAGCAACTCTTCGAGTTCCCACATGAAAGCTTGTCACCATTAGAGAGGACCCCCCCCTTCTTAATTTTTTTCTTGTCCCCAACCCACCAAGGGGTAGGGGCACAGAAAAGAAATGGTTGGCACAACAGGCATGGCCTCTCTGGATAGAATCTCCACGAGAAGGAAGACTCGAGCAGATGTACTTGGAGAGCCCAGGTTTTGGGTTCCCTTTTTAAAATTTTTTTTATTGTTTTATTGCTTAAAGTATTACAAAGGGTATTACATATGGGGTTCCTTTTCTTTCCGCCAAATCTTCCGGAAGGTTCTCAGGGTGAATCCCAGGAAGGGACAGTAGAACACTACTAGCTATATTCTCGCTGGTGAGATGTCTGTCCATCCTCTTGGCCCCTTTTCTAAATGATACATTTTTATTTCATAATGTGGGTTTTCGGGACGTCTTTCCCCTGGATTTCCATCTTCGTGAGACAGGTAAAGCTTGCAGGTGGCTTTTCCTCGTCGTAACGGGGCCTTTCACGCAGAAGTTTTCCATTTTGATGACGTTTAATTCGTGGATTTATTTTCTTTGTATGAGTCACGCTCTTGATTTCATATCTAAATATCTTCCATCGGATCTTAAGTCCTAAAGATTTTCTCCTAGTTTTATTCTAAACGTTTAGGGGTTTTGGATTTTGTTTGTTTGCTTGTTTTTAGTGCTTTTGTACTTTATACTTAAATCTGTAATCCATTTTGAGCTTATTCTGTATACAAGCGTAGAAGGTTTATTTCTCCCTGTGCTTTTGCACCTTTGTCAAAGATCCGCTGGCTGCACTTGTGTGGGCTATTTCTGAGCTCTCTAGTCTGTCTCCTTGATGTATGTATCTATCCACCGACACTACCATCTTCACTACTGTAGCTATACAGTCAGCCTTGAAATTAAGCACAGTGATTCTCTATTCTTTCTTTCCAAATGATGTTTGCTATTCTAGATCCTTTGGCATGCCACATAAATATTTAAAAATATTTCTTTAATGATTCCAGAGAGGAAGGGAGAGGGAGAGAGAGAGAGACACTTCAAGAATGAGAATCATTGATTAGCTGCCTCTTGCACACCCCATCCTGGGGATCCAGCCCGCAACCCGGGAACCTAACAGTGACCTCCTAGTTCGTGGGTTGATGCTCAACCACTGAGCCATACCAGCCAGGCATCCGTTGATTTTTTTTTCCAAGGAATTATTTGCCAATACAGATCTGCTCCAAGACTGGGGAGTTTCTGCTGCATATAAGCAGTGCCGTTTAGTGGAAACTCCAAAGGGAAGATACCAGCCGGCCCCTTAAGATGATGCAAGAATGGGTGTTATTTCTTAAACTGTTAGGAGAAGCCGGCGTCAGCCCCTGCCTCATGGCTCTGGGCAAAGTCCTGACTCGTGTCTCAAATTCCACATCAGAAGACAGGGAGTTTGGCCTTGGTCTTTGATCTCTTCCTCTTCTTATCTTTTACCCCCGTGGGAGGCTCAACCACCTCCCCTTAGGAATTTGTATAAAGAAAAACAAAGATACCAACACTCAACCTCCAACCCAGGAGATCTGGAATTGTTAAAGATACAACCAGAAGATAAAAACAGTTCTCAAATGCAGCCACAGGAAGGCGGTGAGTTCTAGTCTGGGGCTCAGCCACCGGTATCCCACCAGCCACTACCTGTTTGGGGGGTATCCATGAAAAGTGGGTCTTCATTCCATTTTCTCCGCGACTGTCAGTTTAGATAGGATTTTCTTAGCACCTGACTGGTTTTTGCTTTTTGAAGTTTTCCGGATAGTTTTCTATTTTCTTTGTTGTTGTTAACCCTCACCGGAGGGTATTTTTCCATTGATTTTCAGAGAGAGTGGAAGGGAGGAGGAGAGACAGAGAGAGATACACTGATGGGAGAGAGACACATCGATGGGTTGCCTCCCGCACATGCCCCAACCAGGGCTGGGGATCAAACCTGAAACCAAGGTATGTGCCTTCAACCTGGAATCAAATCCGGGACCCATCAGGCCACAGGCCAGCACTCTATCCACTGAGCCAAACCAGCTAGGGCAGTTTTCGATTTTCAATGTGCAATATTCTATCACCTGCTCAGAGAGACGACTTCACGTCTTTCCTTGAAATGTCTGTCTCATTTTTGTTTCTGTGGGCAACGCATTCATTGTCAAAATAATCTTCACTTTCCGTAAAGAGAAGGGACCGCCCTGTTTGGGCCTGATCCAAGCCGACAGGATTACTTCCCTTTGACTTATTCGAAAGTATAAAAACGCAGCAATATTTTTACTCGGATTTGTTTTCTCTAATCTTTATTTTTACATTTTTCCAACACTTTTCATAAAGTGGATCACATGGGTGTGGGGGCGGGCGGTTGTGTGTGTGTACCGGTTATACTTTGGTAATAAATTATGTCCTACAATGAAATATTATTAAGCCATAAAAAATGCAAGGAAATCCTGCCATTTTGTAAAGCCATGAATGATCCTGGAGGCCTTATGCCAAGGGAAGGAAGTTAGACACAAAGACTGTATGATCTCATGTATATGTGCAATCTGAAAAAAAACCACCCAAACTCACAGAAACAGACAACAGGTTGGTGGTGGTTTCCAGGGGTAGAGAGCGGGAGATGAGAGAAGTGGGTAGAGGTGATGGGAGAAAAAATCTGAGATGTCCCTGAATGAAATGACATGAGTCAATGGGTCAGACTGTGGGAGACAAAGACAAGAGTGACTGAAGTTCATTGCTGTGGGCTGGCTAACAAGAGGCAGCTCACATTTCTGAAGGTATGTTGCAGGTTTTTATTTTTATATTTTTTTAATGCATGGGGGTGACATGGGTGAATAAAATTACATAGGCTTCAGGAATACAGTTCTACGGTACATCATCTGTATTTCGTCTCGTGTCCTTACCGTCCAAGTCAAGTCCCCTTTCATCGCCATTCATCTCCCCTTTACCGTCTCCTATCTTCCCCCTTTCCTCTGGTAATCACCTCACTGTTGTCTGTGTCCATGAGTCTTTTTTTTTTCCCCAGTGACTCAATCCCGTCCCCCTTCTCACCCAGCTCCCAATATCCTCCCCCTCTGACAGCCGTCAGTCTGTTCTCTGTGTCCATGCGTCTGTCTCCACGTTGCTTGCTAGTTCATTCTGTTCACTAGATTCCACGTAGGAGTGAGACGAGGTGGTACGTGTTCTTTCTCTGACTGGCTTACTTCCCTTGGCGCAATGCACTCCGGGTCCATCCATGCTGTCCGGCTTCAGACAATGAATATTGGGGCTTTGAACCAACTTCCGGGCAACTGTCTAGAAAGTAGCTGACCACCAGGTACGGCTACGTCCTGCTTACGTGTGACCTTTCAGAACTGTTGCCCGGAAGCAGTTGAAAGTCATACAGATGTCTTCCTTAGGGACAGCTGTACTTTCTCCTTTAACTTTTCGTCAAGTTACTACATTATCTGTTTATTGATTTTTTTTTTCTTCAAAGAAGCAGCTTTTACATTCCTGTTTCCTAACCCGCTAATTTTTGCTTTAATCTTGTTTCTGATTATGTGTGTGTGCGTGCTTGCGTGTATGTTGTTTTGTCTTTAAAGTTTACAGATTTGGATACTTATTTTATTACGTAATTGGTCTTTCTGGGTAATGCATTTTGTATCGTATTTAAAGTTGGTTTCACTCTGAGCACAGACCAGCACTATCTTGTAGATCACGGCGTGCATCATTTTTAATTACTCTATCCTGCTGAATGATTCTGCATTCATTCATTCTTTGACCAAATTATTTCTGATACTTAAAAGAATTGTCATGTGGCAGTCGCTTATTTCCTTGTATCGACATCAGAGAATGTCGCCTATACTACTAATTTCTTGATCTCAATTGACAGGCTCATTGTGATCGAATACAATTATTTTTGTTAGCTGTCATTTAACATGGAAAATGGAATTTAGTCTACATTTTCATGGTAAAAAGTCTGATGTATTTTTTTTTTTGGCACTAGTGCTGGGCCATTTCCCAAGCACCCCTCTCCCCATCTACACCCCAACTCTATTCTATGGGGAGGGTTGTACTTTAGCATCATCTATAGAAACAGAGACCAGCCTCCTCCCAAAAAAACTGTTCACAAAACTTACCAAAAAAAAAAGTTTATGAACTGGAAATATTTCCCTTCCCATCACTGAAATTCCATCCATCAAACAGTGATGGGCGAGGCTTAGAGAGGAAAGAGTACCACATAAAGTTTTAGCATCTTTGTAAGTCTATACACCTACCAACTTGAGACACACCAAGTGTAGGCAAGTCAGACTTGCTTCACCCGGGCATTTTTCATGTGGTTACAATCAAATCTTCTGTACAGACCCCAGGGCTGAGTGTATGAGTCCTCATGGAGGAAGGGCCCACACCCTCTCTGAATCCCTCAGAGCAAAGCTCTGTGTGGGGGGAAGGGTCCTTTGTTCCTGACCCCAACAAGGGTGGCCAGCTGTCTCCATGGATGGGCCCTGGGGACATGTCACCCAGCCTTGGGGGGTCAGTGACATCCCTCTCAATTAAGCTCTTTCTGATGGAGCTGATGAGGGACAGGAAATTTCCTATTGGTAAACATCATCTTATTTCTTATTTGACTCATGTAGGCATCCATCCTAAAGAAAACATTTTTGTTGTGTAGTATATTTTCAGGAATAGAATAGCATTTTTAGTTCTACTTGGATGGCGTTTGCTGGGGGCGGGGGGGGGGGGGAATTACTTGGGCCTCTTTGAAATTATGGCCAAAAGGGAATGAGCCCCCTTTCTATGAAAATAATAATAAGAGAATAATGTTACGTTAATTCCAGTTTCAAAGGTTCCCAAAAAGAAAAAGAAAAAAACGTAGTGGACTGTCAATTCTTGTGTCAGCTCTGATCAGGTCCACCTAAGTCCCACTTTCAAAACTGCTGCTTTAAACAATACCACAGGATTCAAGCTCCTTGCCTAATCCTGCTTGATCCTCACAACACCCCTGCAGAGTATGGAACCCAGGTCCCACGGCCCCTCCTGAATGTCATGATCATTATCTGGTGCAAGATTCCATGGGAATAGAAAACCGTGGCATTTCACAACATCAGGTAGCGTTCGTTAGAACAAAGTTCTCCCAGCTTTTCAGGCTGTTCAAAAATCCCCCTCTGATGTCTTAGCCACCGCTCAAAGCTCACTGAGCCTTTGGCATCGGCTCAGTCCTTGGGGGTGGGCACATGCTTAGATTTCACGTCGAACCACTCACCCTGCATGCCAGTAACAGCCAGGCAACCAGGGCCTCCTGATGGGGGGGAATTCTCTGGATAAGAAGGAATCAAGAGGGAAGGGCTACGGCAAGGGTCACAGTGGAAACAGGCTGAATGCTGACTTATTGTTGGCGTCACGTCACAGGGGAGAGGCAGCGTAAACATACGGGAGGCTGCGAAGTGGACCAGGAAATACTGCGTCTGGCGGCCCACAGAGAAAGCCCAGGACTCCCGCACTCTCCTGGAGTTTCGTGACGGCCCCCTTTGTCCCACCTGGCACACCACCCCTACTCAGAGACTGCAGGTGTGCTTCCGGTAGCTAGGGTCACGTGCTCCACCTGCTCGTGGCCATGTATGTGGGGGATCACAGTGTCTGTGGCCTGGAAATACACTGAGTACCTACTGGTAATTTATACCCATAAGCCACAGTGATATCAGCAAGTAATTTCACCCCTTGGACTCATCAGGATGATGAGAAAAAAAACACAATAAGGGGGAGATGGGGAGTTCTGGGAACTCATACTTTGTTGAGTGCTAAGCACATGGTAGAAGCTCTGCAAATACGTGAGATGTCTAATCTCCTGGGACGTGTATTTTCAGCTCCGTCAGCCCAGGGGAGAGCAATCTCAATGAATTCAGACAGGTCCACTCAATGGTTAAAACCGTGTGCTCACCTCACATTCTTTCCTTGTTTCTTACTGAAAAGACTTTTAAAAATTGTTCACTCAAACACTGTAATTTTCCTATTCTTACCAATTATTTATTTGTGCATCTGATGCGGGGTTATTAAATGACTGCAGAGTTGGGGTAGTTTTATCTTCCTGGCACATTTTAACTGAATTATATGCCGTCTGTATTTATCTCCAGGGATGCTTTTATCCTTAATATACATTTTGTCGATAAGAAGGCACAGCCTCGTTGGATCGATTTCTTTTTTATCCTATCGCTTTTAATGTTCCTGTATTCTTACATTCTTAGCCGTGTCTTTTAAACAGCATAGAGTTTCATTTTCATTATAATTAAGGCTGGAAAACTGTGGCTTTTAGTTGCTAAAACATGCTCATGCAATCTAATTATGGGGTATTTGTGTTCTAAACTTTTGACATGACTGTTGCACTTAATTCGTTTTTGTTCATTTCTAGATTTCATTTTTTTTGCCTTTCCAATCTTGTTCTCTGACTGGTTTCAATTTTTTTTTAATTTTTCTATTTGCTCTTTGAAAAGCTTTTCAGTGACATGTTGAAAACTTCTGTCCAAAGCCCCTCCTCGTGCGGAATGTCTAGGGATAACACAAAATATGGAATACAGAGAGCTGTGTCCAGAATTGCGCTGTAATAAGGAAAAATGAGATGGTTGTAAACACACATTTCTTTATTGGTAACAGCAAAGTGAGCTAGTCAAGCCACCACAGAAATAACCAACGGCCTATTTAGCAAGTCCTTTAGGATCTGTGCCGTATTTGGCCAGATCCATCTGAATAGCTTTTTTCAACAGATGCTAACCACTGACGCCTGTGGAAGGAACACAAGAATTATTCACCACCTCACACTCACACACAACAGCGAATTTCTGTTAGCCTGTGACCTTTAGCTTCCAGCTCAATATTTACTTTACGACATAAACATTATACGATATATCCTTTATAGAGACGTTTTCAAATAAATAACTTTTTTGTGGTTGTTTCTCATCCTCATCCGAGGACATTTTCCCACTGATTTTTAGAGAGAGTGGAAGGGAGGGGGAGAGAGACAGAGAGAGAAGGAAACATCGATGAGAGAGAGAGAGAGAGAGAGAGACAGAGAGAGAGAGAGAGAAAGAAAGAGAGAGACATCAACTGGTTGCCTCCTGCACTTGCCCAGACCAAGGCCGGGATCAGGCCTGCAACCGAGGTACGTGCCCTTGACCGGAGTTCAAACTCGGGACCCTTCGGTCCGCGGGCCAATGCTCTATCCACTGAGCCAAACCGGCCAGGGCTCAAATACATCACTTGGATACTCACTTCTACGCACATCGATTGCTACGCCAAGTCTGAAATACATACTTCCAAGTAGAAATACGTTCACATCAAGTTAAGCAGGATGAGAACATGTAAACATAGATACCTGGTTCACAAAAAACCACAAGGTCACCACAGTTAAGAAAGTGCACTTGAATCAGGGAAGAAACACACACGTAAACAGCAGAGACGAGAGGGCAGCTGCCACAGGGCCCCCCCGGGGTGGGTCCAGGTTTCTTAAGGCTGTAGCAGCACAGAGTTCCTCTGTTCAGTTAAGACTTCTCCCTTCACCCTGTCCCACATACTCTCGAGGGCCTTCACAATGAGTGTGGAAGTCCTGTAAACACTAGCCTAGAACTGAGTCAATCCTGTTGAAAACAGAGATGACAAAATAAACCATAAACTGACAGTCAAGAGGCACTGCACCAAGAAAAAAAAAAAAAAACAACACCACCACCACACACCAAAAAAACAACAATAACATTAAAGGACTTTGTGTTATTATGGGGGGGAGGGGAGCACCACACTCCTGGGGGGGGGGAGTAATGGGGATGGGCGAGAACACGGATGAGTGGCCCATAGAAATGGCTTCAACAGCTGCTGTACATGGCAGATGGGTCTATCCACGGGCGGATAAAAACAACAGGCAACAGCGGATGGTCGAGCGTCAGCACAGAAGCAGTGAACACACGACACCACATGCCACAGATTCAAGTTGCAATCTTCCCCCCCCCCGCCCCCCCCCCACTGGCCTCCCCGCTCCTTCCCAAGGAAGCACGTCCCCACGGGTTCTCTGAACAACAAAAAAATAAAAAAATAAAAAATACAAAGGAGGCTCATTCTCTCCCAGTGAAAGGAAACACTTACACAACCACAGACTGACCAGCCAAAGCGTGACAAGCTCTCGCTGACGGTGGATAAAGGGCATGCTGTCCTCTCCCACCTGCTTAGGCTCCAACTCTTGGCTGCTCGAGGCCCCAGAACCCTGCCTCTCAGGCTCAGGCTCAGGCTCCTGCTCCTCCTCCTCCTCCAGCTCCTCCTCCTCCTCCTGCTCCTGCTCCTCCTCCTGCTCCTGCTCCTCCTGCGCCTGCGCCTGCGCCTGCTCCTCCTCCACCACCACCTGCTCTCCCTGGCCCTCGGGCTCCGCATGCCTGTAAAAACAGTTCTCGCCGAACGGGCAGCAATCCCTGACTACAGCGAAATACCTGCAGGTCTTGGCGCGCATGGCCTCCTTGTACTGCCGGATCAGTTCCTGCTTCGCCGCCGGATCCTCCACCCAGTACTCGCTGGGGATGACCAGGCGCGAGGAGACCCTGCACTGCGGGCAGGATTTGATCACCCTGCTCCTAAACTCCCGGGCAGTCCTCCACGTGCGGATGCACCTGAGACAGTAGGTGTGGTTGCAGTTGGAGAGGATGCCGAAGCGGCGGTCGCCTTCGTTGGCCTTCTCGTAGACCACCTCCATGCAGATGCCGCACACTTTGTCAGCGCTGCGCTGCACGGCGAAGGACAGCTCCATATCCTGCTGGTGGCGGTTCATGCAGGCCTGGATGTGGTCTGCCCTCTGGGCGGCGTCCACCGGGTGCAGCGCCTGCCGCCCACACAACTCGCATAGCTCGCCGTGGAGATACGCGCAGCTCTCCCCGCGGAAGCACTGCCCCATGGCGGCGTCGCGGCAGAGTCGCCGCTCCCTTTCCATCTCCAAGTTCTGCTGGGGAAGCTCGGGGGCGGGGAACGCCTCGCGGCCCCAGTACGGTTGCCCCGGAACAAATTCAGTGGCATTCGCCCAGCCTTGCGCACCGGCTACCCAGCCTTGCGCACCGGCTACCCAGCCTTGCGCACCGGCTGCCCAGCCTTCTGCACCGGCTGCCCGGCCTTGCGCACCTGCTGCCCAGCCTTGCGCACCGGCTTCCCAGCCTTCTGCACCGGCTGCCCGGCCTTGCGCACCGGCTTCCCAGCCTTCTGCACCGGCTTCCCGGTCTTCTGCACCGGCTGCCCGGCCTTGCGCACCTGCTGCCCAGCCTTGCGCACCGGCTTCCCAGCCTTCTGCACCGGCTTCCCAGCCTTCTGCACCGGCTGCCCGGCCTTCCGCACCTGCTGCCCGGCCTTGCGCGCCTGCTGCCCAGCCTTGAGCGCCTGCTTCACAGCCTTGCGCGCCAGTTTCCCAGCCTTGCGCACCTCCTTGCGCACCTCCGGCCCAGCCATGCGTACCTCCTGCCCAGCGTTGCGCATCTGCTGCCCAGCCGTGCGCACCTCCTGCCCAGCGTTGCGCATCTGCTGCCCAGCCGTGCGCACCTGCTGCCCAGCCGTGCGCACCTCCTGCCCAGCGTTGCGCATCTGCTGCCCAGCCGTGCGCACCTGCTGCCCAGCCTTCAGCATCTGCTCCCCCCACAGCTCCGAGCGCTGAATCGTCAGTCTCGGCTTCCAAGGAGACCCTGTCAGTGACCAAGCAAATCGCAGGCAAGGCGCCCCAGGAGTCAGGAGGCGGGGCCCACGCCCCTTCCTGAGGCTGGGTCTCTAGCTCATAGTGCGCAGCCGCAAACGCGCCGGGGCCTAGCTCCTCCTCGGGGGCCTGGGGTGGCGGCGACCCGCGGTCCTCCCCGGCCTCCTCCGGGTCCGGGAGGTCGTGGGAGTAGCGACAGTTCTCCCCCTCCTTGCACATCCCATGGCGAAAATACCTGCAGACGACTTGGTTGGTCCAGGGGCCTGGGCGCCGCTGGCTCTGCAGCCAGCTGGGTCCGGGCCCTTCCCTGGGCCTGGCCCCGCCCACAGAGGCGTAGGCCAATCGCAGACGTGACGTGCCGATGGGGGGCGGGCCTCCAGGCTCCATACGCCGGAAGACCGGGTGCGTGCGGTAGCTGGGCCCAGCGGCCGCCTCTTCGGCCGCCGGGGCATCTGTTGCGTCCCCGGCGGCTTCGTGGGGCTCTGAGGGAGCTGCAGCCTCTTCCATTGCACCTTTTGCCCCCTGAAAGGGTGCCAAGACGTGTCCGGTGCCCCCTGCGTGCGGGCTTGAAGCCCGGAGGCCAAGGAGCCGTCCCGGAGCTCCAGACGGGAAGGTGTGCCTTTTTTTTCCTTCCGCCTAGCCCTCTACTTCCGGTTGCTGTTGGTTCCGGCTTCCTCCGGCCGGCGCGGCGGACACTTCCGGTGGGGACACCGGCTGTCTTCTAACCAGTCCGCGCGGTGTGTAAAAAATCCCGGCGTGGGAACAAAGCCTCGTGCGGGCTTTGTTCCGGGCAGCTGGGTTCCCTCCCCGCCCCTCACCCCCCAACCCCAGGCTCTGCAGCGGCAGCGCTGCGGGCGCGCGCGGCCGGAGGACGCAATCGCCACCCGCTGAGGTTTTGATTTTTTTCTGTCGCGCCGTTCACGCAGACACACTGCATTTGCTCGTGCATATGCATGTGTCTATTTTTTAAAAAATCATAAAAACCATAATCCTTGTTTCCCGGCCCCGCACCCCACCCCATGTTGAAAAGTTCGCCTCGTAGTGTCTGAAACATCTAACAGGTGAATGTTACGGATTTTCTGTTCGTATTATGTCGATGTGGGGCTTTTTGAATTTCGATTTGATTCTTTTATTTATTTTTGTCGCTGATGGAAGCTTTAATCGTTCTGCTTTGTTGACGAGATGTGTTGTGGTCTGTGTTTTCTGGGAGTTCCTACGGGCTGGCGTTGGGGATGCTCTGATCTCCGGGGCACGAGCAGGGAGCGCTTGTGATCGGAGCCCGCCTTTCGGGGGGGCGGGGGGGGGCGGTTTTATTGGGATTCCTGACCGGCCTCTCCCCCATGCTGTGCATAAGCTGCAGACCTCCTCCAGCCCCGCAGCTGGCTTCATCAACGCCCCTCTCCCCCGTGTGCCCCCGGCTTTGATTTTCTTTTGCTGGTTTAAGTCGCGGTGGCTCCTTTGTTTCTCCCCTTTCTTTCCCCGAGGGTCGCGCTGCTTCGTGGCGGGACAGCCTTTCACAGCGTGTTCTCTGCCATCTGCTCGAAGTGGTGCTTTTTAGTCTCCACCTGTGAGCTCTTTGTCATCTTTGCAGATGCATTTGATTCACTGAGTAAAAACGGTTTAGAGTCCTCCTCTGCTAAGTCAGGGTACTGATCGTGAATATAATCCTGAATTTTATCATGTAATTTTCTGAATAGTTTTTTGAGATCTTACGGTGCTTCCTCTTAATGTGGTTATTTGCACCGATGGGTTTTTTTGTTGTTGTTTTTTAAAGATTTCACTTACCGTTTTTCCAAGAATAAATTTGTTGTGCTGTATCACCATTTTATATGTTATTAGATGTTGTTTGCTAAAATAAATTTCTGGGAAGGAATTTTATATCCTAGATTTATATTTTAAAATGATTTACCAATAATAAAGTTAAGAAATTAATTGAAGAAAAACAAACATGAAGTAAGGGGGCGGAATGAAATAAAATCCTTTGAAATTATGATGATGATGATTATTAGTTGAAATGATTATTGAAACTGATAAATTTCTGGTGAGGTTTATTAGGAAAATATATGAATAAGGCACAAATAACCAAGATCAGATATTTTAAAAATAGTATCACTACATTAATAACACATTAAAATAATGAAACAATTTCAGGAATGAGATTAGCCTATTAAATTAAAAAATCTATATGAAATGGTCATATTTCTAGAAACACATTTATTATTAAAATGACAGGATCAGAAATAAACATACATATCAATCTGTTGCATAAGTGATTCTGTAATTAAGAACAATTCTTTAAATGAAAGCTTTCTGAAAAAAATAGAAAGGCAAAATGGTCTATATTTATTATTGCAAGCCCTTGCCAGTGAAAAAGGTCAAAGCAAAAAAAAAAAGATGTTAGAATTGGAAAGGAGTTATTACTAGGAGACAGCAAAAAATTGAGAATAACTGATAAATCAGATATTTTAAAAATAGTATCACTACATTAATAACACATTAAAATAATGAAACAATTTCAGGAATGAGATTAGCCTATTAAATTAAAAAATCTATATGAAATGGTCATATTTCTAGAAACACATTTATTATTAAAATGACAGGATCAGAAATAAACATACATATCAATCTGTTGCATAAGTGATTCTGTAATTAAGAACAATTTAATAAGCACATTTAGCAAGGACATCAGATAGAAGTTCAGTGTACAAGATCAGCGGCATTTCCTTCTGTTGTGATATTACATATGTATAATCAATGACAGGAAAACATTTAAAATTCATCACATTTACAGTATTAAACGTTAGCCCTCTTAGGAATTAAGCTAATTAATGTTGTGAAGCTTGAAATCATTTTTGCTCGTGAAGTACTTTCCCATGTCCTCCTTTACGTATTTATTGAGTTTTGTATTGGAGGTGCCGGTTCTTCCGAAGTCTCACTCTACCCTCTGCTAAATGTATTTGTTAATGGATATTTCTTTGACAGTCCCTGAGCGTTTCACAGGAAAAAGACTTGGAGCATACATACTAGGCTTATATACCAGGCTTTTCACAGACTCAAAAATCTCAGAATCCTGACTATAAACCTGTTATTTGTTTTAATAGTGCTTTGTTCCCAGCACCTTTTAAATTATTTTCAATCCATCTTTTTTTTTATAAACCTGCACCATCCAATGGAAGTTCCGTGGCGATTGTGTGTATGTGTTGTCCAGTGCATTGGTTACTAACTCAGTGTGGCTCTTGAGCACTTGAGATGTAGCTAGAATAATTTAGGAGCTGAGTTTGTAGTTTTTAAACTTCAGAATTAATTTAAATAGCCACACAGGACTAGTAGCTATTATACTAGACAGTGACGTTGCAGGTAGTATTTCACCATCGTATTTCCTCAAACAGGAGGGAACAGGGAAGATTTCGTAATTTGGCCAAGGCTGTGCTGCTGGCACGGGGTGGGGTGGAGGGGTGTATTTGATTTCACATCCCCTCCTGTGTACCTCCTGGTCACGTTCATGTCCTAGCATCTCATAGGGAGCTGTATCATCTTGTTTTATAGTGACGAAATTTCATATGCACCATCAGAAACTAAAATTGTGTCTCCTGATGATAAATATTATATGAGATTGAGTCAGTGGAATTACTGGGTATGCATCTGGAGGGAAATAAGCAAACATTTCCCCATCCGCCAGTCAAACCACTATTCTCAAATAATTTTCTCTGTCATAGTCCATTTTCCTGTCTCGGTATATTTTTTTTTCTTCTGAGCGCTGATATCGTTTTCACAGTCCCTGAGAATACACATCAGGCCATTTATCTGGTTATTTGGTTCAGTTGATTCTTCTTTTCCCCCAAAGCGCTGAGGGGCTCGGGCTGAGACTTGCCTGAGACAGACTCGTGTACACACTCCAGTCTGCAGGGCTGCACGAGATCTCCCGGCTGGTCAGCATTTGGGTGTCCAAGTAGAAGGAATGGAAGTGGCATTCCACTTGAGCAGGCTGTGCTCAGCACCCATCCCCCCATCACCAGGGAGCCGCGTGACCATGTGGGGGGTGGTTTACAGCCATGCAGGGGTGAGACCCAGTCCAGAGAGCATAACAAAAGCCAGAGAGGCGGGAGGCTAAGCTCAGAAGTGGACTATAAGGACGGATTGAAAAGAACCAAAGGCCCCATCGTCTTTTATTCCAAACAGCTCAGGCCTGCTGGGCTGAGCCCCACATGGCCCCTGTGTTTTTCTTTCTTTCTTTTAATTGAATTTATTGGGATGGCATTGGTTAATCACACTCTTTTACCTCATCTGGAAAATAATAATACAGTAGTAATAATGAGTGATCAGCCCACGAGTTTACTGTGAGAAATGAGAGAATTCTTATAAAATGATTGCACCCGTTACAAAGGATAGTCTATGAGCTCTCCATAAGTGTTTCTTGTTGTTGTTGTTGTTTTTTTTACAATCATCCCAAGAATCCTGTAACTGAAGTCACTGTCCATGTGAATCTTCATTTTTGGCTGTCTGCACCTGGCAGATATTATCTACAGGTTGTTGGAAGATTCAGGCACGTGAGAGGTAGTGAGCCAATCCTTATTTTCTCTGAGTGATAGACCCACTGACTTTTTTTTTAATTAAATTTAAAAAAATGTGATTTTTTTTTTTGTTCATTTTCACCCGAGGATATTTTTCCACTGATTTTTATTTTTATTTTTTTAATATATATTTTGATTTTTTTACAGAGAGGAAGGGAGAGGGATAGAGAGTTTGAAACATCGATGAGAGAGAAACATTGATCAGCTGCCTCTTGCACACCTCCCACTGGGGATGTGCCTGCAACCAAGGTACATGCCCTTGACCAGAATCGAACATGGGACCCTTCAATCCGCAGGCCGACGCTCTATCCACTGAGCCAAACCGGTCTCCAGGACTCCACTGATTTTTAGAGAGAGAGGAAGAAAGGCAGAAAGACAGAGAGAGAAACATCGATGTGAGAGAGACACATTGGTTGCCTCCCACATGCACCCTGACCAGGGCCTGCAACCTAGGTATGTGCCCTTGACTGGACTTGAACCTGAGGCTCTTCAGTCCACAGGCTGATGCTCTATCCACGGAGCCAAACCTGGCTAAGGCTAAAAATATATTTTTATTGATTTTAGAGAAGAAGAGAGAGGGAGAGAGAGATAGAAACATCAATGATGAGAGAGAATCGTGGATTGACTGCCTCCTGCATGCCCCCTACTGGGGATTGAGCCTGCAACCCAAGATGTGCCCTCACCAGGAATTGAATCATGACCTCCTGGTTCATGGGTTGATGCTCAACCACTGAGCCACACTGGCCGGGCAATAAAAACATACTTTAAAAAACCCACTGCATCACCCTCTTTAGTAAAAGGGTCCTGCTGTCCTTAACAAGTGTCAAGAATAATTTTTTTCTTTTAACTGTTCAGGTGCCTGCAACTCAGATAGGATCATATTCATCCTTGGACCCTCCAGCCCTCTCACCAGGACACCTGGGAG
The DNA here is from genome assembly GCF_963259705.1 of Myotis daubentonii. Classification (NCBI taxonomy): domain Eukaryota; kingdom Metazoa; phylum Chordata; class Mammalia; order Chiroptera; family Vespertilionidae; genus Myotis; species Myotis daubentonii. Next base: position 17,472,843 of record NC_081860.1, on the reverse strand, counting down.
GCCTGCATCTTCACTCCCAGCTGATTGGTTAAGGAGCTGTCGGGGAGGGAGACTCCTGAGCCAGTGTGCCAATGACAGTCCCTCCAAGCACGGTAAGGACAGAGTTCGATACCTACAATTCTGAAATGCTCTCCGAAGCTGGGCTACGCCCCAGGCTTCGTGAGAAAGCTTCCCGATGGGCTGGAAGTCTCCCTTCCTGGCTTCTCCTCCAGGAAGCTCTCGGTCCACTCCGTTTGCCTTCTTGGACCCCTGCCGACTTCATGCTCCACTAACTCCATCCACCTCCTTTTTAAAAAAAAATATATTGATTTTAGAGAGGGAGGAAGAGGAAGAGAGAGATAGACACATCCATGATGAGAGAGAATCAAGGGTCAGCCGCCTCCTGCACGCCCCACCCAGGGGATGGAGCCTGCAACGGGGCATGTGCCCTTGCCCGGAATCGAACCCGGGACCCTTCAGTCCGCAGGCCAACGCTCTATCCACTGAGCCAAACCGGCCAGGGCCCACCTCCCTCTTGTTGGCATGATTTTTGCAGAGGGTAATTTGGGACTTCAGCGGCTTTTTGGGAAACCGAAGGGTTCCCAGCTGAGAGCACAAAGGGGTAGTTACTGGAGAGGCGCTGGCCTGGGCGCATGCGCACTCGGCTCATCTCAGCGCCGCGCATGCAGGGGGGCGGGGTGCGCACTCTGCCAACCTCGCCGCCCTACCCCGACCCTTTCACTTCGGCGCCCACGGGACCTCCAACGCCTAAGACCCAGGCCCGCTCGGGGCACCGCTCGGCACAGGGCACCTTCGGAGCAGGGTCAGCTGACTTCCCAGGACCCTGACCGGGAGATCGGGAGATCGGAGCGGAGAAACCTGGGGCCGGGCTGTCGGGACTACATTTCCCACAATGCCCCGGGAGCCCTTCCGGTGTCTCGGCTGGCCAGGCTCTGGCTGGGCTCTGGCTCCGCCTGGTGGCCGGTTCTGGCTCCAGCGTGCGATGCTAGTTGTGGAGGTGCAACTGCCTCTCTAATACCTGAACTCCCCGTTTTAACTGTTGAGGAAAGACGGAAGATGGGAAATATATAAAATGGGGTCCCTTTAGCCACGCTGCTGGGATTATTAACACTAGCAAGGAAAGACCCCCTTCTCATGCTAACTAGCCTGGGAGCTAAAGATCCATGGGAACTTTGCAGTCCATCCTCCATGCCTCTTAAAATGCTTTTCTCGGTGGGGTTTTGCTTCCCCCCCCCCCCCATCTGGTGCCTAGCCCTGCAGGTGTCAGCTAACTATTTCCTAGAATAAAATGCTATTAAGTTCTGAGTTTCTTTTTTAAAATTATATTTTTTATCCAGAGAGGAAGGGAGAGGGAGAGAGAGAGATAAAAGCATCCGTGGCCGAAACCGGTTTGGCTCAGTGGATAGAGCCTCGGCCTGCGGACTGAAAGGTCCCAGGTTCGATTCCGGTCTAGGGCATGTACCTGGGTTGCGGGCATATCCCCAGTAGGAGATGTGCAGGAGGCAGCTGGTCGATGTTTCTCTCTCATCGATGTTTCTAACTCTCTATCTCTCTCCCTTCCTCTCTGTAAAAAATCAATAAAATATATTTAAAAAAAAAAGCATCCGTGATGATAGAGAATCATGCATCGGCTGCCTCCTGCAGGTCCCACACTGGGGATCGACCCCACAACCTGGGCATGTGCTCTGAGCGGGAATCGAAACCATGACTGGTTGATGCGCAACCAGTGAGCCACACCAGCCGGGCAAATTCTGAATCTCTGACTCAGAAATACCTCTCAGTGGAAGTTGGTGCCTGTCTGGTTCTGCTTCGGTTGCCAGTAGAAGAAATGACGTGCCAGAATGAAGTTTCCGAGGGGCAAGGTGTTTGTCCGGTGCTGCTCTCGTAAAGTGTTAACATCTGCCGTTTTGAATCCTAGTTATCACAGACGGGCATCGTAAGGACCCAGGGGGATACATCACTGCTGGGATAGACTGTCATTCGTTGAGGGAGGTCTAGTCAACTGTGAAATAACCATGAGGGATAATACATTGACTGTCTTTCCTGACCCCCAGTGGAGGAGCCCTCTTCTTATATAAATCTTGGCTGAGATAGGACAGTCTGACATCAGGACAAGCAAGAAAAATGCCCAGCTCAGGGGTTGGGCCGTCCAGCAGGAACATGACCTTTCTTGAAATAGGAACGATAAATAAATCTGATCCGCAGTGGGCCTTCGTAAAGAGCAGTATGTCTCTCGTCTGCAGAACGGGTTTGGCGGCCAGTTTTTCCCCCACGTGGAATTCTATAGATCTTGTCAGTGGCTTCAGCCTCCTGGGAGTTAAATGCTTGGCTGCTTTGGAGCTGGGATGGAAGAGCATATTTTAGCATAGTAGGAAAGGGCAGAGAATAGAACAGAAATATCTCCGTACGTCAGTCAAAGTATGTTTATCGTTTTGTACACGCATATATGTGTTTATCTATCGATTGATATGTTTACATAATGATAAGGACAAACCGGAACACGGCAACTTCTTTTTTTTTTTTTTTTTCCATCTTTGGAAAAAGCCAAATCGACGTTGGCAACCCTTGGCGATGAGTGAGTAATGGGTGTAAGTCTTGCTAAGTGATTGTAGTTGTTTTCATTATCTTAGTATTGCGGGGCTGCTCTTGGCATCTTTCTGGCTGCCATTTACTGGTTGGGTGGCCGTGAGCAGCTTAGCTAATTTGTATGTGTTCTGGTTTGCTTCTCTGTAATCTGGAAATACACCATCTATTCAAAGGGTTATTGAGGAGGTTAGAGACGAAAAGCACTTTGTGTGGTACCTGGTATGAACTGTTCCGGGAACGAGTGGTAACTTTCAAAAGTATTGAAAATATATATGTGTGTGTGTGTGTGTGTGTGTGTGTGTGTGTGTGTGTGTGTATGCATATGTATATTGATTGATTTCAGAGAGAAAGGGAAAAAGAGATAGACACATCAATGATGAGAGAGTCATTGCTCAGCTGCCTCCTGCACGCCCCCCACTGGGGATGGAGCCCACAACCCGGGCATGTGCCCTGATCAGGAATTAAACCAGCGACTTCCTGGTTCATAGGTCAACGCTCAGCACTGAGCCACAGCAGCCAGGCTCAAAAGTACTTTTTAAAAGGGTCATTTGTTTCTAGATATCGAACACTCATCTGGCTTTATAAAAATCAGAACTCCTAAAGTATAGCTGAAGAAGAGTTAAAAATGAGGTATCAAAATAATTTTTGACAGTGAATTTTTAGCCATTGTTCCCTGAATTCTCTCAAAGACCCTATTATTACTGTGTGTGTGTGTGTGTGTGTGTGTGTGTGTGTGTGTGTGTGTGTGTATGAGAGAGGGGGGGTTATTTGAGGGGAGTGTTGACTTGCAGATATTCACATTAATATGAGTATTTGATACTAATATGAATAAAGCCTGAGAAATTTGAAGGCATTCATGGAGAGATAATAAAACAGAAATAGACCCAAACATTAAATGGCATTTAGTTTACAAAAAGGTGGCATTTTGAACAAGTGGGGAAAGGATTATAATTGTATTGCCAAAATGCATGGTTATCTATTTTATTACACAAGTGACCAACCATTCAGAGAAAAAAATAAATTGCATCTTTACCTCCATTACCTGCAACAAATGAATTCCAGGGCGTTAGAAGATGTAAAAAAATGGAACCATAAAGACTTAGAAGAAAATAAGAGTAAGTTTATTTATAATCTCAGAATGGGGAGGGTCTTTTAAAACTAGAACCAAACTCCAGGATCTACAGAGGAAAATATGATCCATTGACAACATAAAACTTCACCCTTTCTATATGCCAATCAGTCAGTAACATCAAAGGCAAGTAAACAAATAAAAACACTTTGAGACATAAGACAGAAAGAGTCCCAAGTGCACAGGCGAATTCATTAAGACAACGGCGACTGTTTTCAGACAGTCACGTTTCTAACCACACGCCCTTCTCCTCCTTATTGCGTTCTTAAATGGCAGAGTCGTTTTTGGTCAAATACGAGCTATTTTGTTCGCTTGTCTATGTTTTTCTCTACAGAATACAAAGCCACAAAGGCTGTTTTCAAAAGCAGATTTGTAGTAGGGATCAGTTTTCAGAGAGCAAGAAGAAATGAAGGCCTCTCTCTCTCTCTCTCTCTCTCTCTCTCTCTCTCTCTCTCTCTCTCCCTTTTTTAATCCTCACCCTAGGATATATTTTCCATTGATTTTTGTTTTGTTTTGTTTTAGAGAGAATGGGGGGAAGGGAGGGGAAGAGAAGAGAGAGAGAGAAACATCAATGTGAGAGAGATGTTTACACCCTGATCGGGGCTGGGGAATCGAGCCTGCCACTGAGGTATGTGCCCTTGACCTGGAATCAAATCCCAGATCCTTCAGTCCGAGGACTGGTGCTCTAACCACTGAGCAAAACTGGCCAGGGCTGAAGCATTTTCTTTATACATCAAAGCATTCTACTTGTTTCTAAAGGTAGTTTAATAGGAGAGAGGGATTGGGGGGAATGCTGCGTGTTGTTTGTCCCATTTAAAATGGATGAACTCTGGGGATGCTCTTATTTTTCAATTTTATTGTAAACAAGGTGTCCGTTCTGAGCAGGTGCACACACACACACACACACACACACACACACACACACAGCATGTGCAAGCCGCCATCCTCAGTGCAAAGCAATCTAGGTGCGTCACCCAGCAAGGAGTGAAATAAGTGGCCGGAGACATGTATGCAATTCCTTTTGCTCTGGAAAATCAAATCTTTGCTCATGATGGATCCATCTCGGGGGGTTAGAAGCAAATTAAAGACCCTGAAAGCGGGGGTGTGGGGAAGGAGGGCTTAAAGCCTTCAAGCTCTCAGCAGTTACTGGATGAGACAGTACAACGGGCAATATTTTCTTGTGTCTCCCTCTGATATTATTAAAAAAATAAGAACTATGGGAAGAAGCAAAGTGACTGCTGTCAGAGCATCTAAGCCAGCGGTCGCCAACCTTTCGGACCTCACAGACCACCAGTGGCCTGCGGACCACCGGTTGGCGACCACTGATCTAAGCAGTGGCTTCTGGCACCGTGTACGTTTAAAATGAAAGTTTCCTTGGCTTTCAAAGCACATCTCCAGGGAGCCCACCCGTTCAGCCAGCTTTCTAATATATATTTACTAGAGGCCCGATGCATGAAATTCGTGCAAGAGTAGGCCTTCCTTCCCCCGGCTTCAGGCAACGGCTTCCCTCTGGCACCCGGGACCCACGCGTCCCTTGCAGCCCCGGCTTCGTCCGGAAGGACATCTGGTCTAATTAGCATATTACACTTTTATTATATAGATTGATGTCAGAGAGGAAGGGAGAGGGATGGAAACATCCATGGTGAGAGAAGCATAGATCAGCTGCCTCCTGCACGCCCCCTACTGGGGATCGAGCCCGCAACCCGGGCATGTGCCCTTGACTGGAATCGAACCCGGGACCCTTCAGTCCGCAGGCCGACGCTCTATCCACGGGGCCGCACCAGCCAGGGCTAACGCGTTCTTTTTAAACGATGGATTCATTTGGCCGGGCTGCTCGTTCTAATGGAACCCGCCCGTCCTTTGGGGTTTGCCGCATGGAGCAGGCTCGCTGAACTCCCCCGTGTCTCCGGAAATCCGCCTGCCTGGTCTGGGGCCGGGCCTTGTCCAGACGAGGCGGGGAGGGCGGCGGAAATCAGGCAGGGGAAAGGGTCACGGACAAGGTCCACTATGTTTTGGGGGTTTTTTTAACATTGAAACAGCACACCACGGTTTCCCTCTACCAACTCTCTCTGGTCACTAAAAGCTGAGTCGTCGGAAAACCAGCTGGTTAGGTTTCTAGGTTGAGATGGGCGTCCCCTCCCCAGTCAGGTGTCAGGAGGGAGTGAGTGTGGCTTATTCTTAGACGCGTCCAGCCCAGGGCTGTGCACAGGCAGGAGCGGGGGCGGGGGGGGGGGGGTTGCTCTCGTGGGCCTTGGTGGCGAGGGACATGCAGGCATGCGGTACCGGCCTGAGGGCCCGGCGCTGCCCTGGCCACCAGGGCTCACCGGGGAGCAGGGACCAGGCCCAGTGCCCTGTGAGGGGTCCCCCCGACCGGAAGGATGCTCCAGGGATGTCCAGCTGAAAGGATTTAAAAATAAATAAATAAAAAGAAGAAGCGCCGACTGACATCCTAAGACCGAGCGTGACCAGGAGACGTCACCGACAGGCCTCACAGCCACGGGCTCGCGTCCCCACTCACCCGCGCGCGCGCGCCCCCCGCAGCCAGCACCCCGTTAGGCGAAGTCCTTGGACACGGCCTCCACGAAGTTGGGCGCGGACATGAGGATGCCGATGGTGCAGAGGATGGTGAAGACGCAGAAGGCCATGAGGCACAGGCGGTCCACCACGCAGGCGGCGAACTTCCACTCGCTGCGCACCGCCTCGCTCTCGTCCTGGCCGCGGAAGCGGTTGGCCAGGTAGCGCACCTCCTCCAGGATCTTGGCGAGGTCGGGGTCCCCCTCGGGGGCCGGCCCCGCGCCGCGCAGCAGGTGCTCCTCGTGCAGGTGCGCGGGGGAGCAGGCCAGGCGGCCGCACACCACCCCGGAGTCGGGCGTCGGGGCGCAGTGCAGGCCCCCGCCGTCCAGGCCGCGGAAGCCGATGTAGACCAGGTTCCCGTTGGCGGCGGCGGCGGGCACGGCGCTCAGCTCCACGCTGGCCAGGCTGCAGCGGCGTGCCCGGTGCTGGCAGGCGGGGCGCACCTTGTCCTCCCCGGGCCGCTTCATGCGCAGGAACCACGCGCACCAGTTCAGAAGGATGACTCTGGTCTGGGAGACACCGAGGGAATGAGGGGCGGCCAGGGCCCCCCCGCAACCCCAGCCCTGCCCGCCCGCCCACCCAGGAACCGGGAGGTCGCGGTTCAAGTCCTGGTTGCAGGCTCCATCCCCTGTAGGGGCGTGCGAGAGGCAGCCAACCCGTGATTCGCTCATCATTGATGTTTCTCTCTCTCCCCCTTCCTCTCTCTGAAATCAGTAAAAATGTATTTTCTAAAAGAATCTTAATAAAAGCAGATGCCGGGGAAAAGATTGGAGAGGCGTCCGGGGCTCACAGGTGCTCAGTTGTCACGTCTTATAAGTTGTCTTTTTTAAAAATACATATATATTATTGATTTTTTTATAGAGAGGAAGGGAGAGGGATAGAGAGTTAGAAACATCGATCAGCTGCTTCCTGCACACTTTCTACCAGGGATGTGCCCCCAACCAAGGTACATGCCCTTGACCAGAATCGAACCTGGGACCCTTCAGTCCACAGGCCGACGCTCTATCCACTGAGCCAAACTGGTCAGGGCCTTGTAAGTTGTCTTGACATGTATTATTTTTTTTTATTATTGATTTTAGGGAGGAAGGTAGAGAGAGAGAGGCATTGATGTGTGAGGGAGACATCGACTGGCCTGGGGACAGTTGACCTGGGTCGAACTTGCAACCTTTGGGCGCAGGGGACAACGTGCCAACCACTGAGCCACCCGGCCAGGGCGGTTCTGACCTATTTAATAAACAGAACTGCTGGGTATTTCTTTCGCCTGAGGGGCTCTGTAGGGAGGTGGGGGGACACCTCAGCAGCAAAGGTGTACGAACCGAGGGAGTTTGGGAACCTCTAACCTAATGCGTTAGGCGGCCAGGAAGCCGGGATACTTAGGGGATATGCAGGGAGGTGCTTTGAAACGTCTGAAGCAGGGCTTCTCGACCTTCCTGGACAGGGTCAGATAGTAAGAGTTCTAGCTTGTGGGCCCTGAGGCCTGCTTTTACCCCGCTCTGCCGACCGGCAAAACCAGCCATAGGAGCCTGTTTAAAAAAAGAAAGAAAGAAAGGCAGGCCGGCTGTCCTCCAATAAATGTCATTTGCAAGAGCGCTCGGTGGGCTGGATGTGGCCCAGCCTCCCCCAGAGGCACCGGGACGCTGGGGCCAGAGCCTGAGGGAGCGTGTTGGGCATGAGTGTGTCTGAACCGGAGGCAGCGGGACCCGAGCCGCGGCGCCGGCAGCTTCTCCCGCCACATGGGGGGTGGGGGTGGGGTGGGGGTGACTTTGCTTCCCCTGAGGCCTGTCTCAAGCCAATGCTATCCCTCCCGCCAAGTCGGGGTTCCATTCCGTGGCCCGAGCCGTCAGCTTTCCAGGCAAAAGCATCTCCGAAGGGAAAGGATGCTCTCGGCACGTGTCACCCTGAGCTGGTGGCCCCTCTGTCGGGTCTCGGTTTTGTCTCCGGCTGTGCAAACGCCACATAATGCCCCCGCGCTCGGCGGTGCCTTCGTCAGCCACAGATCGTCCTGAGCGGCCCTGGGAGAGTCGTCATGTGTCAGATGCCCCGGGAAGAGAGAAAAACGCGGGGTGTTATGTAAACGAGAGAGAGAGAGAGAAAGAGAGAGAGAGAGAGAGAGAGAGAGAGAGAGAGAGAGCCAGGCCTCACTGCGCTGACGGTCGTTGGTTAGGACATGGTCTTGTGCTGAGAGGCGGATAATTATTGCTTTTAATTAAGATTGTTTTTTTTCTGGGGCAGTCAGCACCACTCTGTCATTAAAAATGGTTTGGACCCGGCCAGCATGGCTCAGGGGTTGAGCATCGACCTATGAAGCAGGAGGTCACGGTTCGATTCCCGGTCAGGGCACATGCCCGGGTTGTGGGCTCGATCCCCAGGGTGGGGCAGCCGATCCCCGATCCTCTCTCCTCATTGATGTTTCTGCCTCTCCCTTCCTCTCCCTTCCTCTCTGAAATCAATGGAAAATATATTTTTAAAAACGAAGTTCGTGAGCCACCCCGGGCGCCCCCTTGGGGGAGGGCCCCGCGGGCTGCAGGGGAGAGCGGGAGGAACGCACCCACTTGGGCATCTGGCCGCCGTCGGGGTCGTGGTGGTGGTACTGCAGCACGATCACCGTGACGACCACGGAGAGGCCCACGATGATCATGGTGCTGGCGAAGTACTGGGCTGCGGAGAGAACAGGCAGCTGAGGTCCGGCCGCCGGGGCGGAGGGCGAACCCGGAAAGCCCAGCCTTGGGTCTGTCCCGGCCCCAGCATGTCTGTCCTGCTCGCACGTCCTCACGGCGGGTCGTCCCAGGAAACCGCTGCTGAGGGCGAAAGTGGGTGCCCTTCCCGTCCTAAGGGAGGATCTGGGGGGGGACGGTGGGTCCAGCTGACTCAGTGAACCTCTAATGCAGTGGTTCTCAACCTTCTGGCCCTTTACATACAGTTCCTCGTGTTGTGACCCAACCATAAAACTATTTTCGTGGCTACTTCATCACGGTCATGTTGCTACTGTGATGAATCGTCATGTGAATATCTGATAGGCAGGATGGGCTTAGGCGACCCCTGTGAAAGGGGCGTTTGACCGCCAAAGGGGTCGCGACCCACAGGTTGAGAACCGCTGCTCTAATGGCTCCCTAACAAGCACGGGGGGGGGGGGGGGGTTAGGGAGGAAGGAGGCCGAACAGCACAGCGGGACCCCCCACTCCCCTCCCCTGTGCCCCGGTGAGCAGAGGCCACGGACCACCCTGCACAGTGACAGCCAGGCCTGGCCTCGGGCGGAAGCCGGGGCGGTGCCGCTCCCTGGCCCATGCCTGGAGGCCCTTACCTATCAGGGGCACCGAGTCTGACGTCGCAGGCATGATCTCGGCCACCAGCAGCATGAAGACGGTGAGAGAGAGCAACACCGTGATCCCTGAGGCAGAGAGACAGGGCGCCGGAGACAGACCGGCCGTGAGACCTCCGTTCCCTCCAGCGGGGGCCCTACCCGAGGTTCCAACCACTAGGGCAGCGGTTCTCAACCTTCTGGCCCTTTGAATACAGTTCCTCATGTTGTGACCCAACCATAAAATGATTTCCGTTGCTACTTCCTAACTGTAACGTTGCTACTGTGATGAATCGTCATGGAAATATCTGATATGCAGGATGGTCTTAGGCGACCCTGTGAAAGGGTCATTCCACCACCAAAGGGGTCGCGACCGACAGGTTGAGAACCGCTGAACTAGAGGGTGGAGGGAGGGCAGGCTCTGTCTAAGACGCTCCTGAAACAAGGGCCTGGTTTTCTGTGTTTCGGGGGGATGGGGGTTCCAGAGAAGCTCCAGGAGGAGTCGGGTTTAGGAGCCGGAACTTTAGAACCACACAAAATGCATCATTGACGTCAGCGCTAGTGCCTCTCATTTTCTTTACGACATTCGTATGCAAAGGTCGTCTCATGAGGCAGGAAAAGGAAACAGCCAGTCCGGCTGGCGTGGCTCAGGGGTTGAGCATCGACCTAGGAACCAGGAGGTCACATGCCCAGGGTTGCCGGCTCCATCCCCAGTAGGGGGCGGGCAGGAGGCAGCCGATCCGAGATTCTCTCTCATCATTGATGCTTCTATCTCTCTCCTCTCCTCCTCTCTCCCTCCCTCTCTGAAATCAATAAGATGATATTTATTTACAAACAAAAAGCAGGATGGGGTGGCGGAGGGGAGAAACCCCAGGCCCCTCAGGGAAGAACTGGCCCCTTCCTGGGTGTTCGCACCCTCCTTGTAGGATCAGCGGCTGCCAGGGTGTCCCATGAGGGCGTGGCATCCGACACAGAGGCGATATCAGGAGCCTGTGTGGTCAGGGAGACCTCCTGGGCTAGGAGTCCCCAGAGCCCCTTGGACCGGGCGCTGTCCATGGTGCTGAAACCCAGGCCGCGCCCTCCCGCCCCCTCTGGCTCCCAGGGAAGGCCAGCACTCACCCAGTGAGATTTTCTCCCCGGAGTCCGCGGGCAGCAGGAAGACCAGCAGGGCCAGGGCGGAGATGAGCACGCAGGGGATGAGCAGGTTGAGGCCGTAGTAGAGGGTCCGCCGGCGGATGGTCACCGTGAAGGTGACGTCGGGGTAGGGCTCCTTGCAGCACTCGTAGAACCGCTCGCTGCGCTTGCCCGGGATGCCTCCGTGGGGGCAGGGAGGAAAGGAACAGACGTCACCCTGCTTGCTTATTGCACCGCGTGTGACACGCGCACACAGCCATGGAGCTGATGTCTCCCCAAAAACTTGGGGCCGGCCGGCGTGGCTCAGTGGTTGAGTGTGGGCCTATGGACCAGGAGGGCACGGTTCGATTTCCTGGGTTGAGGGCTCCCAGTAGGGGCCGTGCAGGAAGCAGACGATCCATGACTGTCTCTCATCATTGATGTCTCTCTCTCTCTCTCCCTCTCTGAAATCAATAAAAAATATATTTCTTTAAAATTGGGTAATTGGTGTCTGAATGAGCACTCCCTGGTTTACCACCGAGTTCTTTAGGAGTGTATCAGTGATATTTGAACAGCTTAGCAGGGTGTTTTGATGGATTGGAATTACATAGGCTATAAACTGAATGTCTGTGTCCTCCCAAAATTCGTGGGTTGAAACCTAACCCCTAACGTGGTGGTGTCAGGAGGTGGGGCCTGTGAGAGGTGATTAGGTCAGAAGGGTGCAGCCCTCCTGGGTGGGATTAGTGCCCTTGTAGCGGAGACCCCAGAGAGCTCCCGGGCCCTCCGTCATGGAGACGCAGTTGAGAAGGCAGCTGTCCGTGGTTCGGGAAGCTGCCCTCGCCAGACACCAAATCTGCTAACACTTTGATCTTGGACGTCCAGGCTCCAGAACTGCGAGAAATAAATGTCTGTTGTTTATGAGCCACCCAGAGCGGACTAAGTCGCCATGACGATAAATAACACCCTGTAAACTTGACGCCAGTATAAATGCAATCTGCTGTCCAGCGTGATGGTAGGAACAGAAGATCTGCAGGATGTACAGATGCCTATCCTGGCACCGGCTCATTTAAATGGTCATGACCACAGTCCCCCTGGGAGGCACCGAATCCTCTCATTGCGTTTGCGTCTAATCCTATCGCCCTCGGGGAATCATGGCGAGTGCCGCAGGGTGCAGCAAATACACCGAAACGCAGAGTGGAAGATCCCAAGCCGCTAAGCAAGCCCGGGAATAAAGCCGCTCTCTTCCGGGCAGCGGGCCTCCCGCCCCGCGGGGCTCACCTATGAGGTCCCACTCTCCGTTCGGGATGTAGCCGCTGATGTCCGCCTCCTGCATCTGGAGATCCAGGGACCACCCTCCGTAGGACCAGGACCCAAACTTGAGTTTGCACTGCTGCACGTCGAACGGGAACCAGCGCACGTCGATGTAGCAGGAGCTCTTGAAGATGCCTGCGGGGGCCATGGGCACCAGTCAGGGGAGCTGGCGAGGTGTGCGCGGAACCCACAGCAGCCTCGCCCTGCCGGCCGGCGGGATTGGGCATGGGTGCCGCCTTTGTGGAAAGAGTAGGGAGGCTCCTCAAGGACTTAAAAACAGAACTACCACGTGACCCGGCAGTCCCGCTTCTGGGTACGTATCCAGAGGAAACAAAACAACTACCCTGTGTTCACAGGGAGGGCGGCACCTGGAGAGCAACACCAGGGGAGCAACATCTAGGGGGCAGCACTGAGAGCAATATCTGGGGAGCAACATCTAGGAGGCAGCACCGAGAGCAACACCTGGGGAGCAACATCTAGGGGGCAGCACCGAGAGCAACATCTGGGGAGCAACATCTGGGGGGCAGCACCGAGAGCAACGCCTGGGGGGCGGCCCCTGCCCAGAGCTCAGGACTAGCTCCCAGCTCCTGGGAGCAGAGGCAGGACGGCCACCCCTCCCTCAGCTCGTCGCTGTAGGAGAACGGAGGACGCAGCTCACCTGGCGGGAGGTACTGGCAGTGCCCGGAGGAGTTCACTAGCACGTTGGTGTGGAAGGTGGCGTCAAATCGCTCGTCGGCGCTGGGAACGGGAAAAGGGCTCCGTGAGCTGCCACTGCCCCCGGTGCCCTCCGGGGTGTCGTGACCTGGTCCCCGCAGCCTGGAGGGGCTGCCGCCTGTTCCCCGGCCACAGGTCTGAGAGCGCCGGACGCAGCCGGCCTGGGAGACGGGTCCTTAGGGGCCGCCACCCACCCCCATTTCACAGAGACCCAGAGGGAGGGGGAGAAGAGACATCGATGCGAGAAACCGCCATCGGTCGCCTCCATACCAGCCCCCGACTGGGGACTGAACCAAAATATGTTTAAAAAAAAACAAACAAAATTTCCTTTTGTATTTAAAAATATTTCATCAAAATCCAAACGCTCCAACGCGGCTGAGGCGGCCGCCCGCAGCTGCACAGCTCAGGGGCCCAGCTCTCCTGGGCCCAGGCTGCTGACCACCAACACCAGCGAGGCCTGGCCTCCATCCGGGGGAGACCGTGACAAGCCGCCCTCACTCGTCCCACTCCTCGCTCGGAGCGCCGCTGCGTTCAGAACAACCCTCGAACCGCAGGCTTGAAGTAACACAGAAGGAAGCAAGCAAGAAACTCCTGGCTCAGCACCTGGCATGCCTGCTCCTCTTGGCGCCCGCCCTCTCCGCGGGCAGCCCGGCCAGCTGGCTGGCAGCACCGGCCTTGTCCACCATCCGTCAGGGAAATGAAGCAGCCCGTCCGCCAGGACGGACGGCCGGTCTGCAGCAAGCGACCTCTTTTTAAAGAATATATGTACTTCTACGATTTCAGAGAGGAGGGGAGAGGGGGAGAGACACCCAGGATGAGAGAGAATCATCCATCGGCTGCCTCCTGCACGCCCCCTACTGGGGGTTGAGCCCGCAACCCCAGCATGTGCCCTGACCAGGGATCAAACTGGCGACCTCCTGGCCCATGGCCGGGCGCTCAGCTAACTGAGCCACACTGGCCGGGTGGAACTCTCTCTTTCTCTAAGAAATATTTAGCTCCTTGTCACTTTCTAGGCCTCATTGCAACAAGATGCCCTGCATTTGCTACGCAGATTAGCCAAGAATTTTAAGGCTTCTGGAAACTGACCCCGCCTGGATACCTGTCTTTGGGCCATCTGGTTTACCAAGCAGACGGCCTTGGGTTACAGACGAAGCCCTCATTTCTTGCCTTCTCAAAGGCCATTTACAGCCCCCACCGGTTTGGCTCAGTGGATAGAGCGTCGGCCTGTGGACTGAAGGATCCCAGGTTCGATTCCAGCCAAGGGCACAGGCCCGGGTTGCAGGCTTGGTCCCCAGTGCGGGGTGCGCAGGAGGCAGCCGATCCATGATTCTCTCTCGTCATGGATGTTTCTCTCTCTCTCCCTTCCTCTCTGAAATCAATAAAAATATATTTTAAAAAAAAGAAGAAACTGTTAAAAAAAAAAAGGGGGGGGGGCATTTACAACGCCCAGTGGGAGCAGTGTTCCAAGTTATAGATACGCGATCAGGCACATCCACCAAATGCTCAGACACACGCCGATCGCTGCACACAGGCCAGCACACAGCCGCCCCTCCTCCCGCCCGGGCTCACCTGTTGTAGAGGAGGATGTCCGGCTTCCAGATCTGGCCGTCGGGGAAGCGCACGGTCTGCACGCCCGGGTACTCCGACGTGTTCCACTGCAGATAGTGATCTGTCCAGGACTGACACGCACAGTGCCGTCAGGCGCACGTATGGCCTGGACCACTGAGACTGATCTAGGACACGACTAGGTAAGCTCGGAGCCAGGAGGAGTGAGCCAGGAGGTCACGGTTCCATTCCAGGTCGGGGCACGTGCCCGGGTTGCGGGCTCCGTCCCCAGTAGGGGGCGTGCAGGAGGCAGCCGGTCAATGATTCTCTCTCCTGATTGATGCTTCTATCTCTCTCTCTCCCTTCCTCTCTGAAATCAATTTTAAAGAAAAAGAAAGAAGAAAGAAAGAAAGAAAGAAAGAAAGAAAGAAAGAAAGAAAGAAGAAAGGAAGGAAGGAAGGAAGGAAGGAAGGAAGGAAGGAAGGAAGGAAGAAAGAAAGAAGAAAGGAAGGAAGGAAGGAAGGAAGGAAGGAAGGAAGGAAGAAAGAAAGAAAGAAAGAAAGAAAGAAAGAAAGAAAGAAAGAAAGAAAGAAAGAAAGATCACCTTTAACTACGGTTGCTAGCACGGCCCCCAGCAGCAAGCCACGGGCTCCCTTGTCTATGAGCCCAATGTGTGAAGTGACAGAGGTCAGAAATGAACAAGAGAAACGCGTTAGAAATAAATACGGTTGCCCTGGCCGGTTTGTCTCAATGGATAGAGCGTTGTCCTGTGGGACTGAAGGGTCCTGGGTTCCATTCTGGTGAAGGGCACAGGCCTGGGTTGTGGGCTCGATCCCCAGTAGGGGGCGTGCAGGAGGCAGCCGATCCATGATTCTCGCTCATCACTGATGGTTCTCTCTCTCCCTCTCCCTTCCTCTCTGAAATCAATACAAACGTATTTAAAAGAATGAAAGAAATACGGTTCACAGCCTGACATCTGCCATGTGGATGCTGTTGGGCCCATAATTAGAATCAGGAGGTAAAAAGGAATAGAGACGCTTCCCAGGAGGCTTGGACACCAAGAGCCAGGGAGAACGGCCGACATTCCAAGCTCGGAGAAGACAGGTGTTTGTTTGTTTTTCTCGGCTCGGTGACACATGTCCCCCATTTTCAAAGCAGCAGCCGGGAGTGTCCGAGTGGCCAGAAAGTCCCTGCAGGAACGGAGAGGCGCCTGCCGCCTCCCTTCCTGGGTCAAATCAGATGACGGCGGGCAGGCCCCCCGAAACAGTACGCTAAGCCATGGAGAACCCCCACTGCTTCCTCCCAGGACCAGAAAGAGGCAGACACCGACGTCAGCCGCTTTCTCCTCGGACGGAATCAAGGGCGAGTGGGACGATGGGAAAACAAGACCAATCCCCCGCTGCCCAGGAAGAATTGATCGTGCTGTCGCTGTTCACCTCTCTGCTCTTCTCTTCGGAAGGCACAGGAGCACCGCGCATCTGCAGGAACATTCGCGGGGGGGGGGGGGGGTGGGGGGGGGGGCCTGGGGTCCAGGAGGTGGATTTAGATGCTGGGACCAGGGATTCAGCGACCGTGAGACCCCAGGAGCCCAATTTCCTGTCCACACGTCCACCCTCCCCCGGAACCCCGGCCTTCCGCCCGCAGCTGCTCTCGTATTGTGTATTTTTTTAAAAAATATATTGTATTGATTTTAGGGAGAAGGGAAGGGAGAGGGAGAGGGAGAGAAACATGGATGAGCTGCCTCCCGCACGCCCCCTACTGGGGGATCGAGCCCACAACCCACCCCCCACCCCCCCACCCCCCCACCCCCGGCATGTGCCCTGACCGGGGATGGAACTGGTGACCTCCTGGTTCATCGGTCGACGCTCAACCACTGAGCCACACCGGCCGGGCTTTAACCTTCTTTCAGTCTGTGAATCACTCAGCCCGACTGCGGGCGGCTTGGACGTGGCTGAGCAAGTAAACGCGACGAACGGGGCGAGTTTTAAAGCAGGCGAAGCGGAGGACCCCTCTGCAAGTATGAGCCGTGATTAGAGGGAGCTTGTTTACGGAGCAACGGACTCGAACCAGGGCCTGGGCGCCCAGGTGCGGCTCTCCTGGCAGCCAGCACCCTTCCGGGCAAACTGCCAAATCCTTTCCTTTTAATCCTCACCCGGGGATATGTTTTCATTGATTTGTGCAGGGAAAGGAAAGGGGGGAGAGAGAGAGAGAGAAGCATCGATGGGAGAGAGAGAGAGAGAGAGAGAGAGAGAGAGACATCAATCGGTTGCCTCCCGCACACACCCAGACCAGGGATGGAACCCACGACCTACGTAGGCGTCCTGACTGGGAATCGAACCTGCAGCCGTTTGGTGTCCGGGACGACGGGCCTGGCTTTTCTCCGGGGGCCCCTGCCGGCCCCGCCGTCCACACATGGGCGTCTCGGGGGCGAGGGCCGCCCGGCCTCCACTTACCATCTGCAGCCAAACGTTCGTGGTGAGCACCTGGTTCTTCTCGTCCTTTAAAGGGAAGAGGAGAGACTCGTGACTGTGGCCGACCCGGCTTCCGGAAGGGCCCGGCACCGCCACCCAGAGGGCGGGCTGGTTCCTGGGACTGTGGGGACACGGGACGGCGCCAAGCCTGCCCGAGCCGCACGGCCCCAGAGGTCAGCTGCCCTCTGCGTTCGGAGGAAATACGCACTCGTCACCGAGCCCTGACAAACGGCTGAAAAGCATCAAATGGAAAATGGAACCCCCGCGACCCCACCGCCTAGAGGTGGTGCCTGCGAATGGCTTAGCCTATTGCTCTTTCTATTTTAAAAATAATTTATGAACCTGAAAGATTAAATTGGGCACAAAGTCCAGTTTTTAAAAAAAAATCCTCACCTGAGTATAAGTTTATTGGTTTTACAGAGAGGGAGGGAGAGGGAGAGAGGGAGGGAGAGAGAAACATCCATGATGAGAGAGAATCACGGATCGATCAGCTGCCTCCTGCACGCCCCCCACTGGGAACCGAGCCCGCAACCCGGGCATGTGCCCCGACCGGGAATCGAACCGTGACCTCCTGGTTCATAGGTCGATGCCCAGCCACTGAGCCGCGCGGGCGGGGCAAGAACCTGTTCTTTTTAATGGACTTAAAGTGAGCCAGGCAGTGTTCCGCGCAGGTGGCTCGCTTGCTTTTAATTGCGTCGTGTCTGTCTTCTCGGGGGGGGGGGGAAAGGGCTTCTGTGGTTTGGGAGCTGATTGCTACCGATCTAATTAAAAGGCTTTCTCCTTCCCAGCATCCTGCCTGAAACCTCATTAGAGCGGAACGGGCTTCTGTGGAGCGCAGCGGCCTGGCGCCCAGACGGCAGCATCTCGACTGCAATCGGCACAGCGCAGCCGGCCGGCGGGCACAGCCTGCGAGTGTCCTGGTGCCAGGTAGGGACGACTCCGGGGGACAAGCCCACAGAACCGGCAGGCAGGCTGCTGTCTGCATTCCCGGAGGGGGTCCCCGGCCTCCCCTCTCCATCCAGGGACACCTACTCGCTGGCTTAGCCCCTCAGCTCTCTGTCTGCTCCCTGACAAGGTGTCACAGCTCCTTGCCACCCCACCCCCCAGTGCAGTACCCCCTCCTGCCTCCCCAGATTCCTACATGGAAACGTGACCCTCACTGTGAGGGTATCTGGAGGCGGGGCCTTTGCGGGGTGATTAGGTCAGGAGGGTGCAGCCTTCATGACTGGGATTAGTGCCCTTATCAGAGAGACCCAGGGCCCTCGCCAGTGTGGCTCGGTGCTTGAGCATCGACCTATGAACCAGGAGGTCACAGTTGGATTCCCGGTCAGGGCACATGCCCGGGTTGCAGGCTCAATTCCCAGTAGGGGGCGTGCAGAAGGCAGCCGATCAATGATTCTCTCATCATTGATGTTTCTCTCTCTCTCCCTTCCTCTCTGAAATAAATAAAAATATATTTAAAATAAATAAATAAAAGAGACTTGGGTTAGATCCCTGTCCCCATTCAGGGCATGTACAGGAGGCAACCAATCAATGTATTTCCCTCACACCATGTCTTTCTCTCTCTCCCCTCGCTTCCACTCTCTTTTGAAAAATAAGTCAATGGAAAAATATTCACTCACTCATTATTCACTCATCCATCCACTCATTCATTATTCACAAATACATACATTCACTCATTCATCCATGCACTCATTCTTCCACTCATTCATACATTTGCTCATTCATACATTCGCTCATTCATGCATTCACTCATTCTTGCATTCACTCATTCATTAGTCACTCATTCATGAGTCTCTCATTCATGCATTTGCTCATTCATACATTCGCTCATTCATGCATTCACTCATTCATCATTCACTCATTCATTAGTCACTCGTTAGTCACTCATTCATTAGTCACTCACTCATACATTCACTCATTCATTAGTCACTCATTCACTAGTCAGTCATTCACTACTCATTCATTCAATGAATGCTGATGGAGCTCTTCCTGTTTGAAGCATTTATGCCAGGATGACAGGTATAGGGGGCCCTAAACCCACATTGTTCCTGAGCTCATGGGGTGGGGGATCACACGATCCAACGTGAGAGAAATACAACCACAGTAGTGACAGGTCCTGGAGACGGAGCAGGGCACCGTCACAGGAGGGGACAGAGAGGCAGGCTTTCTGGGGGACCAGGAGCAGAGGCCTGCGGAGGAGCCTCCCCCATACACAACCATGATCCCTGAAGCAGGCTCGTGACTTCTAACACTTACGAGAAATGTCTGGACGTCACCCATCTCCTGAGAGTAGCCGAGGAATTCTGGGTCCCAGGCTAGCGACTGACACCCGAGGGAACCCTTTTCTGTGTTCATCCCCAAGGCGGTCCGTGTGAGGACGTGGCGGGCAGAGTCATCTCGTGGCTCAAACGACAGATTACGGATTGTGTCTCAGCTCTCACCCTGAGCCCTGTGCTCAGAGCCAGGAGCGTGGCTTATTTCACAACTGTGCTAAGCACCGGGCCGGCCTGGCTCAGTGCCTGAGCGTCAACCTATGAACCAGGAGGTCACGGTTCGATTCCCGGTCAGGGCACATGCCCCGGATGTGGGCTCGACCCCAGTAGGGGGCGTGCAGGAGGCGGCCAATTCATGATTCTCTCTCATCATGGATGTTTCTCTCTCTCCCTCTCCCTTCCTCTCTGAAATCAGTCAAAATATATTAAAACAACAACAATTGTGCTTAAGCAGCCCCCTTCCCTCTTGATTATAAGGGTGATATGTGCTCCCTGCAAAAAAACACCAGACGGAACAGAGACACACCGAGTTACGTTTGGGGGCTCCCTCACAACCCCTATAACTAAATGAAAGCAGTGGCAGTACTGACTGCCATGTGTATGTGAGAGAGAGGGAGGGAGGGAGGGAGGGAGAGGCATTTAGGAAAATGCGCTCTATTTAAGGTCCAGCCCCGTTATTTTCAGGGTGTCCTTTGATGCTGTCCTTGGTGGTGAGGACCCCGCGCCTGCTCACCTTTTGCCCATTTTCCTACCGGCTTGCCTCCTTGGCCTTATGGATTGGTAGGAGTTGGTTTCTTATTCTGAATATAATTTTTTTTTTTTGTCGGCTCTCATATCTCGCTGACTCAGGGAAAAACACCCTCTCAACTTACTCCTCTTTAAAGCGGGGGGAGGGAGGAGAGGGGAATGTGGTCGGTGGAAAGACTAAAGGAGGTAGAAGAAGTCGCCCTCGCCATAAGCTCCGGCGTGCCTCGCAAATGGGAGTTTGTGTTACCCAGCAATTTTCCGTGCAAACAAGAATGTAGACACAGTGAGATCTACGGTTATCTGTTTCTCCCGACGCCTACACAAGAGCACCGAGGAAAGCGCTGGCAGCTCTGCAGAGTCCTGAGGAGCAAGGCTGCCCCTCGCTTCGGGAAGAAGAATCGCCGTGGAAATGCAAGACAGCACTTTACACAGCGCCAGGGGAGCTGTACTCCAAGCCCATACACGACTCCTCCGGAAGATTGATTTTAAAAAGCATTCGATACTTAAAGTGTATTTTAAATATGTTTTTATTGATTTCAGAGAGAGGCCGGGAGAGGGAGAGAGAGATGGAAATGTCAGCGATGAGAGAGAATCCTGGATCGGCTGCCTCCTGCAGGCCCCACACTGGGGACCGAGCCCGCAACCCGGGCCTGTGCCCCTACCGGGAATCGAACCGTGACCTCCTGGTTCCTAGGTCGACGCTCAACCACGGAGCCACGCCGGCCGGGCAAACGTCATGGGAATTTCTATTAGACTTTCCTCTTCTCTGAGTAGAAGTCTACCCAACCCTAACAAACCGAGAGAAGAGAGATTTCCGTGGGCCTCCCTCCGCGTCAGGGACGAAACATGGGCTTGGAGAGAACGGCACCCTTGGGCAACACCGCCGGCAGCCGACTTGAAAGGCAGCGTTTACAAGAGAGATTCCTGCGGCAGACGTGCCCGTGATCCCCAGTCTGTGCAGCCGAGAGGGCGGTGCTGTTCATGTCCCAGAGCCACGGAGAGGCTGCGAGGGCCAAAGCTCGTTGCATCATAAATCGGGACCCGCTCTCGAGGGGCCTTGTAAACAAGCTTTTACCGAGCATTGCCCTTCTGCCGTCCGCAGTGAGGAGCGAGGGGCTCTCACCAACCTCCCGGGAGGACGGAGAGAACCGAGGAGAGCCTGGCCGGTGTGGCTCAGGGGTTGAGCGTCGGCCTATGAACCAGGAGGTCACTGTTCAATTCCTGGTCAAGGGCACAGGCCCGGGTTGCAGGCTCGATCCCCAGTGTGGGGCGTGCAGGAGGCAGCCGATCTACGATTCTCTCATTATTGATGTTTCTGTCTCTCTGTCCCTCTCTCCCTTCCTCTCTGAAATCAATAAAAATATATCTTTTTAAAAAGAGAAACAAACATAAAATTGGAGAGTAGTTTCAAGACACCCTAAACGATCGCCATAATTTTTCACATACGCCTGGGACACAATTTAAAAATAACCAACCAGGCTTAGCAGCGTCATGAATCATTTCAATAAACGCTTTTTAAACATTTTCTAAAATAAAAAAAACTGGAATAGGGATTGAATATGCAGTGATGATGAGAGTTATGTAATAGTGGGACGAGAATACACTTTTATCTTAAAGCTCCTATTGGTTTAGGGCTTGGCCTATTTGTGTCATTTTTAGATTAATGCGTGCTAATTATTGTTTAAGGCGCCATAATGCTGTTAGACCATTTTAATATTTAAATATATTTTTAAATATATTTCTTTATTGATTTCAGAGAGGAAGGGAGAGGGAGAGAGAGAGATAGGAACATCAGTGATGAGAGAGAATCATGGATCGGCTGCCTCCTGCACACCCCCTACTGGGGATCGAGCCCACAACTCGAGCATGCGCCCTTGACTGGAATCAAACCCGGGACCTTCCAGTCCGCAGTCCAATGCTCTATCCACTGAGCCAAACCAGCTAGGGCCATTTTACTATTTAAGTATTTCTCTACACATCTTATAACCACAGAGAAAAGATAGGAGGGACTGTACCGATGTCTTCAGTAGTAGTAATTTGGGTAATCACCTCCTTAGTCCTTTTTATTGTATAATTTGATTTGTGGTCTTAAAAAGTAACACTTCTCACCCGGCCGGTGTTGCTCAGTGGTTGAGCGTCAGCCTATGAACCAGGAGGTCACAGTTCGATTCCTGGTCAGGGTTGCAGGATTGATCCCCAGTAGGGGGGCGTGCAGGAGGCAGCCTATCGATGATTCTCTCTCATCACTGATGTTTCTCTCTCTCTTTCCCTTCCTCTCTAAAATCAATAAAAATTATATATATATTTAAAAATAGCACTACTCAAAACATTACTAGGAAAATCACTTCATTGCACCTGGGACTGTCTTCCTAGACTGTGTTGAAGGTGTATGGTTTTCATAGGTAATATCTGATCACACTAAGTTAGAGTGGCGGCATTTTTAAATACCGGCCGGTAAATGCAGACCTGTACGTCTGACAAGCCAGAACAGAAAGACCCCACAGAGATATCGGGTAACACCCACGCCCGTCGGATCCTGGGCCTCCCCACCACGCCTGCCATCTGCCCTAGCAAACCCCAAACGCACCACCGCGGGGTGCTGCTCTCTGGCGGCCAGAGCTTCCCAGAAAGGGAGTCTGCCACCCAGACTCTACAAAAACCCCAGACCCCTCAGGCATGGCCATGTCCCTTACATATATGCGTAAGGGGGCATGGAGTCATATGTTCATTTTCAGTCGCTTGCCTTCTGAACATGCCTGCATAACTGCCCACTTCTTTTATGCAAATCCACACGTGGGATGGCCTCTAGACGTGTGTGCCCCGGTGAGTGACTGAATGGCACGAGTTAAAAAGAAATATTGTGGGGACGGTCGGCAGTTTAGCGCCTCCCATGGGCATCGAGTCACAGTGACTTCCTATGTATTACCTCAGTCCCAGCCCACGAAGTGGATTAATTATCGCCGTGCAGTCAGGGCATGCATTCAGGGATAATTGAGGTCCTGTCGCTTAACACATCTGTCTATGTACCGATGTGAAGTTTATATACACAGCTATATTATCACAGAGAACAGGTCCCAAATACCCCTGCAATCGGCCCTTTTCTCCACATTCCCATGGGGACTCTTCTAGTTTCGACCTCCTCGTCGCCTTACACTTTCCTCCTTTCTATAATCTGTTCTAGATTCCTATAATCTATAACAGATTATAGAGTTCTATAATGATTATAGAGTTCTATAACCTATAATAGACTATAGAGTTCTATAACCTATAATAGACTATAGAGTTCTATAATCTATATGAGACTATAGAGTTCTATAATCTATATGAGACTATAGAGTTCTATAATGTATAATAGACTATAGACTTATATGATCTATAAGAGACTATAGATTTCTATGCCCCTTTGACGATGCATGTTTTGTCTTTCAAATGTTTGCACGTCTCCTTTTATTCTCTATCATTCATGCCGGTTGGATTGGATACAAATGTCGTGGTTTGGACCGTTTCCACTTCTAGGAAAATATGCTACGGCAAGCTGATTTTGCTCCTTCACCAACACCCTGGCACGCGGCTGCCTGCCGCCCTCGGAGATGCCCAGGCTGGGGCTCCGTGCAAAAATCTAAAGTCTGCGGAGGCCCCCAGACACCTCGTCCTCTACACCCCTCCCGTCTCTGAACTCCCCTCCCACGGCCCATGCTTTCCCTTGGAAGGTGTGTTTCCAGAACACACTCCGAAGCCATGCCCACCCACCCCGGCTGGGAAGAAAACATTTCCTCCTGCGTGAGTCTGCAGCGCTTGGCATAGGCACTTACGCTAAACTAGAGGCCCGGTGCACAGATTCGTGCACTGGCGGGTCCCTCGGCCTGGCCCGCGCCCCCTCGCAATCCGGGTCGCCTCGGGGGACGTCAGGGGATGTCAGACTGCCGCCTAGGCTCCTAACGGAGAGGCTCAGGCCGCAGCTGCGCCTGTCAGTCAGCTGAGCGGCGCTCCCGCTGTGGGGGTGCACTGACCTCCAGGGGGCAGCTCCTGCGTTGAGCGTCTGCCCCCTAGTGGTCAGTGAGCATCATAGGAACTGGTCGGACGGCCTTCGGTCGCTTAGGCTTTTATATACATAGGTTTACACACGCGAGAACCCTGGAGTTACCTGTCCGTTTCCCTCGCCCCAATGTGGAGCTCTGTAAAGTAGACACTAGCGCTGATTCACGGATGAACCCCAAGAACCGAGCAAAGTGTAGGAGCCAAGCTCAGTGAGTGACTATGTGTGGAGTAAACCGATGCAGCAGAAAGGATCTCCCACAAGAATAAAATGTGAGCATCCCCGGTCTTGTGCTCATCACCCCAGCGTGGGAATCTCTGCTGGGGAAAGGGGGGCAGTAAGAAGATGGGGGGGCAAGGGCGCCGTCTCTGATACAGCCCCTCCCAATGCGCACGCGCCCCGGAACTGAAACAGCGAAGGGAGCCTGGTGTCCGGCAGGACTTCCTTCCGGGAGCCCCGTCCGACGGGAAGGCAACGGTCTGCCTGCCTCACCGTCCCGGATAGAGCCTCCCCTTCCCCCGGATCTCAGGCAGCCCCAGGCCACCCGCTGCAGCTCGGCCGGTGCAAATAAACTAGCTGACGTGGTTCTGCAAGAGAAGACACCGACTCTAAAGGAGGCACGAGGCCGTACCGGCTGCCCCTCGGGGTGCTGGGCACCTCGTGGTGGTGCCCGTCTCTCCCGGTACTGGCGACATCTCGCGATACTGCTGCGTCTCGCGATAGTGACAGCGTCTCGCGATATTGCATGCTTCTGGCAATACTGCCTGTCTCTAGTGATGCTGGCAGCCTCTGTTTTTATTGAGAGGAAGGGAGAGAGACATGGAGTTGTCGTTCCTCCTGCGCTGCCCGGCCAGGGCCCAGGCAGGCTCCTCAGTTCCTCTTGGGCGAGTCCGCGGCCTGTGCATCCGGGACTCTGAAGCGCGTGACCCTTGACCTGGACGGGCTGCGGCCGCGTGGGCCTCTGGGAGAGCCTGTGTCGCGGTCACGGGTGTTCCGCGTCTCCGATTGTGGAAGGAGCCGGTGGCCGTGTCTCGGGCCCGGCCGTGGCCATTTGCCCCCTGACCTTGGAGGCGTGAGAGCACATCCAGCCGCACCGAATCCGTGTGAAACCTCCGGCTGTGAATTCACTTGAACAGCACGAACCTCTCAGGTCCGCGAGCAAGGTCTGCCCTCCCTTTATTTCTGTCTCGTTCCGTTTCTTTCTTCAGCGCCGCATCGCCGTCAGAGTGCACGGCCTCCTTCGCGAACATGTGTTCCTGGGTATTTTATACCTTTTTTTTTTTTTTTAATGCAAGTGGACATGGGACTGTTTTCTTAATTTCTCTTCCTGATCATTCATTATCGGTGCGGAGAGATGCGGCCGGTTTTGTAGATGGCGTTTCCGACAGATTTGCTGAGGTCATTGATTCTAACGGCTTGTTGGTGGCGTCTTCAGGATTTTCTGTACAGAGAGGGCCAGGCCACCGGAAAATGGTGGCGGTTTTCCTTCCTCCTCTCCAGTCCGGGTGCCTTTTTCTGGTCTGATTGCCGCGGCTGGGACTACACCACAGGGACCGCGCAGGGAGGCCGAGCACTGGGGTAGAGCCCGCCCTCCCCCGCCCGGCTCCCGTGCAGGGGGACCCAGCTGTGCACAGGCTGCTCCCAGGCCCCTCCGCGCGCGGAGCATTCATTCCCAGGCTCCCCCATAAAGTCCCTGCCTCGCACCTGCGGGCGCCACGTGCCGGTGGTTGTGCAGACAGGAGGGCGAGCCCGCGCATGCGCTCAGGGCTGCTCGGGGCGCCCGCGCACTGCCTGCTGGGAGGAGCCGCGCGCGGGAGGGCGGGAAGCCGGTGACTGGGCGGACCGCACGCTGCTCCGCGCTCCCGCTGCTCCGAGGCCCAGAGTGCCAGGCGGTGCGGCCGGGACCCTCCGCGGTGACCTTGCAGGTGGGCCCAGCCGCAGCGGGGGTGCGGGAGGGTGTCGTAAGGGGTGGAAGGGCCAAGGCCCTCGGCCTCCCCGGCGCCTGTGTTCGGCCTCTGGCTCCCGCGTGTTGTGCAAAGCTGGGCCCTGGGCGCCGCCGTCTCGCGGGAGCGACTGCTCTGTGTCTGGTGTTGGATTTTGCTCGCGGGCCGGGACGGTGCAGCGCCCTCCTCTCGCGGGCCACTCGGTCCCCCCCTACCCGCGTCCTGCCTGGTTGCGAATCTCTGACCTGTCACCCACCTTCTGACCCCGCTCATTCGGACCCGCTGCCGGGCTGTGGTCGCGCCTCTTCCCCACCCTGCCTTCCCTCCCCTCCCCCTGCACACCCTGACCCCCGCGCGCGCCTCGGAGCGGAACCCAGTGCCCCCTGCACACACTCCAGCAGCCCAGGTTCCAGGAGGGAACCACGGGGTAAACTGTGCCGCGGGAAGGCCGTGCCAGTGGAAATGGAATAGTCACAGCAGCCCGGGGCCAGACAGCCAAGTTACAGGCCGATGGCATCCCTCTGGCCCCGGAAGCGGGCGCCGGGGAGCCCGGGGGCCTGGGGCGGGCGCCTGAAGGGACACCCAGGGGCCCCGGAGGCTGCGTGCCTCGCTCACCCTCCCGGCAGGGCAGTCAGCACGACCCTCAGCAAAGAGGCAACACATGGAAATTGGGGGGGGGGGGGCAAGTACGCACAGCTCGCCCCCTGCCTGGGCATATGAACCAACTGCAAAGCCCAGAGCCAGGCCCTGCCCATCCAGCTTCATGCCACGGGAAATGCCTGGATGGCGCCGCGCGGGCTGAGATGGGGGCGGTGGGACCTGCTCTTGCTGGTCCCGGGCCCGGGAGACTTTCTCCCGGAGTTTCTAAGCACCAGGCACAGGTGGCTGGGGGTGGAGCAGCGTCACTGGCGCCTCCTTGGCAGGCGGGGAGGCTGGGGAGACTGAGGCACGCAGCCGCCGGCAGGCCCCCCTGGCCCGGGCCAGCTAGCGGGTGGCGGCCCAGCCACACCGGCCCCCGCGGCCCTCGGCGGGGAGGGGGCAGCCGCGGCCGCGCCGGGGACTCACCACGTCCATGATCTGCAGGAGGCTCAGCGAGAAGTGGACGGTGAGCGGCTGCGAGTCGTTGGCCACCGGCCTCTCCAGGGGGTTGTAGTTCCTCACCAGCTCCTTGTAGAGCTTTCTCTGGAACTCGCCTTGCAGGGACCCTGGGGCGGGGAGAGCCGGCGGGCGCTCAGGAGAGGCCGGCGGGGTGCGCCTGACGCCCCCCTGCCCGCCATCCCCGCGTAGCCCCCGGTGCCCCCGATGCCCGTAGGGACCCCCGAAGCTGGCCCAGGCGCGGGGCGCACTGAGCCTGAGCCGCCGGGTGGCGCCGGGAGCCGGGGAGGCGGTACGAGGTGCCCCAGGGCTTACCGTGCAGGAGCGACGCGGCCAGCACCAGCCACACCGAGCGGCGCATGGTGGGTCCCCGAGCTGCCGGCCGGCGCGCCCCGCGTCTCCGCTGTCAGCTGTCAGCCGGGCCTGCGCCTGGGGCCGCCGCCACCGCTCCGCTCGGCGCGCGCTCCTTTAAAGAGTCGAGCGCGCCCCCGCCCTGCCCCGCCCTCCCCCCCCCCCCGCCCCCCGCCTCTCCACATGACGATCTCCCCCCCACACACACACACCCAGCCGGCCACCCGGAGAACTGCAGCCCGGGGTTCAGGGGGAAGGTGCACCCGCCCCGCCTGGTCTCCAGGGAGACCTCCCTGCGCAGCTCCCGCCTGACCAAGCCCCGCGAGGGCCAGGGCGCCGGCTCCGCTGCTCTATTTCCCTCCGCCACCCCCCCCCCGCCACCCACCCCCTCCCCGCTCGGACAGAGCTGACCCGGGCGAAGCCTTCGGGGGCAGCCGGGTCCTTCTGGTCCATTCTCCCCACGCTGGGCTGGGTGTCAGCCTGATGCTGGGCGGGTCTGGGGGACATTGGTAGCAGGGCGGGCAGAGCAGCTGCAGGAGGTGCCAAGGGCCCCGGGTCCCCGCTCGGTGCCATCCTCTCTGGAAGGGGATTCGGAAGATGGGACAGTGGACCCCCACCCTCTTGCCTTTGCTGGGGGGCTGAGGGGTGAGCTGGGCTATTTGCGAGCCTGGGAGAGAGTGCAGGGCGGGGGGACCTCAGAGCGGAGGGGTGCGGGTGGGGGTCAGGACTGAGGCGCGTCCTAGGTGCTGCGGGGGCCATGGTTCTGGAGGAGGAACGGGGAGGTACCAGGAGGGGCTCGCACTGGTGGACAACTCCGCCTCTGCCCACAGCAAGCCGGCGGCAGGAGCTGAGTGCGGCAGGTTCCCCGCGCCCAGGAGGGGGCGCTGCCACTGCCCTTCCTTCAGGCCCACAGCTCAGGCTCCTGGGGCGCAGGCAGAGGCGATGCCCAGCTTTCTGAACAGCATCCGGCACCAGGTTCCGGATGGCACCAAACCCCAGGGAAAGGCTCGTGAACACGTGGCCGCCCCCGAGTGTCCCCCTGGCAGCAGCAGTGGACAGTGATGGGATCTGGGAAAATACCAAGGACGGTGACAGCCTGGAGGGAGGTGTCCTCCAGGGAACCTGCACCTGTCACCAGATGCGGGTGTGGACACACTCACTCTTAGGTGTGATCACCGAGGGAGGAAGGAGAGACAGGAGGAGACAGCTGCCCGGGGCCAGGAGACGGGGACCCCAGGGCCGTGTTTATGGGGCGCAGACAGGCGTGACGGAGCGTCATCTGGCCGCTGAGTTGCACACCATCTGTGGCTGAGCTGGCGCCCGTGGAGGGATGAGAGTGGGGTGTTGGCTGCTGGCAGAAAGGGAGTCAGAGACGGCAAAGACGGCCCCGCGGTTGCAGCGCTGGCTGTCCTACCTGTGTCCCCAAAGGGCCCAAGAGCCCTGCCTCCCGGGCCGGAGGGATGTGAGCCAGAGGGACCCCGGGAATTCCTCTATCTTGAGTGGGGTCACGGGGACCCTGTTCCTGAAAGCATGGCTGCCTCCCTGCGCCCCCTGTACCCCATAGTATCAGAGACCTAGAGACAGACCACTTCCCGCGGGACAGCGGGTCAGTATCCCTTTACGGCCCGTGTTCTGCACGGGCACCCAGTTGACAATGCAGAGCTGACGTGTGGAGAAGTCAGCCCCAGTCAGGCCGTGCCAGTAGGTCCGTCTGTGAGGTCGGCTCTCTATTCACCCCCATCGACGGGACTGTGTTTTTTTTCTTTTTTTGTTTATAAAACAAAGGCTTGTGGGGCATCTGGGGAGTCGAGGTGACATTTCCGCTCGCTACCGTTTCCCGTCAATAAAACAAGAGATGAACACACGTGAGCTTAAAGGGCAGGGCCAGACACAAGGCGGGAAGTCGGGGAGTCCACAGGCAGAACACGCAGGAGACGCAGTGTCCGGCCCCTCCCCGATCGGAGAGAAGGGGTAACTGTAAAAACCGCGGGGCAGGTGCCTTTAAAGTGTGAAGCTGTCGGTCCGGCCTCAAGGGAAGCTGGGAAGCAGTCCCCCACCAGGGCCTGGGAAGAGAATGCAGGCTAAGGGGAATCCGCTCCCCCATGTCCGTACAGGGCGGGGCCATGGCAGGTTTACAGCCCCGGCCGGCGGCTCAGTGGTCAGAGCATTGGCCCGAGCACTGAAGGGTTGCGAGTTCGATTTCTGGTCAAGGGCACGTAAGTGGGTTTCAGGTTTGATCCCAAGCCTGACTGGGGGCCGGTGCAGGAGGCAACCAATAGGTGTGTCTCCCTCCCTCTCTCTGGGTTGGAAGTCTGTTTCTTTAGGAGGGATAGGCCTTGCTTCTTGCCTGAGGCCATGGAATGACTGGTCTTTGTCTTCCCGGTGTTGTGTATGTGTTTGCTCGGGGCTCTGCCATCAGGTGGTGAGTGAGCTGCCTTCTCCGAGTCACACCAGATATCCAATGGGACCTTTCAGTCCAGAGACTCACGCCCTGCACGTCTGGAATGTCTAGGATTTTCCCACCATCGTGTACCTTCTTTTCTTTTTCTTCATCTTTTGTTGTTGTTTTTTTTCCTCTGGAAATTTAATTATTTGCGCATCGGCCTTCCCAGGTTGGTCTTTGTTTTCTCAGAGTTTATCTGGTTGTCCGCTTTGCTCTGCACACTTGACGAATAACTCCACTTTATCGTCCAGCCCTGCTCTTCCCATCAAATGCTTCGCTTCCCAGAATTTTTGTTCTCTGGATGCTCTTTAAAAGTCTCCTGCTGTTTCTCTCTCTCTCTCCCTCTCCCTTCCTCTCTGAATCAATACAAATATATATTTTTAAAAAAAAATTAAAAGAAAAGAAAAGCCTCCTGTTGTCCCTCCAGGGCTGCAGGCTCCTCTGTTACATCCATTGGCCTCCCTCCAGGCGGCACTTACCTTCCCGGTAACTCAGACACCATTAGTCCTGCACTTTGCTGCGTTTAAGTGCCTAACGTCTGTTAATTGTCTGTTAATTGATGTCATTGTATTTGCTTGGCCCTTCGGGGCTGTCAGTGTTTCTCCTCTTTATTCTGATATCACTGGAATGTTGAACAGAAAATCCTTTCATTAGAAAAAACCTCTAGCCCCGCCCGCCCGTGCGGCTCAGTGGTTGAGCGTCGACCTATGAACCGGAGGTCAGGGTTCGATTCCCAGTCGGGGCACAGGCCCGGGTTGCAGGCTCGATCCCCAGTAGGGGGCCTGCAGGAGGCAGCCGGTCCATGATCCTCTCATCACTGTTGTCTCTCTCTCTCTCCCTCTCCCTTCCTCTCTGACATCAACTTTAGAAAGAATTATTTTTTAAAGAAGATGAGACCCTGACCAGACCGGGCTCGGCCTCCACGGGGCTCTCACGGCCCCGTGCTGCCACGGCCGTCGGCCAAGGCTCCCGGCAGGCGTGCAGTCACTGTCCTGGCCCAGGCGTGTGTGCGCTGACCTTTGACATTATTAAGTCATTCTCAGCTCCAGTGTCCCCTCAGCGTGGGGCTAGCACCGCATACTGTGGGCGACCTATATGCGGCCGCTGATGTGTAATTACAGCCGAATAAAGCATTCGCATGTCCCTCCTTCTTGCCACTTTGAATATCTGAGTCTCTCCCCGCCCCCCCATCCTGGGACTCCTTTTAATAACGGGGATTTCTGCTGTACCCTCATTCTGTACGTTCACAGCCGCTTAAGCACCGCCCGGGCGCTCCCGGGGGCCTTTTAAGAGATTATGACTCCGGGATTCTATCCCTCAGAGCATGTGAATGTGCAGAATGTTGGCGCGGGGGCTGGGGTTCTCGGAGCGGAGGACAGTGGGTTCCGCAGCCAGGAGCCCACGATTCTGCCAGTGCAGGACCAGGCCCGCCAGGGAACCTCACTTTCCAACGCGGCGACTCCGCAGCGTGCCAATGACGGGACCCATGGGTGTTCGGAAAGCGTTGTCGAGTGGGCTGATGTCATGGCACTGATTTTCTGTTTGGGCAACACATACCCAGAAAACATAAATCTAAACTTATAGCAGCGGTGCAAAAACAAAAAGAATGCACACCCTCCAATCCAGGCCCAAGCCGGTCCTGTTTGATCATAAGAGGTCAGAGGGTATCTGGGCTGGAGGCTCGTGGAGAGGGGGCGTCGGCGGGGGACCCGGGCCTGGGAGGCCAGCTTATCAGAGAGACAGAATCCCTCAGTGGGTAGCGCATCGGCCTGTGGGCCGAAGGGTCCCGGGTTCCATTCCGGTCAAGGGCATGTACTTAGGTTGCGGGCTCCATCTCCAGTTGGGGGCGTGCAGGAGGCAGCTGATCGAGGTTTCTGTCTCTCCCTCTCCCTTCCTCTCTGTAAAAAAAATCAATTACACACACACACACACACACCTATGAAACAAACAAATGTTTAAAAAAAAGAAAGACAGAATAAAGATTTTTTTTGTATTTACCTAAGTTTCCATATAATTTGTTGTTCCCCTTAGACCCACAGGAAGGCGACCTAGTATTTTCATTTTTGATACCCTTTCAGACTGGGAGAAGAGTTGCAAAGATTGTGGGAAGTTACCCCTCACCCAGCTTCCTTTTATACTACAAACTTACACAACCATAGAACATGGATCAAAACTAAAATAATTAGCCCGGCTGGTGTGGCTCAGTGATTGAGCATCGACCCATGAACCAGGAGGTCACGGTTCGATTCCTGGTCGGGGCACATGCCCGGGGTTGCAGGCTCCATCCCCAGTGTAGGGGCCGTGCAGGAGGCAGCTGATCGAGGATTCTCTCTCATCATGGATGTGTCTCCCCCCCTCCCCCTTCCTCTCTGAAATCAATAAGAAAATATATTTTAAGAAAAGAGCTCTATGGATTTTGACAAGTGAATAGAATCAGCCACCACAATTTCCTATCAGCGTTTTCCTATCAAGCCGTCCAGTCATCCCCTGAGCTCCCCATATATACGCACCCCTCCTCCAACGCAAGACGCCCTGTGAACTGCTTTCCTCCCCACAGATCTGATTCTCCAAGGTTATGTAAATGGAATTACATAACAGGTCACCTTCCGGGTCGTTCTGATTCCACCTGGAAAAATGCATTGAAGAGCCCTCCATAATTTTGCATGCTTGAAATGGTGTTTCCTTCCCTCGCTGAGAAGTCTTTCATTTGATGGATGCATCATAGATTATCCATTCATCATTTCAAGGGCATTCGCATACAGCTTTTGGATGGACAAACATTTTCATTCCTCTTAAAGAAATAGCTGGGCATAAGGACGCTGGGTCAGGGGGTAGGTATACGATTAATTTTATTTTTTTAAAAAGCCGACTTCTTTTCCCCGTCAAGACCAGGGTCTGACGAGGCAGAAGGAAAAGGGCCCAGTCACCTAAGCGATCAAGCCCCAGAAGCCCACTTCGCCTTTGCTCACTGCTCGGCCCCCCATTCTACCCCTGTCCCTCCACCCTCTGCACGGACAGTCCCAGGCTGTCCATACCCCTGCAGAGGCAGCCCCCCTGGCCTCCTCCCGCAGCCAGAGTTATTTTTTTTAAATGTATTTCTATTGATTTCAGAGAGGACGGGAGAAGGAGAGAGAGAAGCATCAGTGGTGAGAGGGAATCATGGATCGGCTGCCTCCTGCACGCCCCACACGGGATCGAGCCCACAACCTGGGCGTGTGCCCTGACGGGGAATGGAACCGTGACCTCCTGGTTCATAGGTCAACACTCACTGGGCCACGCGGCCGGGCCAGCTCTCCCCATTTCTGGAGAGTGATGAGTCCAGGGGTTGTACGCGGAGTAGACCCGGGAGAACCAGAGATGGGGCTGAGGTTGTGCTGACATTCTGCGCACCAGCTCGTCTCTGGTCTGAGAGCCAAGAAAGCAGAAAACCAAGTCCCCCCCCACACACACACACCCCACCTCCCTGCCTCCTCCCTTGGCGACCCTAACTCTGCTGGACTTTGAGGTGAGCAGTTCGTGCTGTTTGCCACTAGGTGGTGCCACAAGACCACCTTTTAAAATAAGTGACTTTGCCCTTCCTCCACGGATGAGATTTCTTCTCTCCCTGAAGGTCCAGAGATTTAGTCCCAATAACGATTTTAAAAATCACAGCCCCAGCACCTGGCCAGGGTGGGCACATCGCCAGGGACGCCGGAGGTTTCTTTACAAACGTCTGTGCTTTCCCTGATAGAAAGGCCAGTCCTACACAGATTCCAGCGCAGGTGACGGTCTGCCCTTCAGGGCCAAGTGGCCTTGCCCTGGACCACCACCCCCTTGTAAGGGCAAACGGGCGCTTGGTGAACGTTCACGTACACTGCCAGTAGTTTTTTTTGTTTTGTTTTGTTTTTAGTTTTCTTAGTTTTCAGTATGAGTCCTGCCCGTGCTCTGTTAGCTTTACATTAAGTAATTCATTGGCTTTTTTTTTTTTTTCCAGCAAATGTAACTGGTATTTTATTTTCCATTTCAGTTTCCACATTTCACTGATAGTATACATAACCAAAATTGATTTCTGTGTGTTGGCCTTGTATTCTGCAAACTCACGAAACTCACCAGTATTAGTCCTAATATATATATACATATATGTATGTGTGTGTGTGTGTGTGTGTATATATATATACACACACACATATATATACACACACACTCTCACACAGTGTTCCAAAGAATGCATACACACTTTAACAGCTGATAGCTCAATTTTGAAAATGAAATGTATTTTCATAAACACCGCCTTTATAATTATTCAAAGTGTATGTATACATTTTGGGATATCTATATCTATATCTATATCTATATCTATATCTATATATATATGGTTCCTTGGCCTTCTTTTGGTTAACGTTTGTATCTAATATGTTTTCTCATCTCCTTCTTTCAATCTAACTAGATCATTATATTTGAAGTGAGTTTTTCATAGCTTAGGTGTATAGTTGGGTCATTTTTTAAAAATCAGTCTCTCTTTTTTAATTTATATATTTTAGACCATTTATATTTAATGTAATTGCTGACATTTAGGGCTTAAGTCTTCCCATTTATTTTTGTCTTCTCGCTATGCCCCTGTTTGTTTGTTTCTCTGTTTTTATCCTGCTTTCCCGTGGCTCACTGGAACATTTTTTTAGAATTCCATGTTGATTTTTCTATCATTGTTGAGTGTATCTCCTTTTATAGATGCGTTATTGGTTGCCTGGATATTACATGTAGGTGTGAACATGACAAAGAGGAGGAATTGTTGATGAGTATATGTGTTCCCTGCGTCGGTGCAGTGAGCAGGCTGGCATTCTGACTTTTACTGTCATCGGGACTGGCAGGGTTGTCAACGAGAAAGGCTACATTCCCAGCTTGGCCATGAACACGCTGCCAAGAGGAGGACCAGGTTTCGTATTGTGGCCCGTGTGCTGAGGTGCGTGCACCGTGTAAATGCACAGGGAAGCAGCTCCCCTCCCCGGGCGACTCCCTGGGTCTTCCTCTCGTGTCCGACCACGAGTCCTTCCCCCACAGTATCCTCGAGTCACAGCGCAGGCACCCGCAGACGCCGTGTCGAGTACAACGTTCAAACTGCCAGGTTACTAGGTATCGCGGGGTTCCGATGAGGATTATCACCGTTGTCCTCCCGGAGCGTCCAAGAAATTCGCACGGTGGCGTCCGAATGCCACAGCCAGCACCATGTCCGTTCTGAGGTGCCAGCTGTGCGGGCAGCAGACAAAGGCTGTTGGAATTAGACCCACTGCACCGCACAGCCAGCCTCGCGCTTCTAAACCCGCTCGCGGTGAAGGGGAGTGGGAGCACTGGTGTTCTCAGGGAGTAGAAGGAGCCGATGCAACCGGTGGGCTTCTGTTGCTGCCGTTCTCTTGTGCAAACAAACTCTAGCGAAATGGCCAAGGACCCAGGATCCGTGAGCTCAGGAGGTATTCCCTAGCATTTCCTGCTCGCACAGAGCGGTTTTCCTGAAACATGGGAGAGATCAGTGCCACAAGATGTCAGTTCACAGACTTCTCGAAAGAGAGTTCACATTTCAACGCGTGTCATGACTCATCCTGTTGACTTTGCTAAAAATCTAAGTTTGTGGGTGTTGTGTGTTTTTTTGTGGGTTTTTTTTTTTTCTTTTACTGCGTGGGAGGAGCCAGCATCTGTCACCAGTGAGAAGCACCAGAAAAACCGAACAGGAAGGATGGGTGGAGCGGCATGGCAAGGCTGAACGCTTAGAGACACCAGCTATGATGTGTGTTCTTTTTAATAAGTCACGTGGCGTGAACACAAACACGAGACATCGGGAGAAAAGCCAGCAGCGTGGGAAAAGCATCAAATGTGGTCAGCAGGTCCGCATACCCTCTACTGTGCGGCGCTATTGCAGGATGGTTAGGAGTTGGGAGTGGACAACCCTGAAAACATAGGGGAATATCTAGGGAGGAATGGTTTCGTAAGGAAGGAAGATGCCTAGGTATTCTGATTCTTTGCATTCTGGTCAGTGATTCATTTGTAACAAACCTTCACAAAACCTGTGTGCGAAAACGATGAACCCACCGGCTGGTGTGGCTCCGTGGTTGAGCATCAACCCATGAACCAAGAGGTCACCGGTTCGATTCCCCATCAGGGCACATGTCCGGGCTGTGGGTCCGATCCCCAGTGTGGGGCGTGCAGGAGGCAAC